>NC_041226.1:8851970-8862590 GCF_002837175.3 Physeter macrocephalus | reverse complement strand
GCATCGGCAGGCGGACTCTCAACCACTGCGCCACCAGGGAAGCCCTGTTTGGATTTTAAGGCTTCCTTGTAAAATGAAAAAATGTCAAGAGAGGAGCAATGATGGAATTAAGTGCTAATCTGTAGGAATCCAGCTTCTTAAAAGGTAGGCATAATAATAATTAGCCTATCAGTCAGAACTGTTTTGAGTCTGGGTCTAATTTAAAGTTAAATGGGATTAGAAGTCTATGTGTTTGGGGTGGGAGTGGGGGATGGAGATTAATGAATCAAAGGAAAAGGTGACCAAACACCCACGCTTTGGGAGGAGAGGATCCGGGGCTGCTCCAGGGGTCCAGTCACTGAAACTAAACACTCAGACACTGCCCCATCAGTCCATTCTCTCCATCATAGACAGGCTTTGTCATGTGGATGAGAATTCTCAGCTCTGGGAGCACAAGTCAACAGAGAGAAAACATCTCTCCTTTGCCAGCTCAAGTCTGCAAATTCCCCAAGGAAGGACTCATTTTGGTCTGATTTGAGTTGGGAGGAGCATAATGTGACTGGTTTTGTTGAGAAATCCCTCCCTCCCACTAGAGGCACATGGTCTGGTGAAGACTCTGTCTTGGAAGATCAGTGGGTAACAATGTGAGAAGATAACACAGGAAATAACTACAGCTACCACTGATGGAGACTCTACTAGGGCCCAGGGGCTTGATATATATTATTCTGATTAATTATTCCAACAACCATGTGATACAGGTATTATCAATCCCATCTCATAGATTGCACAAGTGTCAACTGGCTTTCCTAGGATCATACAACTAGATAGAAGTACAGGAGAGAATTGGACCCAGATGGATCTGATTCCAGAACCCACCCAAGTTCTTTCCATTAAGTCATGCTACCTTTAAAAGAAAAAAAAAAGCTGTTATGCAGCCTTCATCAAGATTTTAAGAATGGTAAATATGTGGTATATATATTTCTACTCACATTCTGCACCCATGCAGACATTACTAATTGATCACAGATCCAGAATTCTTTGCACAGCAATTCTGTCATGTCCGATTGGCACCTGAGTCAGGACCTGTCTGTAGTAAGTACAGTTCAAACACAGTCTGTAGGTCTTTGTGGTTCTGAGAAGACTTGCCTTCTTTAACCGCTAACCAAATCCCAGTCATCATCCTGAGATTTTTTAGCATTATACCACTTGATGATTGAGGCAGAAACAAAGGAAATATTAATGCTTTTTATCAGAATGTGCAAAACTATAGGCAATAGCAACACTTTATTCTGAAAAGCATATAACTACGGGCCTTTGATTCTGCTTGCTGACATTTCGAATTTAACAAAATGTGTCTGATTAAAAAGCAATTATGGGCGGGCTTCCCTGGTGGCGCAGTGGTTGCGCGTCCGCCTGCCGATGCAGGGGAACCGGGTTTGCGCCCCGGTCTGGGAGGATCCCACGTGCCGCGGAGCGGCTGGGCCCGTGAGCCGTGGCCGCTGGGCCTGCGCTTCCGGAGCCTGTGCTCCGCAACAGGAGAGGCCACAACAGAGGGAGGCCCGCATACCACAAAAAAAAAAAAAAAAAGCAATTATGGAATTTTAAAAGAAATCATGCAAAAATTAGTTTAATAATTTACTTTAAGAGTGAAGTTTTGCTTGGTTTCTCTTGTCCATTGAGCCAAAAGGAGTTACTCATTAGAAGAAGTATGAGATTAACATACAGCTAAGGCAGAAATGCAAGAATGGAAATAAAAAAGAATAATGGAGGGATGAGAATAATGTCATGGAAGGAATGTTATCCTTTTAAGCTTTAATGGGACACAGGAAGTGAGAAAAGTGGAGAAGAGCTGGCAATTATATTTGAGTGCAAAGCCTGAAAAAAAAAAGAACAGCCTAAGGCTACTAAACCAACACAGAATATTAAGATTTTAAAATACCACTGGAACCAAGATTAGCAATATTTTCCTTATATGGCTCAGGTCTAACGGATATGTTTATTTAGCAATAAATATAGATTCTGGCCCCATGTGACCAGGGTTTTAAAATAAATCAGGAAAAACTGAGGAAATGGACAAAAATAAGTGTCATAAAATCTGCCTACCTCTTTTTTTTGTCCACTTTGCCTGATTTTTATGGAAGCCTGTTTTGCTGCCAGAATCATATTTCTGTTTGATACAGGTCAATTTTTATATTCTCCCAGAGTTGTGATGTAGAACGCAATTGATAGATGAGAAATAAATATGGGAATTATAATTTCTACAAGGCAAACAGAATTCTTATTTTTCTGAAAAGTCTTTGCAATACTATGGTATCAACACTATCTAGGTGAATAAATATCCGTCAACTTCTTTACAATTTATCATGAATTTCTCCTCTGAATAACAAAAACAATGTATGTTTTCTAGAAGCATTTACACTTCCTTTGTTTGACAAGCACAATTTTTACTGACATACAAAGCTCAGGCTCACCAGGACACACTTCTTGGTGCCCCATCCTCTTTCCTTTCTCTATTGCTCACATCTGCCTATGCTTCTGACGCCTGACTACAGACTTTCCAACTCTCTCTCTTTTCACCTTTATCACTATTTCCTAACTCATAACTCTCCAGCTGAAATGCAGCCACAACACTGGCAACATAATTTTGGAAGAGAACGGCATAATCCCAAGATGTTCAGAATCCAGATATCAAAAGAGGAAGGGGGCTTCCCTGGTGGCACAGCGGTCGGGAGTCCGCCTGCCGATGCAGGGGACGCGGTTCGTGCCCCGGTCTGGGAAGATCCCACGTGCCGCGGAGCGGCTGGGCCCGTGAGCCGTGGCCGCTGAGCCTGCACGCGTCCGGAGCCTGTGCTCCGCAACGGGAGAGGCCACAGCAGTGAGAGGCCTGCGCACCGCAAAAAAAAAAAAAAAAAAAAAAAAAAGAAGGAAGAGGAAGATGTGATTATGAAAAAGAGAATCAGTGAGATGGGAATATAAGAAGGATTCTGCTTGACTTTGAAGATGGTGGAAGGGGCCATGAGCCAAGGAAGGTGGGCAGCCTCGAGAAGGTGGAAGAGCCAAGAAAAGAGATTCTCCAGAATCTCCAGTCTCCAGAAAGGAATTATACCCTTGATCCTGCCTCAGTGAGACACATGATGGACTTCAGATGGACAGAACTGTAAGAAAACAAACTTATATTGCTTTAAGCCACTAAGTTTGTGGTTCTTTGTTAGAGCATCAGTAGGAAACTAATACATCTCTTCTCTGAGATGAATACCTTTCTGGCTTACAGTCCTGTGTCTGGTCACCGTAAATTAAAAATACAACCAAATCTCACCATAATCTATTCATTATAGAGTTGAATTAGACATGAGCCTCTTCTAAGCAAAAACACAAACCCCCAAGGTCAGCGTTGTGGAGAATCTTTATTATAATAAATTAACTTTCTCTAGTTAGTAATTATTTCTTACTCCCTTTGTTAAAGGCCTCTAAGGAACTTACTAGTCCATCCATCCAAAATTTATTTCACATCCTTCACGTCACTGCTTTTCAGGTCCAGCCCCTCTGATCAGGTTTGTCACCTCCTCCTGCCTGCCTCCCTGCATTGTTATTCATGGGTCCCTGTGGCTGGGGCGCTTCCCTCCTCCTGCCGACTACTTTGTCTCACTCATAGCTTCAGCCAGTACCCTCCTCACCTCCAACATCTCCTTAGACTTCTGTTTCCTGCAGGAAGTGGTGTAACCAAGCCTACTGAGCAGAGGCATTATTACACGCTCAGTGACATCTGAAGAGGGGAGGCTGTGAGCTGCCATGTGGCATCATCCCGTCCCTTTGTGAGGCATGCCAGCACCCCCCAACCTCCTTTTCCTCTTGTCACAGCACCTTCTGTCCCCAAAGGCATTGAGTTTATCACTGGCTACATCGAAGTCATCTATCATGGGCAGCAAACTCCCTGGGGAAAGGAAAGCGACTTTATCTTTCTTGGATTCATTTCTGTATTGACCCATTACAATGCCTTCCACAATCTTAACAAATTCCATCATTTTAGTTCCATCATCTATAAACTGGGTGTTATCCTCGTACTGTATATGACAACATATTTTCTTTTTAGAGGAACAGAGGCAGTCTGCCTGGCTGCAAATCCGGTTGTGCTACCTACTATCTGTGTGAGCTTGGACAAACTACGTAACGCCTCCCACACGATAATAACAGGACCTACCTCGGGGGTTTTCAGAGGATTCAATGAACTAATATATGTAAAGCCCTCCTAAGTGTCTGCATTATCACTCAAGTTTCTGAAAGATCTTTACTCCAGAGCATTCAGCATCTCGTCTCCTTGGGAGGCAGCAGAGGACAGAGCACGGGCTTCTGTGTCCGGCTGCCTGCGTTTAATGCCAACTTCACTTCTCCCTAGCTGTGTGGCCTTGGCTAAGTTACTTAATCACTCTGGGCCCATCTTCTGTAAAAGCATCTTCAGTCTATAGTTCTGAGGATTAAATGGCATAACTCATGTAAAGAGCTAACAGCGCCTGGCACATTAGTAAATACTCACAAATATGAATTTTAATTAGGCATCAACAAATCCCCTTTATGCATTGGGCAGCACACGACACAACACGTGAGGGGTTTTCTACCGCCCTCTGAGAGAGGAGGCCACAGGCACCTCAGCTCTCCTCTGCTCACGTGGCTGTGTAGAGGCAGGGATGCCGAGGTCAGTCCCGGGGCCTTGGCCTGGCGCTCGCTCTTCCAGCGGGAGGAGAACGTGAGCCCCCAGCAGCCTCCGAGGAGCCGCACATGGGACGGTGCTGAGCATCATTAAGCGATCCGCAACCTTCCAGCTTCCAAACTGAGCAGGTGCCCCACCCTCCAAGCCCTCAGCTTCACACCCCAGGATGGAAGCTTCTAGAGTGAGTTTTTCCGCCTGCCTTGGGAATCGAATTCTGACCTCCCCTCTGCAGGCAGCTCCCTCAGGCACTGGCAGCACATAATACTGTCACCCGTCCACACCCCAACTACCTCCTCTACTGCAAGGGTGCCATCTGCGAACCCGGCCCCCCATTCCGGGGCGGCAATCTACCCTGAACTGTCTTCCTGCTGCTTCTCTCCACCACGAGCCACAAGAACACAAGAAGCAGCCAGAAAAACACTGTTGTACTTTAGAGGATGTGCTGTGCTAGACTGCAAACCCAGGTCCCTGCTCTGGGACAGGGCTAACAACCAATTTATACGCTAAACATAAAGCGAAGACAAACTGTAGCTGAGAAGAAATGAGCTGCCTTGAGTGTAGTTTGCCTGGAGTTTAAGGCAGCACCTCGCGGCTGGTGGACCCACAGTTACCCAGGCAGCAGAATGAGTGAGAAGATGCTCTGGACCACGTATTAAAATATTTCCAGAATGTTAAGGGAAAAACTCCCTTTTTCTGAAGGTACTTGAATACATTTTCATTTTTCACATATAAAATATATTAACCTATAGAATTCTGTACAGGAAAAAAATGACCTTGCACAACCTTCCACTTCCAACATTTCGCTGTTTTCTCCACTGATTGATTTCCGTCTAGGTTGATGGTCTAACACACTCGAAGCCTCAGTGGGGTAGCTGCATAACAGACCCTCAGAGGTCCACCTCATCCCAGGAACCTGTGAATATGTTACCTTGTGTGGCAAAATGGGCTTTGCAGATGGGATTAAGTTAAAGATCTCGAGATGGGGAGATTATCTTGAATCATTTGGGTGGGCCCTATGTACAATCACAAGGGTCCTTATAAGACGGAGAGGGTAGGATCGGAGCCAGAGAGGGAGCCATGACTACAGAAGCAGAGGTCAGAGCCAGCAGGACCAGGAGCCAAGAAATGCAGGAAAAGGCAAGAAAAGGATACTCCCCTAGAGTCTCCAGAAGGAATGCAGCCCTGTTGACCCATTTTGGACTTCCGATCTCCAGAAACGTAAGAGGATAGATCCGTGTCACTCTAAGACACTAAATTTGTGGTAACTTGTTACAGCAGCCAAAGGAAACTAATACCCTCAGAGTAGGTTACACAGGGCATTCTGTACAATCTGTACAAAGCAAAGTGTAAATAAACAATAGATGTCCAAAGAGCATATAGTATTAAGCAGCTCCTAATCATCTGCATTACACATAAAATAAACAAAAGAAATGATAGCTAGGTTAAGATGTAAACTCTCCAGTATGAGGTTTTTTTTTGTTTTGTTTTGTTTTGTTTTTGCGGTACGCAGGCCTCTAACTGTTGTGGTCTCTCCCATTGCAGAGCACAGACTCTGGACGTGCAGGCTCAGTGGCCATGGCTCACGGGCCCAGCCGCTCCGCGGCATGTGGGATCTTCCCGGACCGGGGCACGAACCCGTGTCCCCTGCATCGGCAGGCGGACTCTCAACCACTGCATCACCAGGGAATCCCCTTCCAGTATGAGGTTTTAGGGCATTTAAAAAATTGGGTCTGATCTTAGGACCCAGTGGTTTAAATCCTATCATTTTTCTGCTCGTTTCTTCCACTTTATTTTTCTTTCTTTATACCATTCTCCTTCTATTCACAAGGTCAAAGTTTATGGTCTCAAATTATCTCTTTTTCTTGTCTTAGAGTCATGCCCAGTCAGGAGGAAGCTCTGCTGTGGTTTTCAGCCCCCAGAAGCCCCACGAGATGACTTAGTTAGGCAGCTGTGGATGGAGTCTGGTTTATTCTGAGGGTGGAGTCCTGTTCTGAGGGTGGGAAAGCAGCCCTTTCAGGGCTATTCAGTGAGCCAGCAGGAGGCCCTGCCTCTCCCTGCGAGGCCACAGTCACAGAAGGAGCCTCTACAGCCCCTCAGGGGGCTGCAGTCAAGGACTAGGGGCTGCAGGGAGGCCTCCTCTGGTTGACAGTGTCATTTCAGATGTGTGCCCTCTGAATAAAGAGACTCTCAGAACTGAGGATCCCCGCACCCTCCTCACAACAGGCCTGCCTGTAACTCGTAATTCTAAGAGGCTGGCTATCTTCTGATTCTCTTCCAGGCAAAATGACATGAAGGAACTTTTTCTTCAAGCTTGGCACTGCACCCCATTTAAGCCGTTATGCGAGCAAGCACAGAACATTCTCCAAACTTGAATACCCCCTCCTCCTGCCCATTCTTCAAGCACCAAATCTTTGAGACTGTTTCTGATTGCTCCAGCTCGGATCTCTCCCACCCTGAACATCTCTAAATTTTTTTTGTTTTGTTTTTTTAATTTTCTATTAACTTAACGTTCCAACTTAAACCAATCGCAATCTGAGTCTATAGATACGTCTAGTGTTTTGAACTCAGAACGCTTTTCCCGTAGCTATAACATTAACAATAACAACCAACAACAGAGAGCTGGGCAGGCCATGCACCTGCTCTGTGAAGTCCTGTCACCAACACTTACTAAGTGCACACCTCGTGTCAAACACAGTGCCCTGCATACCGTGAGGATCAAACCATTCCTTTATTCTCCACAAAACATTATTAGTTTCATTTTACAGATGGGATACTGGAGTTTTGAGAGGTAAATTGTGCAAAATTACATAGCCTGTAAGCTGGGATGCAACTCAAACCCAGACCTGTCTCAGTTAATATATTAGACACACTCAGCCCTCTGTATCCATGGGTTCCACATCCAGGGATTCAACCAACCACTGATCCAAAATATTTGAACAAAAAATTCCACAAAGTCCCCAAAAGCTAAACCAGCAACTATTTACACAGCACTTACCTTGGGTTAGGTATTATAAGTAATCTAGAAATGCTTTAAAGTATGTGAGAGGATGTGCTTAGGTTAAAAGCAAATATTATTCTGTTTCATATAAGGGACTTGAGTATCTCTGAATTTTGGCAGGGGGCGTCCTGGAAACAGACCCCGAGGATACTGAGGTACAGTTGGTACAACTATATTTGTACCAAAGACAGCAACACTCTAGGAAGTAATGCTGTGCAAATAAAGCAAAAATAGTAAAACTGTCAAGCATAAATAATAAAAATTCATGTTGGTTGGTTATTCATTTTGCTGGAGTTCAAGGTAAAATAACGGGTATAGATGAGATGCCTCCATAGAAAGGATTTGTCTTCAAATAGTGAAAGATTGATACTGAGGTTCTAATCTGTATGCCTGCTTCAGAACAATTAAAATGAAAATGATGGCAAAAAATAAAATGCACTCTATATGAGTTTCTCAAAAAAGCCATCAAGAAATCTTAATTATTTCCAACCCCTCCCTTAAAGATACACATCAGGACTTAATCTCAATTCTACCACCCCACAAATTATTTGACCTTTTGAATAGTTGTAGTAAAATACAGCAAGAATGATAAAGGTGAGAACTATGCATAATACCATGTCAGAGTAAATGTAATTTCACATGGTAGGAAGCTTAATTTGTACAGTAAAAAGGTATATAATTTATAGTGGCTAAAGAGTTGATTAAACATGGTGCTGTGTCCATTATTTTAAAATATTGGGTATTAAGACCTTGCTTAGAAATGAAAATTCTTTTTCTACTGTTATTTCTGGGAAAATCACATTGAACACACCTCATTTTCATTTTTTTCCTACAAATATAATTTGCTGTAACTTTGAGTGCCCCTGGAAATGAACTTTTATAGATGTAAATACCAATAAAATGTAGTGTCTCTTGACTTTAATAATCTTCTGGAGATGATTTCATTTACCACTGACTTTTTTAGTACTTTTTGATGTCTGTTATAACCATTAACTCCACTTCATTGTGATACTAACTTCGTACGTCTTTTTCCTCCATCTCCTGACCCATGAGTTTGTCAAATTTCTCAAGGATGTATTTCATTCATCTTCTATGCAATTATTCACTAAATATTGAGTCTTTTATGTAAAGAGCACTATGCTGAATTCTGAGACCAACATTCCCAGCCCTAACACAGTGCTTAGCTTACAATCGATGCTAAAAAAGTTTACCGAACAAATGGATATTTTTTTTGACATAAAAAAACTTAACAAGACACACAGATGGCCAAAAAGCACATGAAAAGATGCTCAACACCACTAATTATTAGAGACATGCAAATCGAAACTACCATGAGGTATCACCTCACAGTGGTCAGAATGGCCATCATCAAAAAATCTATACAAACAATAAGAGAGGGTGTGGAGAAAAGGGAACCCTCCGACACTGTTGGTGGGAATGTAAATTGATTGGTACAACCACTATGGAGAACAGTATGGCGGTTCCTTCAAAAATAAAAATAGAGCTACCATATGATCCTGCAACTCCACTCCTGGGCATATATCTGGAGAAAACCATACTTTGAAAAGATACATGTACCCTAATGTTCATTGCAGCACTATTTACAATAGCCAGGACATGGAAGCAACTTAAATATCCATTGACAGAATAATGGATAAAGAAGATGTGGTACATATATACAATGGAATGTTACTCAGTCATAAAAAAGAACAAAATAATGTCATTTGCAGCAACATGGATGGACCTAGAGATTGTCATACTGAGTGAAGTAAGTCAGACAGAGAAAGACAAATATCACATGATATCGCTTATATGTGGAATCTAAAAAAATGGTACAAATGAACTTATTTACAAAACAGAAATAGAATCATAGATGTAGAAAACAAACTTATGGTTACTGGGGGACGGGGGAGAAGGATAAGTTGGGAGACTGGGATTGACATATACACACTATTATATATAAAATAGACCTAATAAGGACCTACTGTAGAGCACAGGGAACTCTTCTCAATACTCTGTAATGACCTCTATAGGAAAAGAATCTAAAAAAGAGTAGATATATGAATAACTAATTCACTTTGCTATACAGCAGAAACTAACAAAATTGGAAATCAACTATGCTCCAATAAAAATTTTTAAAAAATAGATAAGAGTCCACGGGAGGGTGGGGGGAACTTCACAAAAATTGGATAGATAAATATTGTCAAAAATAATACCCAGTCATTCATGAAAATAAGTAGACGTGGATGTGTTGATAATGGGTCAGACCGTTCATGTGTGAGGGCAGGGGGTACATGGGAAATCTCCTTACCTTCTCAATTTTTGCTGTAAACTTAAAACTGCTCTAAAAAAAACCTCATATTTAAAAAATAAGTAGAAATATTTCAGAGTATTCTACTTAATACAATAATCTAAACTCTCCAAGGGTGGAGTGAAAATGTTCTGTGATATTGTAACAGGACACCGAAGATGCTTTAGAATATATTTGCTGTTTAACTGTGGTGTTAATTTCCTTCACTGGAGCCTCGATTTACTTAAACCTTAACTTATGTCCTAAAATGTCACTCATTTCAACACCTGACTCTTCAGACTGTGAAAGCTCCCTCCTGTTGCTCATTTGCTGTCCTCTGACCTGGGCTGAATCAGTTCCCATGGGCCTGTTTTGTGATGTAGCAGCAATATTACTGATGGGCAGCACTCCTGGGCCCACCTTTGGACACAAGGATACATGTGGAGCGTGTCCAATCGTGTTGTTCTGACATCTCTTTAAGAATGTGACTTTTCGGGGCTTCCCTGGTGGCGCAGTGGTTGCGCGTCCGCCTGCCGATGCAGGGGAACCGGGTTCGCGCCCCGGTCCGGGAGGATCCCACGTGCCGCGGAGCGGCTGGGCCCGTGAGCCGTGGCCGCTGGGCCTGCGCGTCCGGAGCCTGTGCTCCGC
>NC_041226.1:8849244-8851854 GCF_002837175.3 Physeter macrocephalus | reverse complement strand
ATTTGCAGCAACATGGATGGACCTAGAGATTGTCATACTGAGTGAAGTAAGTCAGACAGAGAAAGACAAATATCACATGATATCGCTTATATGTGGAATCTAAAAAAATGGTACAAATGAACTTATTTACAAAACAGAAATAGAATCATAGATGTAGAAAACAAACTTATGGTTACTGGGGGACGGGGGAGAAGGATAAGTTGGGAGACTGGGATTGACATATACACACTATTATATATAAAATAGACCTAATAAGGACCTACTGTAGAGCACAGGGAACTCTTCTCAATACTCTGTAATGACCTCTATAGGAAAAGAATCTAAAAAAGAGTAGATATATGAATAACTAATTCACTTTGCTATACAGCAGAAACTAACAAAATTGGAAATCAACTATGCTCCAATAAAAATTTTTAAAAAATAGATAAGAGTCCACGGGAGGGTGGGGGGAACTTCACAAAAATTGGATAGATAAATATTGTCAAAAATAATACCCAGTCATTCATGAAAATAAGTAGACGTGGATGTGTTGATAATGGGTCAGACCGTTCATGTGTGAGGGCAGGGGGTACATGGGAAATCTCCTTACCTTCTCAATTTTTGCTGTAAACTTAAAACTGCTCTAAAAAAAACCTCATATTTAAAAAATAAGTAGAAATATTTCAGAGTATTCTACTTAATACAATAATCTAAACTCTCCAAGGGTGGAGTGAAAATGTTCTGTGATATTGTAACAGGACACCGAAGATGCTTTAGAATATATTTGCTGTTTAACTGTGGTGTTAATTTCCTTCACTGGAGCCTCGATTTACTTAAACCTTAACTTATGTCCTAAAATGTCACTCATTTCAACACCTGACTCTTCAGACTGTGAAAGCTCCCTCCTGTTGCTCATTTGCTGTCCTCTGACCTGGGCTGAATCAGTTCCCATGGGCCTGTTTTGTGATGTAGCAGCAATATTACTGATGGGCAGCACTCCTGGGCCCACCTTTGGACACAAGGATACATGTGGAGCGTGTCCAATCGTGTTGTTCTGACATCTCTTTAAGAATGTGACTTTTCGGGGCTTCCCTGGTGGCGCAGTGGTTGCGCGTCCGCCTGCCGATGCAGGGGAACCGGGTTCGCGCCCCGGTCCGGGAGGATCCCACGTGCCGCGGAGCGGCTGGGCCCGTGAGCCGTGGCCGCTGGGCCTGCGCGTCCGGAGCCTGTGCTCCGCGACGGGAGAGGCCACAACAGAGGGAGGCCCGCGTACCGCAAAAAAAAAAAAAAAGAAAAAAAAAAAAAAGCTAAATGATGGTTATATCAGGAGTATGATCTCATAACTGATACTAAAAAGTAGAAAAGGATAGTCAGCTTTAGTTTCTTAAACTTCATATCAAGTTTCATATAAAATAAGTAAGCTTCCTGTAACGTAAGGGAAGGAGAAAAAGTTTTAAAGCCATTTTCAGAATCAGCTGACATTTAGAATAATCTAAAGCAGAAGAAACCTAATATTAATGTATCAGTTTCAGATTAAGATTTAGAAGCAAGGTGCACTGTCGCCATGGTGAATTCTATAAGATAATGCACAAGAGGAGCCAGGCTGGTGAATAATTGATATGTGTCTAAGATTAGAAAAGCTACTTTACAGGCTGTTCCCATGTGACAGGCACTAGGAAGTCTCAAATGAGCAAGTGATGGGCCTGACAGCATCCCGTGCAATTTTATATGCTCAGTTCTACGCTCTTCACCACAGAGGAGCACGTTCCAGAGACTGAAAAAGCAGATGGCTTTATGTTAAATTATGCCGGTTATATGATATTGTTAACTATGCAATAAAAGGACAATAAAAAAGACACTAGAAAGAGTGGTGCTCTGGGTTTAGAGCATCTTCATGTATGTACCTCACTGCATACTCAGCTGCTTTGAGGATCCTTTATACCACATGCAGAATTCGCGTCTCAGAGGGGCGGGTGCCTGGGTTGAGGCTGCCTGGCTGGGACAGAGCAAAGGACCCAAAGGACCCATCTTCCTCTAGAAAGTAAGTCCCTCTTGTTAATATGCTTTGGGGATGTTTTCGTGCCAACCTTTAGTTTTAGATAAACAAACGGTACCTTTGATGCATTAAAAACGTAAAGCCGGCACCTCCTTCCACCCCCAGCTAAACACAGTTCTGTTCAATTCCACGAGCAAAGGTATGGAAAGTGTCTTTAAAGACGTACTGTCTTCCTTTTATAGTTTAAGCAGGTCAGGAGACGTGACAAGAAGTCCAGGTCACAAGGAGATTCATTTTCACCTGCTTCTACCTGTTGGACTGCGCTGGTTTGTCACACCCTCATCCAGGGGCCTAGAAATACGCTGAGTACCAAAGACAAGCGAATGGAGAATTAACGATGCACATCCAACCTGAAGTTCTGCCACTATCAGGAGAGGCTACAAAGCTGCTGAACTCTTACGCCAAGTATCTAATAATATTTATGCACAAAAGAAAGGGCTGGGCTTCCCTGGTGGCGCAGTGGTTGAGAGTCCACCTGCCGATGCAGGGGACACGGGTTCGTGCCCCGGTCCGGGAAGCTCCCACATGCCGCGGAGCGGCTGGGCCCGTGAGCCACGGCCGCTGGGCCTGCGCGT
>NC_041226.1:8847549-8849138 GCF_002837175.3 Physeter macrocephalus | reverse complement strand
GGCCCGTGAGCCGTGGTCGCTGAGCCTGCGTGTCCGGAGCCTGTGCTCCACAACGGGAGAGGCCACAACAGTGAGAGGCCCGCGTACCCCAAAAAGAAAAAAAAAAAAAAAAAAAAAAAAGAAAGGGCTGGAAACCTGGCCCTGTTGTGTTCCTTTTCATTTAACCTCCTTTCAACTCTGAGTTCTGTCTTAAGGAAATGAATTACTGTATCTGCTAGTGATGTTTTTCAAATGCTCCGGGCACTGAAATGAGGGTTGGCGTCTAGGAGGCAGCCTCGGTAGCCTTTTATTGGAGTGTGCAGGCAGCAGCTGGCAGCAGAGTCCGATGCTTGAGTGCCTGGTGCTTAGTAGGAGCTTCACTGTTTGCTCGATGCTTTGTTCACTGATGCCACAGAACTGCTGCTGTAGTGCACGGAGCCTGCACCTGAGGAATTCAGCCATTCTGCAACATTCCTGAGCGTTTTAGAGGGTTCTCCCTATTGACTTGCCTCAATTAATATGTAGGCAGATGGATACCTGCCAAAGATTCAGCCTTGCAAATCTTACTCAGGCAGGACCAGGTACCAAAGCACAAGCATGCACTATGCACGGGTATAGGCACGCATTCCAAACAGCAGAAATGCTACATTAAACTGAGCAACATTTAAAAATAGCAACAGGAATTATTCAAGTGGCAGTGATGAAATGCCATTTCTCTACTGCCTGCTTATCACCTTTCCTGGTTTTCCCTTCAGTCATCTTGCCAGAATTAAAAACTAAGGGCTCAAACGTGGCCAACCAGTCAGGGAAGTGCGATCTGGCTTTGAGGAAAGACAAAAGCATTTGCAGGTTGCAGAAAGGTGGTGGAATTCACAGCGGCCGAGGCTGCAGGGAAGGGGTGGCTCAGCAGGAAGGGGGCCTCCTGAGCTGCGACTTTCCACCTCTGCTGGACAACAGCCCACTATGAGACACGCACGGTTTTTACAGGGAAGACACACAGGACACATGTAAATGGGTGATCCGCGTACACACACAGGCACATGCACACACAGAGACTTATACAAACATACAGCAACATCTGGGCCAGCTGTGGACTCTCCAGCAGGCAGCACAGATGCCAAGACTGACCTCAGGGCAAAAGTAAGCACCTTGTGATTTACTGAAGTCAGCAAGGGTGGAGGGGTGGGAGGTGCCCCATCTGGACATCCTGTTTAGGGCTGTACTTGAGGAGAAGGGGTGGCATTGCTTGTACTCAGGAAACGGGACACACCACTTTCCTCTCTTCCCTCCCCCCCCCCCGACTGGTTCATTCACTGACAAATATTTGTGCATAATTACGAACAAAATACTGTGCTAGGATAGCTTAGAAATCAGTGATTATGAAATGGTTAAAGAGGAAAACATAATGCTGGAGAGGGCATGGAGAAAAGGGAACCCTCTTGCACTGTTGGTGGGAATGTAAATTGATACAGCCACTATGGAGAACAGTATGGAGGTTCCTTAAAAAACTACAAATAGAACTACCATACGACCCAGCAATCCCACTACCGGGCATATACCCTGAGAAAACCATAATTCAAAAAGAGTCATGTACCACAATGTTCATTGCA
>NC_041226.1:8843413-8847375 GCF_002837175.3 Physeter macrocephalus | reverse complement strand
ACAGATGAATGGATAAAGAAGATGTGGCACATATATACAATGGAATATTACTCAGCCATAAAAAGAAACGAAATTGAGTTATTTGTAGTGAGGTGGATGGACCTAGAGTCTGTCATACAGAGTGAAGTAAGTCAGAAAGAGAAAAACAAATACCGTAAGCTAACACATATATATGGAATCTTAAAAAAAAAAAAAGGACATGAAGAACCTAGGGGCAAGACGGGAATAAAGACACAGACCTACTAGAGGACGCACTTTGAGGACACAGGGAGGGGGAAGGGTAAGCTGAAACAAAGTGAGAGAGTGGTAGTGTATATATGGACATATATACACAACCAAATGTAAAATAGATCGCTAGTGGGAAGCAGCTGCATAGCACAGGGAGATCAGCTTGGTGCTTTGTGACCACCTAGAGGGGTGGGATAGGGAGGGTGGGAGGGAGACGCAAGAGGGAGGAGATATGGGAACATATGTATATGTATAACTGATTCACTTTGTTGTAAAGCAGAAACTAACACACCATTGTAAAACAATTATACTCCAATAAAGATATAAAAAAAAAAAATCTTGAGCGATGCATCCAGAAGGATGTTTAAGGGTGGAACATGGAAGGTATTATACAGTTGGGTTCATCCTTAAAACACCTCTCTTCTGCCAAAAAATGGATCAGGATATGAACCTAAAACCCTTCTCATTTGTCACAGCCCAAGAAGCAAGATTAGAGAGAAGCAGTCTTGCAGAGAGAGACAGAAAGGGAGACAGAGAAACAACACAAAGAGAGGTGAGTGTGCGTTCCTGGTGTAAAAAAACGGTTGAGCATGTATTTCCCAGAATGTTCTGAAATCCATGTGGGTAAACTTATGCAATAGTAGAACCTCCGAGTACAGGTAACGACAACTAGATACTTTAAGGTCTGAATTGAAGCAACATGAGATAGAAGTGTCTCTGCAACCTGTCACAGGGGATCCGAGGGAACGTCAACCCTGACACTAAACAAATGTGATGCACAGGAAAGGATAAGGAATCTGAACCATAAACAAGAAGAGGTTCTGAGCAGACTGGGCTGCTAATGGTCTCTGAGTTACCTGCTTCTGTATTACAGGAAAGGCACGCTAAGGTGGACTATGGTATATGAGTTACCTGCTTCTGTTAGGAAAACCATGATTCAACTATTCTCAGGTAAATCTTTACTTTTCTTTAGGAAATCTGAGCCGAAGAACTCCTACAGATAGTTTTCTAGATTCCCAAATTCCCATCAAGGTACAGGTGCTCAGAAGGGGCAGATCTGATCAGAAACAACCTTCTCTAGTCTTGTCCGAGGGGGCTACACATTACACTGGGGGCCGTGGAAAATATGCCACGGAATAAGAAATGGACTCTGCCTCCACGCCCCCAGTTTAACAGGAGAAGTGAACACTTTATATAAACAACGGTAATAGGATGTTAAACTGGGAAGCCCCATGAAAGAAATGCAGATCAAGCACTCTGAGAATTTGTAAGGAGGATAGATGACTTCTGGCTGGAGGTGGAAGCAGGGAGCATTTGGAGGCCAGAAGTTCTGTGGCCAAGAAAGTGGCCAAAGGCTCAAAGCCTGGGCTTTGGAGTAACATAGCTCGGATCTGGGTCCCGGGTAATTCACAAAACTCCTCTGAGCCTCAGCTCCTGCAGTTGGTGAATGCAGACAAGAACAATGAATGCAGCCCCCCAGGGTTACAGGCACTGATCTCCCAATAGGACACAGAGTCTGTCACTTGGTAGACGTGCTCAATCAGTGTTAGCTGCGTTTACTGTTATTAACGAGGCCTTGGCTGAGCCTGGCCTCACGGGCTAAAGCCGAGCTTGATCTGTGGGCATGGAGGTCGGCCGTGACGGGGAAGCTGTGACAAAGCCGTGGCAGGCGAGGGTGGGGTGAGAGGTCCTCGCTCTCCCCCCATCTCTCCCCTCTGCCCTGCCACTCTCTTAAAGCAAACGCAGTGCTATGGTTGGAACGAGAAGCGCTGTGCGTCCTTGCACGACCTCGTGGCAGCTTGCTCCTCCCACACGTGTGAGTGAGGGTGAGGGCTGGGGAGAGAAAGGGTTAGCTGGTCCACCCTCTGTGCACACGGGCTGCAAGTCTCCGGTGACGTTCCTATCGGGGCCGCGCAGGTCAGTCACTCGTCCCCAGGATGTCAAACAGAAGCGTCCCGATGCACACGCACTGCGCTACCGCGGGCTCAAACAGGAAACAAGTGTTCATTTGCATAGCATCCCCTAGAAGCTTACTCATTAGGACTCTATTACGCTGGAAGCCGACCCGGCAGGGCTCATTTTCTCCTCTACAAAGCTATGGGCTTAGAACAAGTGAGTTTAAAAAAGCAAGAGCCTCTCACATTCCGGAATCGTGTTCTTAGAGCCTTTCAGTCAAGTTACAGTTTCAAACCACTGGGAGGTTCAGCAAGGTCATTGCCACGACTGCTTCTGACTTAAAGAGACCCTGAGTCTGCCACGCAGGAACCACGTAGTGTGAATTCAGCCCATGCAGACGGGTTATCTGCTTCTGAAGGACATACAGTGTGGGATTCAGATGGTGGGTTCAACAGTCCCTTTCTTTTTCTCCACTTTCCCCCACAACCCAGGTCTGGATAATTAACAAAACCAGTAGGAATATTTCACAAGAGCTCTCTGTTCAATTCCATTCAATTCATGTTTACTGGTGTCAACGCATAGAGCTGGGCTAGGAACGCGGCAGTGCCTACGACAGTCTCTAACCAGAGCCAGAGAGTTCCTACGTGACATTGCGCAAATGACTTGACTTTTCTGTCTCAGTTTCCTTCTTTCTTTCTTCCTTTCTTCCTTCCTTCCTTCCTCCCTCCCTCCCTCTCTCTCTCTCTCTTTCTTGGCTGCGTCTTCCTTGCTGCGCGTGCGGGCTTTCCCTAGTTGCAGCGAGCGGGGGCTGCTCTTCGTTGCCGTGCGCGGCCTTCTCATTGCGGTGGCTTCTCTTGTTGCGGAGCTTGGGCTCTAGGTGCGCAGGCTTCAGTAGCTGCAGCACGTGGGCTCAGTAGTTGTGGCCCGCGGGCTATAGGGCATGTGGGCTTCAGTAGTTGTGGCGCACGGGCTTAGTTGCTCCGTGGCATGTGGGATCTTCCCAGACCAGGGATCGAACCCACGTCCCCTGCATTGGCAGGCGGATTCTTAACCACTGCGCCACCAGGGAAGTCCCTGTGTCTGTTTCTTTATCTCTAAAAAAATACAGTTGTTTTACCTCCCTCATCAAGTGGTTGTGAGGATGAACTGAGTCAGTATGCAAAGCACTTAGAACAGAGTGTGGCATAGACTGTTAGTTATTACCTATTGTTATTCCAGCTACAAAGATGTTTAAGGCTCACCCCCTCAGCAAAGCATACGGGCCATTCTGCAGCCTCAGTTCCCGCTCCTCCCCAACACATGCCGAGGCACCAGCCATATCAGACACCGCCGTCGCTTTTGTCTTCTTCACCTTCAAGCAAAATGACCTTAGGGGCAAGTCGACCTGAGTTCAAATCCGGGTTCTGCCACTGGAGAACATATTTAACATAACTACCACTTATCCTACAAAATATAACTAGCTGTTTATAACTTGCTCACCAACTTGACTGTGAGCTACAGTAAGGCAGAGACTTGGGTTTAATTCATTTTTGTGCCCCGGCTTGCCTGGCACGTGACATTTGCTCAGTAAATGTCTGCTGAATGAATAAATATACAGTTTATTGCTAGTGGAAGGAACATCATAGAGATGTGAAAGCACAGTTGCATGAGGGACAGTGTGGATGGGGATAGGGGAGTTTGACCACTAACATGTGAACGCTAGGTGAGAGGCATGTCACCAAGAGTGGTGGATGTTGGGATCAGGATTCAAAACCCAGGGCAGGGCTTCCCTGGTGGTGCAGTGGTTGAGAGTCCGTCTGCCGATGCAGGGGACACGGGTTCGTGCCCCGGTCCGGGGG
>NC_041226.1:8838567-8840684 GCF_002837175.3 Physeter macrocephalus | reverse complement strand
CTTCCCTGGTGGTGCAGTGGTTGAGAGTCCGTCTGCCGATGCAGGGGACACGGGTTCGTGCCCCGGTCCGGGAAGATCCCACATGCCGCAGAGCGGCTGGGCCCATGAGCCGTGGCCACTGAGCCTGCGCATCCGGAACCTGTGCTCCGCAACAGGAGAGGCCACAACAGTGAGAGGCCCGCGCACCGCAAAAAACAAACAAACAAACAAAAAAACAACCAAAAAGAAACCCAGGGCAATGGGGAGACAATGGAAGTTTTGACCAGGCCATAAGTAATGAGAACCTAACCCAAACTATAGGGCTGACTACAGAAGGGGAAATGAAGGGCCAGGTCTAGGAAGCATTTAGGCGGAAGACTTTATAGGACCTGGTAATTTGATGGATTTGAGGAACAAGGTGGAGTCATTAACGATGGCGATGGTGCCAGGAAAAAGTTTACGTAAAAGATGTAGTGTCTTTTTCACAATAAATCTGTTTTGGTTGCAATTCAGTTTGTTTGTTTTTTTAAAGATTTTTTTTTAAATGTGGACCATTTTTAAAGTCTTTATTGAATTTGTTACAATATTACTTCTGTTTTAATGTTTTTGGTTTTTTGGCCCCGAGGCATGTAGGATCTTAGCTCCCAGACCAGGGATTGAACCCACACCCCCTGCACTGGAAGGCAAATTCTTAACCACTGGACAGCGAGGGAAGTCCGTCCCTTCAATTCAGTTTTTAAAAACTTTTTTTCCCATGTATAAAAATAACATATTTTTTACTGTAGAAAATCTGGAACAGTCAGAAAAGTATAAAGAAAATTGAAAGTATTTGTAATCTGGCCATCCAGGGATAACTGTTTCTAACATATTGCTGATTCCCATGTAATCCCTTTTCAACCCATATGTACATATTTGCCATGTTACATCTTGGTATACAATTGTATACATTCACACAATTACACATTATATAGTTGTGCACAATTCACACTGAACACTTTAAAAAATATTCTTTGGGCTCTTGATTTTTAACATCGTCATTGATGAGCCATAATTTATATAAATGATTCCCTATTGTTGTTCATCTGGGTTATCTTCAATTTTTCACTGCTATAAATAATGCTGCAGTGAACATCCTTACATATAAATCTTTACCAGTATTTCTAATTACTTCCTTAGAAAAGATTCTGAGTCAATGTGTATGATCACATATAAAGCTCTTAGTATCTGTTGCTAAATAGCTTTCCAGAAAGGCTATGTCAACTTCAACTTATACTTCTCCGAGCAGTATACGAATGCCAGTATTGAAGGCTATCTTGTAAAAAAAAAAAAAAAAAAGCCAACTTAATAATAGAAATAGTTCTCATCTTACTTGCTTGCATCTCTTTAATATCTAGAGATAACGACTTTTTCACACTAATTAGCCACTTACATTTCTTCTTTTATAAAGAAAAATCATGTCCCTAATCATGTCCTGTGTCCATCATTTTCTTGGGATGGTAAAAGTTTTTATAATTGATTACAGATTTATTTATATATTACCCTTTGCCTATCATATTTGCTTCAAATATTTTCCTAACATAGTGCTTAACTTTTATATTTTTGATGTGTAGAAATTATTTGCAGTTAAATTTATCAATTTTTCTTTTGCAATTTTTTTCATTGTATTTATACCTCAACAGCCTAACTAACTTTCCATCTATATTTTCTTCTTGATTTTCATGGTTTCGTTTTCTGCATTCAACTCTTTTAATTAATCCTGAATTTATTTTAGTGCATGATGTCCCAACAACAGGTAGAATCGATTTGTAAGTAACAACATGCAAGGCATTTATCTGTGTTTATTTTCAAAACATAAGGGTGGATAAACTGGGCCATCTGGGATTCAGAAGTAGTATAGAATCTTGTTTACTTTCTCGGCTTCAAGATAATGTCCTCTTCAACAATGAGACTCGATACAGCATGTTACAGAAAGGGGAGAGCTTGCTTTCCTAACAGAGCAAATCTCTAGAGAATGGAAATATTAAAATGCTCATGCTTGGGGCTTCCCTGGTGGCGCAGTGGTTGCGCGTCCGCCTGCCGATGCAGGGGAACCGGGTTCGCGCCCCGGTCTGGGAGGATCCCACATGCCGCGGAGCGGC
>NC_041226.1:8818861-8838398 GCF_002837175.3 Physeter macrocephalus | reverse complement strand
AAAAAAAAAAAAAAAAAAGCCAACTTAATAATAGAAATAGTTCTCATCTTACTTGCTTGCATCTCTTTAATATCTAGAGATAACGACTTTTTCACACTAATTAGCCACTTACATTTCTTCTTTTATAAAGAAAAATCATGTCCCTAATCATGTCCTGTGTCCATCATTTTCTTGGGATGGTAAAAGTTTTTATAATTGATTACAGATTTATTTATATATTACCCTTTGCCTATCATATTTGCTTCAAATATTTTCCTAACATAGTGCTTAACTTTTATATTTTTGATGTGTAGAAATTATTTGCAGTTAAATTTATCAATTTTTCTTTTGCAATTTTTTTCATTGTATTTATACCTCAACAGCCTAACTAACTTTCCATCTATATTTTCTTCTTGATTTTCATGGTTTCGTTTTCTGCATTCAACTCTTTTAATTAATCCTGAATTTATTTTAGTGCATGATGTCCCAACAACAGGTAGAATCGATTTGTAAGTAACAACATGCAAGGCATTTATCTGTGTTTATTTTCAAAACATAAGGGTGGATAAACTGGGCCATCTGGGATTCAGAAGTAGTATAGAATCTTGTTTACTTTCTCGGCTTCAAGATAATGTCCTCTTCAACAATGAGACTCGATACAGCATGTTACAGAAAGGGGAGAGCTTGCTTTCCTAACAGAGCAAATCTCTAGAGAATGGAAATATTAAAATGCTCATGCTTGGGGCTTCCCTGGTGGCGCAGTGGTTGCGCGTCCGCCTGCCGATGCAGGGGAACCGGGTTCGCGCCCCGGTATGGGAAGATCCCACATGCCGCGGAGCGGCTGGGCCCGTGAGCCATGGCCGCTGAGCCTGCGCGTCCGGAGCCTGTGCTCCGCAACGGGAGAGGCCACAACAGAGGAAGGCCTGCATACCCCAAAAAAAAAAAAAAAAAAAAAAAATGCTCATGCTTTCCCCTCTAATCACTGAAATCTGGTTGCTTTGAACAACAGACATGCACACAGTTCCCGAGCCGGTCACGGTCACGGTCACCTGGAGATGCTGCACCTCAGGGTGGGGCGCTGCATCTTGAGACTAGATACCCTCTTGTGGTATCAGATTCTCTTCCCACCTCACTTTACTCTGAGACCAAGAGAAGACGAATCTGATTCCAAGGGCATTTCAGCACACATGGAAGTCTGCTTTGAAATAAAATCATCATCAAGACAGGCACATTTTTACATTCAGTCGACCATTTAACTGAACTGGGGAAAGATCATGCTGGGGCATCAGTTAGTTCAACAAGGATCTTACATATTTGTTACCTGACCAGGAAGTTTCTAGCTCAATAATACATTAATTCCCTAGAGTATAATGAATTCAGCCCAGATTAATCCAGCATATATACTTTTCTCATACATATTTTATTTCATCATCATTTTTTAAAATTTATTTTTAAAAATTTTTGGCTGTGTTGGGTCTTAGTTGCTGTATGCGGGCTTTCTCTAGTTGCAGCGAGCGGGGGCTAGCTACTCTTCATTGCAGTGTGCGGGCTTCTCATTGCGGTGGCTTCTCTTGTTGCGGAGCACGGGCCCTAGGCACGGGCTTCAGCAGTTGTGGCACGTGGGCCCAGTAGTTGTGGTTCACAGGCTCTAGAGCACAGGCTCAGTAGTTGTGGCACAAGGGCTTAGTTGCTCCGTGGCATGCGGGATCTTCCTGGACCAGGGCTCGAACCCGCGTCCCCTGCATTGGCAGGCAGATTCTTAACCACAGTGCCACCAGGGAAGCCCTTATTTCATCATCTTAACCTCACTGGTAAGTTGTTTTGCGGGACAGAGCACTACACAGGTCTGGGAAAAGAGGCATCAAGACATCAAATGACTTCTCAAGATCTAAGTCTCCTGGTTCCCACCTTTAAGCCCTTCCTTTCACTATTATGCTACCTCAAAAAAATATTACAAATAGTCTGGGATAGTTTTAAAAGCTCCAGAGTAGAAATACTGTGACCTTGGATAAGTCATTTGACCTCCCTGATTTTTTTAAAAAATTATGTTTTTAATTGTAGCAAAATATATATAACATAAAATTTACCATTTTAACCAATTTTAAGCACACAATTCAGTGGCATTAAGTATATTCATATTGTTGCACAACCATCACCACCATCCATCCACAGAACTCTTTTCATCTTGCAAACTCTGTACCGTACCCATTAAACAGTAACTCCCCGACTGTCTCCTCCTCCCAGCCCCTGGTAACCACTATTCCAAGCTTCTGTCTCTATGAGTTTGACCACTCCTTTTTTTTTATACAGCAGGTTTTTATTAGTTATCTATTATATATATATATTAGTGTATACATGTCAATCCCAATCTCCCAATTCATCCCATCACCACCGCTTTCCCCCCTTGGTGTCCACACATTTGTTCTCTACATCTGTTTCTCCATTTCTGCCTTGCAAACTGGTTCATCTGTACAATTTTTCTAGATTCCACATATATGTGTTAATATACGATATTTGTTTTTCTCTTTCTGACTTACTTCACTCTGTATGACGGTCTCTAGGTCCATCCACTCTCTACTAATGACCCAATTTCGTTCCTTTTTATGGCTGAGTAATATTCCATTGTATATATGTACCACATCTTCTTTATCCATTCGTCTTTGACCACTCTAGATACTTCATATAAGTGGAATTGTACAGTATTTGTTCTTTTGTGATTGGCTTATTTCACTCAGCATAATGTCTTCGAGTTTCACCCATGTTGTAGCATGTGACAGGATTTTCTTTCTCAAGGCAGAATAATATGCCATTGTATGTATGTATGATATTTTGTTTATTCATATCAATGGACAGTTGGGTTGCTTCCACCTTTTGGCTAGCATGAATAATGCTGCTATGAACATGGGTGTACAAATATCTCTTTGTGTCCCTGCTTTCAATTTTGGGGGGTATATATCCAGAAATGGAATTGTTGGATGATATAGTCAATTTTATTTTTAATTTTTTGGGGAATTGCAATACTGCTTTCTAGTATGCACCATTTTACATCCCCACCAGCAGTGCACAAGAGTTCCAATTTTTCCACACCCTCACCAACATTTCCTCCTTGGGTTTAAAATTATTTATGTATTTACTCAGTAAACACTTGCACAAAGCCTGCCACACACCAGATGCTGGGGATACAGTGAGGAACAAGACAGATTCTGCCTGCCGTCGAGAAGCCTGCAACCTGACACAGTACAGGGGTGCTGAGCAAGCACTTACAGGTGGGATGGATGTTTTATAAAAAGGGGGAGTGCAGTCAGCTGGAGCAATGAGGGGCTCGTCCCAGAGCGTTTCCAGCTCTAGGTTCTGTGAATACATGAAATTTTCTTTCCTAAAGGCACCTGAGTTAGTTGGGAAATCACTGAATAGATTTTAATGTGGGATACAGTCCATACATTTAAAAATATGTTCTCACACATTTGCATTGGTGAAAACCAAGGATTCTTTATTATCCTTAACCAAACCTAATACTGCATGTTGGATGAGCCAGACAACCTGATTTAAAATATGAAATGCTGAGAACAGAGGCCACAAACTGGCAACCTAAGGGCCAGACCCACATGATGTTTTAAAAGTTTTGAATTCATTGCCAGCACTTAAAAATCAAGAAGTTTCCCACAGGACTCTGAATGTCTGGTTTCCCTGAAAAATCAGGAAACCTGGCAGCCCTAAAGCTATGGCAGGGACAGCCTGGGCTGAGAGCAGCTCAGCCTGTTCTAGAAAAGTCACAGCCTGTCACAGCCCCCATTGGCCTCTTGCTCCATTTTTTTTACATTTTAGCCCCTGTAAGTCTTGGGTCTAAAAGTTGTGCTGTCCAATGCGGTAGCCACAAGCCCTATGTGTCTACTGAGCACAGGAAATGAAGCTAGTCTGAATCTGAGATGTGCTGCAGGTATCAAATACACACCAGCTTTCAAAAGGCAGGAGGAAAACAATGGAACACAACCCATTAATATTTTTTACATTGATTACATGTTGAAATGATAATGTTTTGGATGAATTGGGTTAAAATGTATTATTAAAATTAATTCACCTGCTTTTTTTTTTACTTGTTTTTATGTGTCCACTGGAAATTTATTTATTTATTTTTTTTTTGCGGTACGCGGGCCTCTCACTGCTGTGGCCTCTCCCGTTGCGGAGCACAGGCTCCGGATGCGCAGGCTCAGCGGCCATGGCTCACGGGCCCGGGCGCGCCGCGGCACGTGGGATCCTCCCAGACCGGCGCACGAACCCGCGCCCCCTGCATCGGCAGGCGGACTCCCAACCACTGCGCCACCAGGGAAGCCCAATATTTTAAAAGACTTTCAGCTAAAGGGATTTTTAACGATTCCCAAATCATGAAAATTAAGATGGGAGTTCTTTTTCCAGGATGAAAACCACGTTCACCCTAATTGTAATGACCATGTTCCCTGTGCAAGCAAATCGAGTGATTTACAAATTCTGGACACCTTGACAGCAGATGCGTACTTTCCAGCAGTGACAAACCGTCCCCTGCACCAGCAGGCGGACTCCCAACCACTGCGCCACCAGGGAAGCCCTCCACTGGAAATTTAAAATGACATATATGGCTCACATTATATGCCTTTTCTAGTATAGAATATCTCTGCAACTCTTCCCCCCATGGGGAATTACCATTTGAATTGTGTCATATTAACTCCTTCTTATAACGCATAATTGCATATTCCATTTATTAGCAAGAAAACAATCCCAAGGTGGAAATAATTGTTTATATAAAGTACAGTTCACATTAAAAATCTGAAATCATGGCTCTTCTACCATTTTAAAACACATTTATCCTCTCCATACCTAACCATTGCTCTGAGACTTTATAACCACTCCAATATTTGGCTCCTATTTTCCTTTACCTAAGGTACTTACAGTAACTTACAAGGTAAATTGTTCATATTTGTTTATGTCACTTAATTCACTTTAAAATGAAATCTAATCCATTCATGTAAACCCTTTCCATAACTCTTTTTGCAAAAGGCTAAAGACTGCTGGCATGGGCCTCCCTGGTGGCGCAGTGGTTGCGCGTCCGCCTGCCGATGCAGGGGAACGAGGTTCGCGCCCCGGTATGGGAGGATCCCACATGCCGCGGAGCGGCTGGGCCCGTGAGCCATGGCAGCTGAGCCTGCGCGTCCGGAGCCTGTGCTCCGCAACGGGAGAGGCCACGGCAGAGGAAGGCTCGCATACCACAAAAATAAATAAATAAATAAAAAATAAAAATAAAAATAAAAAAAAAGACTGCTGGCATACTTAGCATTTCATAAAGGTCATTAGTTTATGGCTTTATTGGATAAATTACTTTTTAAAAATCTTTTAATTTAATTAAATAAGTGGACCGTTAAAATTAATTTCCAGCAGGTATGGGACAAAAGGACCATAAGCCAAGACCAAGGGAATCATTCTAATTGGTCTTTTTTTTTTTGGCAAAGATACCACTTAAATTACTATTTTCTTAGCAAGTAAGATGTATTAAAATTAAGTGAGAGTCTGATTTTAGATGTGTAGAATACATAGATATATAAGCATATATACATATGCTTCCAGATGACACTCATTCAACACACAGAGGAAAGTGAACGTTGAAGAAATTATGGATCAATTCAGGTACAACTAAACAAGGAAAACACAATTCTGAATCAAAACTGTACTTTGGACTGCACTTTCCAGTTTGCATATATACACCGACGTAATTCATCAGGTAACTGCACAACCTCCCACTCTTCACCAATGAATGTAACTACTAGAAAAATTCCTGGGGGTCCTAGCCACTTCCACGGAGCACTATAGAAGTTTATCCTTTTTTGTCTTCCTTGTTTTGCTCTCCCTCCTTTTTCTCCATAAATTATTTCTACCGAAGGATCACCCTGTACAGGTCTGACTCTCAAGGAAGTAGATGACAAAATAGTAGACTCCCAGCGTGCTCACCCAATGCCTCATTTCCAATATGTGTGAAGCAATCATTGGAGTTATTTCCATTTGGGTCATGGGACATGAAAGGACATGCTTTATAAAGTGGGTAAGAGGACAGATGACATCATGGCACAGAGCCAGTGATGAGAGAGAAAATACAACCCTTCAGTTTATCACAAGCTGGGAAAAACTCTGTTATCATAAAACTCCACGACTCTTCTAAGATAAAAGTATGTAATAAAAATGGTGTGTCAGGACATCCATGACTAACAAGTCCCTTGACACCTTTAAAAATACTTTAACTTTTCCATCTCTTGAGGTATTTTTTTCCTAAAATATATATGCTAAAATGTAGTTATGCCAACGTAGCTTCTGTCTCTGCTTAACTGCCCGCTTAATTCCATTCACTGACATTTCACAGGAGCGCTTAGAATTCACTGTATCTCAGAGATTAAACGAAGGCTTTCAAGGAATCACGTTTAACATTAGTAGTGATGAAAATAGCAAGACAAGTGCCTTGCATGTGGCAGGAACTATGCTGGGTCTTCCTGTGCATTTCAGTAAGAATAATGTTTGTGTCTCGCTAAACAGGAGACAGAAATACTGTAGACACCTCTAAGAACCTAAAAGCGAGCTGAATTTGAAGCTGAGAAGGAAGCATTCCATTTCTTTATGAACTCAACCATCAGAAGAGCCAACTATTTTCGAAACATGAAGCTGGCAGCACAAACACAAGAGAACCTTTGCTCTTGGTTTTAAAAATAAGACATATTCACAGCTGCCTCCTTCCACCTGACACTGAGAATAGATTCTAAGGTTTTATACCTTAAAGTTTTCATTTGCGCTATCGTCAGCTCGATAGGTGAGAACATTTTCAGAGTGTAGGTTCAGTAAGAGCCTTCGTCCACAGTGCTATCAGGAAGTGGCTACTGTTGACGTAGGCTGGGCTTTATGAGCCCTGCCCTATAGTGAATGCTGACTTTGAGCAGTAAGAAGTTCCGTAAACACACAAAATTAAGTGAAGCAAAACAGTACTCGCTAGACTAGTTGGGGATAGGCAGGAGGTCCAGAAGAATATAAATTACTAGGATACGAGTATTTCGAATGTATGCAAAGGAGTCTCTGACAGTCCAGGAGAGTCCCAGCACACTTAAGCCCTACAGCACTGCTGGAGTGCCCGGATGAGAATGATTGCTAAATATGATAATAAGCAGATTGCTTGCAAGAATAATGCTTAGCATACTGTTATGCCCACGGTGTTGCTCAGAAAATACTTGTTGAATGAAAGAATGAAAATTCCTAAGGAACTTAGAAAGAGGCTTGGTACTCAAAAAAGCATAGGACCCGAGTTCAAACCCTCAGTCCACTTTCTTAGATACGTGACTCTGGTTAGTCATTTAAGCCATAAACCTCAGATTTCTCATTGGTAAAATACAGATGACATCACCTACCTCAGAGGCTACTTGTGACATTCAGTGAGGTAACACCTGTAGCGCTTAGCACTTAGAGGCGCCCATCACGTTGCTCCTCTCACAGGTCTATTTTGTCCATACTACTTATTTTTTATTATCAATATAGAATTATAAATGCTTTTATTTATTTTATTATAAACTTTATGTACTATACTTTCTTATAAATATAGAAATTGGAGACTATTATAAATACTTTAATTATAGATATTATTTTTTATTATAATACTTACAAGTACAGAAATTGGAGACTTATAACAAGATTTCACTTAAATAATCAACTCCAAGTTGTGTGTGAATTAATGAGATTTCAGTGCATTAATAATAGTAATAACCCAAAGTCTAATTATATTATCTAGATCACTTAATTTTTTTCTTTTAGTATATTTACAGTCATGTTTTAAGGCAATATTTAGAAATAACTTACTATACCAAACTATGTCTCTTTACTATCATATTATAATTACATAGTATAGATACTATACCATATATATCTTTACGTTGGAAGCAAATCTCTAGGCTTTCCTGGCAAACAGGTACAGAATCAGAAATAGCCATCACAATATTAAAGATAAACTTGGATGCATATGAATACTGGCGCCTCAGAGCTTATGTTCCCACTAGGTACAGGGGTTTTTCTCATCAAATAAATTTTGATTCCACGGTAATCTGAAAATTCCACATTTAGTTCAGAACACCTCACATTTGAACCATGGGCTCCTATGGAAATTACATTTCAAAGTTAGACCTAACATCAGGACAGCGGCTTGCTCCTGGGGTTCTATGATGATGTCTCCCCTCTAAGATTCCTGGGCCTGAGGCCAACAATTAATTCCACACACACACACACACACACACACACACACACACACACACACACACACATCATTGGAAAAGCTTCCCATTGCCTTTATTTTTTTAAAAAAAGAAAAACTGTTAAAGAAAAAGCAGAAATATATTTTAATCAATAAGTTCACACACTGTCTACCCAAAATTGGTAGATAATGCTTTATAAGTCTAGGGGCATTTACAACTATTTACAACTTCTCTCTTGTTCAGGAATGTACTTGAAAAGCAGGTTAACAATCTGAGAAAGATTTCCAGCCATCTGTGATATATCTTTAAATATAAGTGTACATAGGGTGTGTCTCTCTCTCTCTCTCTCTCTCTCTATATATATATATATACATACACATTTGAGAGGATTATCTAACGTATTTATGATCTATGATATATATGTGTACATGTATATTTACATGTACTGTCTCTCTCTCTCTCTCTCTCTATATATATATATATATACATACACATTTGAGAGGATTATCTAACGTATTTATGATCTATGATATATATGTGTACATGTATATTTACATGTACACATATATATATCACAGATGGTCCTTTCTAAATAGATATACACTGAAGTACTGCACATACACATGAACGGGTCTCTCCATAGGCTGACAGCATCACATTTCAGGGGCAGCTATCACAACATCAGGATCCCAGATTCCTCTTCCACACTGATCCACATCCGAGGGTAATGCTAGCGTTCTTTATCTGACTTAGCTTCACGTTTCCACTGTGTCTCAATTCCCTTTGTTACTTAATCTGCAGTCAGGTAGACCACACTGAAGCTAAAGGTACAGGTCTACTGGGAAGTATGTCCAGGCACCAATCATGGTCATGAATTGACACACTGTACTTTGAAAACTGTCTTAGACCTATCCACACTTCACTTAGCAAAGATAGAGACCTCAGTGCAAACAAGCTATCAAACTGAATTTGGGTCTCCCTTACAATATCTTAATAAATCAAACAACTGTTAAAACGTATTTTTAAAAAACTTTGCCAAGAAACTTAAAACAAATGGCTAGTCCCACACGAATGCGTGAGCCCTAACGAACCACGTGACCCTGCCTTTTCCACACAGGCCTATGTGGCATTTGTTGACCTTTAACTTGAAACCCAGAATTTTTTTTAATCCTCTGAGCAGTGGATCAAAAGCCATGCCTTAGATTAAGTAATGGCTGAATACTATTTTAAAACAGTTGGGGTTCATTCCCAAAATAGGAATTTTCCATCTGTCGAAGCAAAAGGTCCCTGTAGATTCCCGCTATTGGCAAGGGAAAAATGAGTCTATCTCAGGATTACAATTTCTTTTTTTTTTTTGGCCTCCCTCTGTCGTGGCCTCTCCCGTCGCGGAGCACAGGCTCCGGACGCGCAGGCCCAGCGGCCACGGCTCACGGGCCCAGCCGCTCCGCGGCACGTGGGATCCTCCCGGACCGGGGCGCGAACCCGGTTCCCCTGCCTCGGCAGGCGGACGCGCAACCACTGCGCCACCAGGGAAGCCCTCAGGATAACAATTTCAAGTGAGCTTTCATTCTGCCCCCATTCTGATTGTTCCTAGTATGCCAGTGAAGTAGAAATTTTAAAAACTCATGTAACAACTTATTTGTGGAGTAAGAGGAAAAAAGAAAACATATCCTCATTTGAATGCCAAGGATTAGAACAGAATCAGCTGGTTGTCATTTAATATATCTTAAATTCTATTAATGAGTAGCAACCCAGGTGAAGAATCTCAGAGCTGAACCACAAGTTACAGACGCACAGTCTTGCCCTCTTATGTAAGGCACATACGTATATCTAGAATATTCAACTTCGACAGATAACTACTGTTGCAAAATTACCAATGCCCTGACATATCTCAGAGGATACAAGTAATTAAATTAAAAAGAAAGTGCAGGAAACGTTTTACTACCTTCATGTCATCAATTATGAATGTCACTTTCTCAAGCTAATTTTCAAAAAAGCCTCTTTTGAACCAAATGGCTACTCCTGCCTAATACGCTCTTTTTTTTCCCTCCCCTTTAACAGAAACCTCTGATATACTCTGTGATAATCATTATTTCCTTCCCTGGTGTTTTACTGAATTTTTTAATTAAAGTTTTTTCTTTGTCTTTTTTTGGTCTTAATTAAAGTTTGTATTTGGCTTCTTATGAATAATGCTAACTGCCTCTATTCTCCCTTTATCCTCATCCAACTAGGGGTAGATTTTTCTAGCTGAGACTCTCCTTGCCCTTGAGTCTCTCTCCTGGAATTTTCTTAATGGCACTGCCCTTCCCAGGGTTTCCTCACAATCTTTCCAAGTTCAAGACAGGTCACGTACAAGCTTAAACTTATTAGAAAGCTCATATTTCAGAAGCCAAAGATCAAATGGAGTACCAGAACCCACTCTAGTGGATATACTAGAAAAGAATCAAAACACAAAGTAAACAGGACCCATCACAAAAATACCCTACCTGGAATGCAGATGGCGCATCCGTTTCAAAAACTTCTTGGGGAGCTCCAGGTTTCAGGATGGCGGAGAACACTAAAAGATGTTCTGGACTGTTCAACCTCACTTGTGAGTTTAGTGTAGACATAGCCTTGAAGACTTTGCTTTCTTGCTCGTGTTAATTTTTTTAAAAAAATAGATTCTACTGTGGTCTACCACCCACCTTTTTTATTGGTCACCTGTACTCAAATTCTATCATCTGCGCTCTGTTTGTAGGTCCCCCATCCGACTGTCCACCCCAGATCTCTTCATCCTGTGGAACCTTAACTGTCGGTTATCTCTGCAGCATCTTCTATGTGGCAGCTCATCAGCAATTCAAATGTAACTTGACCAACATTGTTGTCTAAAACTTAGCAGGACTTTCCCCTGTGCTGCTCAGTCTTGTCATCTGACTCTTGCCTTCTAGCATCTTTCTCTAACTCCACTCTTGTTGATTTGCCCCTTCTGGCCGCAGAGCCTCTTCTTCAATCTTCTTAAGGGTGTATTTTCATGGAAGGTTTCACAATATTCTTAAATAACTTGTCTTTCTTTTGGAACCTGTACAAAAAAGAGGGGTCCCACTTTTCTGATTCCTTAGGATCGCATTAGCACCCTAGGTATACAAAGTCAGTGCCATACCATGTTCAACTGGCAGGCTGAAATGACTTTTCTATCCTTTGGTTTATTAGCTGTATTGCTGCCTAATTACACTGAACAAGAGAAAAAGCACTTGACTCTGTAGTAGACACGAGGCAGTGTATGCCTCACACTTTTCACTTGATGTTTATCACTATAACTGACGTTATCAAGCAACATTCTACTGCACAAGGCCACTTGATTTTCCCTCAGTTTTATTGAGATAGAATTGACATATAACACTGTATAAGTTTAGGGTGTATAGTGGCATGATATAAGTATATTACCAAATGATTACCACAATAGGTTTAGTTAACAGCCATCACCTCACATAGTTGCACATTTTTTTTTCCTTGTGATGAGAACTGTCAAGCTCTCTTAGCAAATATACAATACAGTGTTGTTAGCTATAGTCCCCATGCTGTACGTTACACTCTGAGGACTTGTTTTTCTTATAACTGGAAGTTTGTACCTTTGAGCCACCTTCACCTACTTCCCCCACCCTTCCCAATGCAACTTTAAACAGACACTGTTTAAATCCTTTGGGTACTATATTTCCCAAAAGGTAGCACCCACAGAGCCAAGGAAACCAAGGGCCCTGGCATCTCAAGATGCAGCTAGACGGGAGCAAAATAGGCAGAATATGTACAAACTTTGGACATTGTGGCCTTTAATGATTCAAAATATGCCCATTCTTATTGAAGTTGGGAGAGAAGTTATGACGACATTATGACATTCTAGAAAGGTTTTGAGGAACCAGATGTAACAGATTTTTTTGTGAACCTAGACAGATCAGGAGTGGGTTGGCAATCTTAAAAAAAGAAGGGAAATAAGTAAATGACCAACAGATAGAGACCTCATTCTTACATCCTGAGTAGTGAATTCACTTTGAACTTGTCATGAGAAGTGAATTCAGTTTATATTCTCTATATCCTCATGGAAATCTTTAAGTGTGGTGAGGATCTTAGAATTCATTTATTCCAATCCTCTTGTTTTATAAGCAAGGAAAAAGAAACACACTGGGCAACCCCATCACTAGAACCACAAAGTCAGGTGGGAGAAGCAGTGAGCTCAGCAGTGAGCTCAGCAGTGAGCTCAGAGTTCAGGGAACCTGCCTCCTCTGCAAGACCTGTCCACGTTCTGGTAACGACCTCCTTTTCCTCTCTCAGTTACAACGTTTCTGCTCTTTCCATTTCAGATTTGAACCATCAAGCCCTTGTCATTGAATCTTTAGGGTTTTTTTTCAGTCTTGTTTTGTTTTTTAGATCTGGCAATTTTCCTGACTCAGGAGACAGGTGGCTGGGCAAACACAGATACCTGGTGTGGCTCGGGAAGAGCAATGTGATGCCTTTTAGTTTATCTTAGGTCTTGCTTATGTTGAGGCTCTACAGGTTAGGGGTGTTGTTGTTGTTGTTATTGCTATTGTTTTATTTCTTGGTTCCTGAACTCCTGAAACCATTTTCTATCATCTGCATGGAATCCTGCTGTCCCCATCCCGGGATTTCCCTTGCTCAGGATACAGTTTGAGAAGATGGTCTTCTCATCACTTTCATTATGTTACACATGATATTCTGTGTTGATTTAATCATCTTGGTTTCTTGATCCCAACCTGGAAACTTCTCTTCTGTGCATAACTGACCCTCCTTATTTTTCTCACCAAGGCTCCCTTCCCTTCTCCTTCAACATTATTGTTGAGCCCAGGAGAGTCACATCGAAGGTTAATTTCCTCCCTTTTTCCTCCAGATGGGATGCTGAGCTGCCAGCTGTATCGCCATCACCTAATAAATCAGTTTTAATTTCATTCAGTCACTTGAATTCTTCATCATAATGTTTCTCCTTTTGCATCAAATTGACTTTCTCATTTTTAGTTTCAAGGCTTAGCCTTTATTCTTCGCTTGTGAATCATCTGTTATTTAATTCAAAGCCAGACTCCTTCCCAAAGCTTCTCTTCCTTTTCCTTCCCATTGTTAACTTTCTGCAGTTATATTTGGATCAAGTTTCTGTCTTGCTGATGATGTTGACCATTTGGGTAGAGGTTTATCTTTCACTTGCTTGCTTCAGCATCTCCTGCATATTTTATATAAGATAAACATATTCTCAGCTTCCGTAGACAGAGACATAGCTTCTAAGCCATCCCTGTAGTAACAGGCATGGGGTACATATAGGTATGCAGGGGGCTAGGACATGACCTCAGCTCAGATGCAGCCGTGTGTGTACCGGGCTGGGTGAGATGTGGCTACATGGGCAGCTTCCTGGTCTACCTTCTCACTGTCCCATCTTGGTGTGTAGCCCAGCTCCTGGGCACTGTGTCCCACCTGCAGAAGGTCCTTAGTTAACATGTGCTGCTGCTCCCTATGGTAGAATGCTAGTGTGAGGTCCCTAACACCACCTCCACACCCAAAGCGTAACTGACCACTTCCTCCTCTGAGCCACCATGGAAACGCGTTTGTAATTTACTAGCGCGCTCCTAATACTTGAAACCGCATCTGTTTCCCCATCCAGGTCCAAGCTCCTTGAGCCTCTGACTCCTATCTGAATCCTCATAGTTGCGACTTACAAGTGCTTAACAAATACAACTTCTACTTCCCTGAAACAACTCCTTTACTCGGGCCTCAATGCACAATTTTCATTTTGTAATACTGACTTTATGAGTAAAGACACAGCGTGACAAATTATTAGAGAAATCAGAACCGTCCAGGGCTTACATGTTCACAGGTGAAATGTACTTTAGAAGATTTGTGCTACATACCTAGTACGATTAGAGAATATTTGAAGCATTTTGCAAGTATGGCAGTTGGCTTGGGAAGGGGAGGTAAGAAAGTCTATAAAGCAGTAATTCCTTTTTCTACCAATGATAGGTGGGCCAACCAACTGCAGGATACGGATCAGCCCTGAGAGAACCACACCCACACCTGGAGTCCTGTGTGATCAGTTACACCTGCATCACGACTGCAGCCCTTCAACAGCTTCATTGAGACTGAACACTTAGAGAAAAGCCAGACTAGAGAAATGGCAACAAGAAGTTTACAGGAGATGGCAAGGAAAGAAAAAGCCAGGAACTAGGCTGCTTGGCCAAAGGTAAAATCCAAAATAAATGTCAACATCTGGACTTTGTTTCGACTATGGGCAACTAGCACTTATTTAAGAAAAGTGAGTTTTCACTCTACCTGCTCATCCCAGCTCACCCTCTCCCCATCACCAAATTGGCACTTTGCTTCCTCCATCACTGTCTCCTATTTACCCTTCCAGGAATTTGACCTGCCCAGTTGTACTCTTTAGATGCTGGAGGCTGCCTTTTTATCTACAGTTCAGCATTTGATCTTCTAGGTGTGATGTGAATGCTTGTTGAATTAATGAAGGTTGAGTAGGTGCCATAATAACAGCAGACACTTAGCACTTCCTAACTTGCCAGATTTATAAATATTAACTCATTTAATCCTTCTTAATACAGACACTGCTCTTTCTTCCATCTTATGGATGAAGAAAGTGAAGCACAGACAGGTTAAAGAACCAGCTTTCGGTCACATAACCCAAGCAATCTGGTTCTGGAGTGTATGTTCCTATGTTGCTTCTCTGTTTTACATATTTTAAGTAAAAATAATAATTCTTTAAAACAAAATGATCCCCCCACCCAAAAAAAGAAATGTGCCACTGTGAATGATGAATAAAACTACTTAAATACTAAAAGTAATAGGGCTTTATAGAATTTTTATGACAATATATGAAATATATTGGTGACAGCCTTGAAATAGGCCAATTGTGTACTCTACTCCTTGCAAAAACCTATAGGCTTGCTGTTTGTGCTTTCTTAAATTAGATTTTATGTTTTATTTTTAGGGTCAAGACTCTAAATTTTGAAATGCTATTTAAAATGTTTAAATACTTAAATTATTTGCATTATCATCATTGATTTGCATACTTCAATGGCATTTACAAAAATATAGTTATAAATATAGCTTTGAAATATTTAGGATACTTAATAGCATGAGATATCAGTTTACATCTAATGTCAAATTTTTTTGGAGGATCATATAAGCATATTTATTTCTTTTGTCTAATTATAGCAACTTTAAGTGCATTCATTACTTTCCTAGAGAAGTTATTTTTCCTAAGCATAAAGAAATAAACTATCTCTTGATCACTATATCTAAAATGTAATTGAAAAAAAAATTTCCATATTTCAAAAAAGTTTTAAATACAGTAATGACAAACTTCTCTGACCAAGATTAAGAAATACATATTATATTATAATTCAGTACCAACATAAGTGTACACATATTTATATGTGTATAAAAAATTTGTTTTACAAAATATTTAACCTTGTAATACATGACATACTGATATTTCTAGTTTATTTCACTTAATTTTCTTTTTGATAGTTGGTTTTGAATCACGAAATCGATTTTCTCATCCATTAATGGGTCATTAATAGCTCATGATCTGCAGTTTTTTAAGACTAAAGAAGTGGATTCTGGAGTTCACAACTTCTCCCTTCGAATCCTGGTAACAGCAGGTTACTTAGAGAAGCTTACTTGTTATAGGAAAAGGTATTTTAAGGTATTTTATGGGCCTTAAAATACCTTCTCCTTATGACCGTCACCTCAGGAAGCCAGGAAAGGCAGCAAGTCAGTGTGGGGTGCACTTAGCCCATTTTCTAGAGACAGTGGCCTCCTGATTAATTATTTTGCAAATTACTCATTAAAACTTGGCTTTGCAAAGTTAGCCCTTGGTCCAGTTATTGCTGCCAGATTTCCTGTTTACACTGAGCTCAGTGGATTAGGTTATTGTCCCCACTGGAAAGTGCTTTAGACAAGGAAAAAGAGTGAATCAAAGCAAGAAGCCAGACTCCCAGCGTCATTTCATGGTGCACCCTGGCAAAGAATGAGTGAACACTAAATAACTGTAGGTGAGTCTTGGAGCCGCTGCAGACATGAGCTGACCAAGATAATTCTACAGCAAATGGTCCAAAAGGTTTGATACAGTGTGATGATGCACTGCTTTCTCCTGGCAGTCACTGACAGCACAGCCCATCAGTAACTTCAAATATCTCTTGGAGAGGTTTCACAGTGAACATTTTCTATATTCCTAAACTAAGAGGCATGGTAAAGCATCCTGCCCCAAATCATGTGGATATAGATACCTGCTTCAATTAAACTGGCTACTGCAGGCACACTTATTTTCTTAATTTTAGAGTTAAGAAAAGTTACAATAAAAAAAGTCAACTCTTAGTTTTGACATTTTCCTATTGTTTTTCTGTTTTCTGTCTCATTTATTTCTGCTCTAATATTTATTTCCTTCCTTCTGCTAAATTTGGGCTTAGTCTGTTCTTTTTCTAGCTCCTTGAGGTGTAAAGTTAGATTATTTGAGATCTTTCTCCTTTTTTTTTTAAAAAAATTTTATTTATTTATTTATTTATGGTTGTGTTGGGTCTTCGTTTCTGTGCGAGGGCCTTCTCTAGTTGTGGCACGCGGGGGCCACTCCTCATCGCGGTGCGCGGGCCTCTCGCTATCGCGGCCTCTCTTGTTGCGGAGCACAGGCTCCAGACGCGCAGGCTCAGTAATTGTGGCTCACGGGCCCAGCTGCTCCGCGGCATGTGGGATCTTCCAGACCAGGGCTCGAACCCGTGTCCCCTGCATTGGCAGGCAGACTCTCAACCACTGCACCACCAGGGAAGCCCATCTTTCTCCTTTTTTTAAATGTAAACATTTATTGCAATGTACTTCCCTCTTCTATTTTTGCTGCATCCCATAAGTTTTGGTAATTTTTGTTTTCATTTTCATTTGTCTTGAGGTAACATCTTTTTTTAAAAAAATTAATTAATTAATTAATTAATTTTTGGCTGTGTTGGGTCTTCATTGCTGTGCGTGGGCTTTCTCTAGTTGCGGCGAGTGGGCTTCTCATCACAGTGGCTTCTCTTGTTGTGGCCCTAGAGCACACAGGCTTCAGTAGTTGGAGCACGTGGGCTCAGTAGTTGTGGCTTGTGGGTTCTAGAGTGCAGGCTCAGTAGTTGTGGTGCACGGGCTTAGTTGCTCCACAGCATGTGGGATCTTCCTGGACCAGGCTCAAACCTGTGTACCTTGCATTGGCAGATGGATTCTTAACCACTGCGCCACCAGGGAAGTCCTTGAGGTATCTTCTAATGTCTTTTTGATTTCTTGTTTGACCTAATGGTTGTTCAAGAGCCTGCTGTTTAATTTCCACATACTTGTGAATTTTCCAGTTAGTTTTTTCAAAGATAAGCAAAATAGACAAACACCTAGTTAGACTAAGATAAAAAGAAGACTCAAATAAAATCAGAAATGAAAGAGGAGTCATTACAACTGACACTACAGAAATAAAAAGGATCGTAAGAGACCACTATGAACAACTATACACCAACAAACTGGATAACCTAGAAGAAATTGATAAATTCCTAGAAACATACAGCCTACCAAGACTAAATCATGAAGAAATAGAAAGTCTGAACAGACCTATAATTAGTATAGTAATTGAATCAGTAATCAAAATCTCCCAAAAAAGAAAACCAGAGAAACACATGGCTTCATGGTGAATCACACCAAACAATTAAAGAAGAATTAGAGCCAATCCTTCTCAAACTCTTTCAAAAAATGGAAGAGGAGTGAACACTTCCAAATATTTCATGAGGCCAGCATTAACCCGATACCAAAACCAGATAAAGATACCACAAGAAAAGAAAACTATAGCCAATATCTCTGATGAATATAGATGCAAATTTCCTCATCAAAATACTAGCAAACTGAAGGCAACAGCACATTAGAAGGATCGTACACCACAACCAAGTGAGATTTATCCTTAGGATGGAAGGATGTTTCAGTATATAAATCAATTAATGTGATATACCATATTACCAGAATAAAGAATAAAAATCATAGATCATCTCAATAAATACAGAAAAAGCCTCTGACAAAATCTAACAACTTTTCATGATAAAAATTCTAAACAAACTAGAAATAGAAGGAAAGTACTTCAACATAATAAAGACTAATTATGAAAAGCCCACAGGAAACATTATACTTAATGGTGAAAAACTGAAAGCTTTTCCCCTAAGATCAAACCAAAAATCTTCTTCACAGAAAAGGAAACAATCAACAGAATAAAAAGGCAACCTATGGAATGGGAGAAAACATTTGCAAACCATATATCTGACAAGGAGATAATCTTCAAAATATATTAGGAACTCCTACAACTCTTTAAAAATGGGCTAAAGACTTAAACAGACATTTTCCCAAAGAAGACATACTGATGGCCAAGAGATATATGAAAAATGTTCAATGTCACTAATCATCAGGGAAATGCAGATCAAAACCACAATGAGACATCACTTCACGCCTGTCAGGATGGTTATTATATTAAAAACAAAACAAGAGACAACAAGTGTTAGCAAGAATGTGGAGAAATTGGAACCCTTGCATTCTGTTGGTAGGAATGCAAAATGGTACAACTGCTATGGAGAACAGTATGGAGCTTTCTGAAAAAATTAAACGTAATACTACCATATGATCCGGCAATCCCATTTCTGGGTATTTATCCAAAATAATTGAAATCAGAGTCTTGAAGCGATATTAGCACTCCTTTGTTCATTGCATCACTACTCACAATAGCCAAATGTGGAAACAACCTAAGTGTCCCTTGACAGATGAATGAATAAAGAAAATGCGGTAGATACAATGGAATACTATTAACCTTTAAAAAAAGAAAGGAATCCTGCAATATGTGACAACATGGTTGAACCTTGAGGACATCATGCTAAATGAAATAAGCCAATCACAGAAGAATAAATACTGCATGATTCCACATACATGAGATATCTAAAATAGTCAAATTCCTAGAATCAAAGAGTGGGATGGTGGTTGCCGTGGAGGTGGAAGAAATGGGAAGTTACTAGTCAACTGACATAGAGGTTCAGTTAAGAAAGACAAATAAGTTCTAGAGATCTTCTGTATAACCCTGTACCTATAGTCAACAATACTGGGCTGTACACTTAAATTTTTGTTAAAAGGGTAGCTCTCACGTTAAGTGCTCTACCCACAGTTAAAAAAAAAAAAAAAAAAAAAAAATAGAGGGCTTCCCTGGTGGCGCAGGGGTTGCGCGTCCGCCTGCCGATGCAGGGGAACCGGGTTCGCGCCCCTGTCCGGGAGGATCCCACATGCCGCGG
>NC_041226.1:8810072-8818838 GCF_002837175.3 Physeter macrocephalus | reverse complement strand
GAGGCCCGCGTACCGAAAAAAAAAAAAAAAAAAAAAAAAAAAAATAGAGCTTCAATCAGCAAAAGTTTTTCTGGGCAGGATGACATGCAAATGAGCTAGTTTCTCTCTCTCCCTTCCCCATAACACCCCTAGGAGATTAGAGACCAAACTTTTTGCTTATCATGTAGTTTTTTGTCAAGAGGTCCCCCATTACATATAGGTGACTCATCTTCACCTCGGATGAAGTACAGCTTCTCCACTGATGCCAAACAGCCTTTTCTAAATTGCCACAGGGTCAAGTATATGATTAGGCTGCTCAGGGATGTCAACCCATACGCTGCAGCCCTTAAAACCATGAGTCATTGCTAAAAGGTACCAAGCTCTGGTCCTACGTCATATCAAACCCACCAGGGAAGCTTGGCCTTCCTTATGTCTGACACATCAACCCTACTTAAGTCTCTCTCCTCTTGATTGGTTCTCTAAGAAAACAACTTTGAACTTCACACAAGTGAGTACTCAACTTTCCATGGTTTAGTTGGTTTCTTGTTTCTCTTATGTTCATCTCCTCTATTCCGTGGTCTTGCAATTTTCTTGTATCCTCTCCACCTCCCTCAAGCAACGAGCGGCACCCACCTTACATCTCTGGTCTAATGATACGATTTCCGGGCCTACCTGGTGGGTGCTAGTGGGGAGGTGAGTGGAGTCTAGGATGGGAGCAGGTGCTGAGAGTGGGGCTCTTGAGATCCAGGGAAACTGACACTCTTCCAGAATTACCTATCAGCATAAAGATTGTCTTTGATCCATTGTAAAGTCTGAGAAAGCAGTTGTCTGCAACATTGTAACATCAAATTCATGCACCAGGCCACAGTATGCCTGTGGGAACATGCCTAATAAAGATTATCTAGAAGGGATTATAAGGCTATGGGCCTTTAAAATTATTGGTAGTAAACAGTATATTATTTTGCACCAGTTAATTTCTAAATACCTTACGACATGAGGTAGGTCTAAACAGAAAACAAACTTTACAGCACTCTGAAGCCCTGTAATCCTCATATTGGTGTCTTGAGACACATTTTCGTGCACAGAAAATCACACTGGGCATCTTCCTTCCAGACATTTAGGATAGAGGTATTTACTGGTCATATGGGTTCAAAATGCCAACACACTTCTGTGGGCTGAAAAGTTACAATATAAATACTACAGGGAAGCCTTTCCTGCACCTTATGTTTCAAAACATGGTTAATTAGTATTATATAAAAATAGAGTATATCCCAAATGGTAAATCTGGTGAATCACTTACTTTTGTATTTTCTGACACTAATATGTAAATAAAATTTCTTCCTTGACCAAGAAGATAATAAACCAAACAAATAGAGTACATGTGGGAGTGAAGAAAATAAATCTGACATTTTTCCTAGTGCCTCGATCTGACTATTTATTATATTTCTAATTATAGAGCATGGACAGGGCTGTTTTAGGCTGGAATGCAAAATTAGTGAGAAGAGATCGTTTCCTGGGTAGAGTCAGAGCATTTCCTGAAGTATCATTAATCTGTCTTTTTTTTTTCTCTCTCTCTCAAGACATAACAACACAATGTCTTTTAGTTTAATGATACTAGTTTCCAGGTAATCAAATTAGAAATGCAGAAACATGGCCCGATGTTGATAAGCCAGTATGGTGTAGCTGATTACATCTTCCTTAGGTGATTTTCAGAATCACTAGGATGCTACTTAAACATACATACACACACTCCAAAATCGTTCTCCGAGATTCATCTCCCCCTCGCTGCTGATCTCATTAAGGCATTCTCATCAAAAGTCATATGTGATGAAATTATCATCCCCCATCAGTAGAGAAGATAAAGCGAACTCACGTGCCTAAGTGCCTTTCCCTGACCAGTAATGAGGATGCTGGGGCGGTCACATAACTCATGTTCTTGCTCTGACCTATTGAGTTTTCACTTCATCCAAGTAGCTTACCTAGATTACGCAGGCTCCCACCTGGACCAGCTAAATGGCATTATGATGAGGCTCTAATTTTCAAACCTAAGATGTAAAGGGATGGTTTAGAACTATCCTGTGAAGATCATTAGTGGAGAAAACGAAATACTTCTTCTGGTCCAGGATGGTTTGGGGACCTAAATTATCTGGTTTACACCTGCACAGTAATCAGTTTTGTTGATCAACTGCCGTATCTCCAGGTGACTGGCATTTGTGAAGGAAAAAAAACTGTAAACAACTCTAGTTGGGAACTGAAAAAGGAAAAAAAACTTAAATGCTGCTCTAGGACAAAAGGAGAAGCTGCTGTGGTAACCAGATTTTTCTATCCAACTGAAATATGTTTCCATCTAATTACACAGCATCTAATTATGCTATTTACATCCCCTGCCAGAACAGCTATACAGAAGTTCAAAGCAAGCAAACTGTAGATGTGTACACCTACGGTCTAAAGGTGTCCACTGGCAATGCTGAAAAAAGCATCGTGAAATAAATATATATTGGAAGAGGTATATGAAATACGGAGATGCTATCTCCATTCCATGAAAGAATTAATTGAAAATAAATAAAAATTACTCTTTTTGATTGTTAAGCATGTACTAGAAAAGATTCTTTTTGTAGGGATATATACACAGAAAGCAATTCATCAAGCCATTTAGTGTGTGGCCAATAACTTAAATATGGGAGAAACACAACTCTAAATATATTTAAATCTCTCTGTACTTACTAAAAAGTTACGCTGACACGCATAGTGATGCGAGCTCTTCAAAACTCCCATTTTGGGGCTTCCCAGGTGGCGCGGTGGTTGCGCGTCCGCCTGCCGATGCAGGGGAACCGGGTTCGCGCCCCGGTCTGGGAGGATCCCACGTGCCGCGGAGCGGCTGGGCCCGTGGGCCGTGGCCGCTGAGCCTGCGCGTCCGGAGCCTGTGCCCCGCGACGGGAGAGGCCACAGCAGTGGGAGGCCCGCATACCACAAAACAAACAAACAAACAAACAAAAAAACTCCCATTTTATTTTCCCTTAGGTCCTTATTATTTGCATTATTTTATCATTCATGTTATTTACACTACAACATGTACAACATAAATTAAGCCAAAACTTTCGGCCAAGGTACCGTTGGTAGACTGACTTCAGATGAAGCTGGATAAGGGGCTTTACACTTGCAGTTTCTAAAGAGCTCAAAAGTTTTAAATTGCAAGATAGATTTTATAATTTTACCAATGTTATAATAATGAACTAGAAGCTATTCTTTAACCCAAATCCATTTTGAGAATAATTAAAACAAATAAGCATCATTCCCCAGAACTAAATGTTGTCAATCCTGGGACTTCCCTGGTGGTGCAGTGGTTGAGAATCCGCCTACCAATGCAAGGGACACGGGTTCAAGCCCTGGTCCGGGAAGATCCCACATGCCGCAGAGCAACTAAGCCCATGCACCACAACTACTGAGCCTGCGCTCTAGAGCCCACGAGCCACAACTACTGAGCCCTCAAGCCACAACTACTGAGCCTGCGTGCTGCAACTACTGAAGCCCACGCGCCTAGAGCCCATGCTCCGCAACAAGAGAAGCCACCACAATGAGAAGCCCGCACACCACAACGAAGAGTAGCCCCTGCTCGCTGCAACTAGAGAAAGCCTGCACGCAGCAATGAAGACCCAGTGCAGCCAAAAAATAAATTAAATTAATTAATTAATTAAAAAAATAAAACAAAATAATTGTTGTCAATCCTAACACTCTTACTATTTTAAAAAGACTAGAACTTTTTTTTTTGTGTGTGTGTGTGTGTGTGTGGTACGCAGGCCTCTCCCATTGTGGAGCACAGGCTCCGGACGCGCAGGCTCAGCGGCCATGGCTCACGGGCCCAGCCGCTCCGCGGCATGTGGGATCTTCCCGGACCGGGGCACGAACCCGCGTCCCCTGCATCGGCAGGCGGACTCTCAACCACTGCGCCACCAGGGAAGCCCAAGACTAGAACTTTTAAAGTGATCTTTGTAGCATAAGAAAGGTGTGGATACATCCAGGTAACTGTAGGAAACAGGTGTACATTAAATACTCCAACAGGTATGGAAAGTAACCATAATGATCTGTGGAGGGAAAAGGTCCACAAAAATCAGAGTGAATAAGTAAGAAAGCACAGACATCTGGGGTAGCTGAGCTTAATGGACAAATGACCCCACATTTATAGTTTTACAGGCCCAGGAGGTACATACGTTCCCAAGTTCACACAGAAGGCCCAAGATATCCAGAAAAGGGAAAGTTAACTTCAGCACTGTTTCAGAAGACAGAGTATCTTCCTTTTAGAAAGATTCCAAAAAAAGTGAGCTTAAGTTATCTGAAAAACTAACCTATATGGAACACATTCCCCTGTAACGGCAGATGAATGACGCTTTGTTGTGCTTGTGAAATTGTTTTTTGTTGTTTGTTTTTTGTTTTGCCTGTTCTTTTTAAATTTACTTTTGAATTTTATTTATTTTTTTATACAGCAGGTTCTTATTAGTTATCTGTTTCATACATATTAGTGTATATAGGTCAATCCCAATCTCCCTGTTGTGCTTGTGAAATCTGAAGTGGACCACTTTGCATAAGCCCTCCAAACAGCACACTAAGCTCTGCCTTATCTATAAACAGAGGGATAGACTGGGCACTTAGGCAGTAATGGTTTAGGATCAACTATGGCATAATCAGATAAACTTCAGGCAGTCATCACTTTCTTCTGCTTTGGTTGGTTAATCCGCAAGGTCTCCTTTCAGTCAAGCATATCCTCTTATTTAATGGGTGTTCAAGTAAAATAGAGACCACCCTGCCAAGTTTTGCAAATAAGTAAACCCATGAACAAAAGCCCAGAAACTTCACTTAAGTTCACAGATAAAACTCATAAGCAGAACCAATAATTCAAAAGATTAGCAGGAGAGGGACTTCCCTGGTGGTGCAGTGGTTAAGAATCTGCCTGCCAAGGCAGGGGACACGGGTTTGATCCCTGGTCCAGGAAGATCCCACATGCCACATGCCCGTGTGCCACAAATACTGAGCCTGCACTCTAGAGCCCACGAGCCACAACTACTGAGCCACGAGTCACAACTACTGAGCCTGTGTGCCACAACTACTGAAGCCCATGCACCTAGAGCCTGTGCTCTGCTACAAGAGAAGCCACCGCAATGAGGAGCCCTTGCACCGCAACAAAGAGTAGCCCCTGCTCACCACAACTAGAGAAAGCCCGCACGCAGCAACGAAGACCCAACACAGTCAAAAATAAAATTAAATTAAATATTAAAAAAAAAAAAGATTAGCAGGAGGGAATTTAGCCAATCAGATAGTGCAAAATAAAAGTTACTTAGAATCTCCCCTTTAAAATAAGGTTAAGCCTTGTCTACAATACTGATAATAATGTTGATATGAAGACATTAATAGAAAACATGTTTTTTGTTTTTTGGCTGCATTGGATCTTCATTGCTGTGCGTGGGCTTTCTCTAGGTGCAGAGAGCAGGGGCTACTCTTCATTGTGGTGCGCGGACTTCTCATTGCAGTGGCTTCTCTTGTTGCAGAGCGCGGGCTCTAGATGCGTGGGCTTCAGTAGTTGTGGTGTGGGCTCAGTAGTTGTGGCACACAGGCTTAGCTGCTCCACGACATGTGGGATCTTCCCGGACCAGGGATTGAACCTGTGTCTCCTGCATTGGCAGGTGGATTCTTAACCACTGTGCCACCAGGGAGGCCTGAAAACTTTTAAAAATAAAAATTTCATAGCTTTCTTTCTTTTTCCTGTATGTATATGTAGTCAATTCATCACAGTGTGTGACAATAAAGGACAGTCCTTAAACTCTCAAAACCTAATTGCATATGAAAAGGACTTGATTATGACTTGATTTCATTCTTATTTGTGTCATTTCAGATCAGTCATTCCTTTTTTTTTTTAAAGCTTTTTTTGATGTGGGCCATTTTTAGTCTTTATTGAATTTGTTACAATATTGCTTCTGTTTTGTCTTGGTTTTTTAGCCACAAGGCATATGGGACCCTAGCTCCCGGACCAGGAAGGTCCTGCACCCCCTGCATTGGAAGGTGAAGTCCTAACCACTGGACCACCAGGGACGTCCCAGATCAGTCATTCATAAAAAGGAGACTCTGTTTAATTTATATACGTCATTCAAGCACCCATTCTTTCCATATTGACCAATAGCAATACTCTTGAGGAAATTATATCCCAAGTGGAAAACAAAATAACTATAATCAATTCTCACTATACTTATGAGCCAAAAGAGCATATACTTTTATTTATTTATTTATTATAAATTTATTTATTTATTTTTGGCTATGTTGGGTCTTCGTTGCTGCGCGTGGGCTTCCTGTAGTTGCAATGAGCCAGGGCTACTCTTCACTGCGGTGCGGTGGCTTCTCATTGCGGCGGCTTCTCTTGTTGTGGAGCACGGGCTCTAGGCGCGCGGGCTTCAGTAGCTGCGGTGCGCAGGCTCAGTAGTTGTGGCTCGCGGGCTTAGTTGCTCCGTGGCATGTGGGGTCGTCCCAGACCAGGGCTCGAACCCGTGTCCCCTGCATTGGCAGGGGGATTCTTAACCACTGTGCCACCAGGGAAGCCCCCATATACTTTTAAATTACTGTTAGTAGGGTGTATTTTAGAATTTAGAATTCTACAGGTGTATTTGGACTTTCAGCCATTCGGGGCTATAGCCAAAGTTGTGGGAATTTATGCCCACTTGAGCCAAAATAATAAGGTTCGTTCACACAGCCAAATCGGCAGCCACTTGGCCCAGTTCTGCTACGCAGTCCAGCACCTTCCCACAGCCCTCAGAGCATGTTGGGAGTGGACAGTGTCACCTCCCACACACACACCGTTAAGCCTCCCTCTGGTTCTGTGATTTCTTGGACTCACTGGGTGCGCAGGAAGGTGAGGGTTTGGGTTTAAAAGGCCCCCTAACCCCAGTAGCTGAACTTGGAGGCTTAGAACACCTCAAGCTTCTTCCCTTTTAGGACAACTTGAATAAAGCTTAGAGTCAGCAAAGGGGAGGCTATTTTAAACTGAAGGGGAAAATTAGAACCATGGTTCTTAAACACTTTTTAGCCATGGGTTCCTCTAAGATCTAAGAACTTGATCAAAGCTATAGACTCCAAAATAATCATAATAATAATAAGAATGAAAGGAAAGAAAGGAAAGAATACCTACATAATTCACGATTTGTGTGAAACACAGATTTCAAGAGGGAAGTCATCTCCGTCCGGAGTCTCATCCAGGATGCAAATGAAATCAATCCCGCCATGGCCGTCTCCCCAGGTCCCCTGATAGCTTTGAATCGTGTTCCTTGTTTTCTAGTCTGGGGTCCAGCTGGCTTGGCACCTCGCTGGTCGGTGAGCCCGGGGCGCTGTGTTGGGTGGGATAGGAGGGGAGAGGTGCGGAGGGGGGCACAGATCGGGGCCCCTCTCCCCGTCTCCTCATTGGCATTCCTCACACTCAATTCTGGCTGAAAGCTTAGGAGGCTGTGCCAGCTCTGACGGGTCTTCTACTAAATAGGGGTAATTCACATAGAATTTCTTTTCAACACTTCCAGGATTCCTTTCCGGGGCTAAGGACATGATCCAACAAGAAATCGAGTCCAACAGTTTCAGCAAAAATACAATTAAAAGCACATACTAGAATGTGTTTGTGTCCAATGGCCATTTCTGATAAATACCTTAACTGTTTAACAAACATTGAGGAGAAACTGAAAACATCCAAAAGCCACTCATCCCATTTGCACTGGCCTGTAAGTGCTGGCAAACGTCAGTGTCTGGGAAGGCTTTTAATGTTATTGACAGCTTATTCAAATAGGCTGGAGTGGTCCCACAGAGCCTGAATCACTACTACTGCTGAGGAATAAGCCATTTATACAACAAGATGGGGAGAAATCTCAGAACTAAGTGCTGGGCTGTGTCTCAATCAAAATGGCCCTTCTCAGCATCTGTGACGTAACCAGAAGGCCGTAACCCTTTCTTCCAGTTACAACCAACTAGCCGCGAGAGTGCCATGAAAGCCAAAGCGTGAAATGGCTTCCTTTAAGAAAAAACAAAGACCAAAAACCAAAAATCTTTTAAATAGGTAGTGCTGCTTCAGGAAACTTTAACAGCTGTGATGGTTGCAGAAAATACCGTGGTCTCAAAGTTTGTTCTTTCAGACACATCATACGTCCTCCCTGAGAGGACAGCAATGTCAGGGCATTGTCCAGAAGGAAAGAAGGGGGAGAAGAGACCTGACAGTGCTGAAAGAAGGCTTGAAGGTGGGGGAGAGAGGACCAGACAGTTGAAGCAGCTGCCCGCGCTGGCCAGGGAGGAAAGGATGCCGCATGCACGGGGGCGCACTGGGTGCCCAGTGATTTCGAGGCTCCGTGTTCCTCAGTGGAGAAGGTAAAAGAACAAAAATATTTGCGGCAAGAGAATGGTGAATCTGATTCATTTTTTAAAATGTGTATTTGTGTGTATTATGTCTGTATATAAATATACATATAAATACACACAGATGTGTGTGTGTGTATGTGTGTGTGTATATAGAGATTTTTTTTTTTTTGCGGGACGGTGGAGGTGAGATGGCAGACTGAGGAAAGAGATCAAGATAGTGTTAAAAAAAAGGAATATCAGGGCTTCTCTGGTGGCGCAGTGGTTGAGAGTCCGCCTGCCGATGCAGGGGACACGGGTTCGTGCCCCGATCCGGGAGGATCCCACATGGCGCGGAGCGGCTGGGCCCGTGAGCCATGGCCGCTGGGCCTGCGCGTCCGGAGCCTGTGCTCCGCAACGGGAGAGGCCACAGCAGTG
>NC_041226.1:8781550-8810051 GCF_002837175.3 Physeter macrocephalus | reverse complement strand
CCGGAGCCTGTGCTCCGCAAGGGGAGAGGCCACAGCAGTGAGAGGCCCGCGTACCGAAAAAAAAAAAAAAAAAAAAAAAAAAAGAATATCAATTACTTAGAACTTATTTGAAAAGCTCTGATAGGCTTTTGGAAAATCTAGGTAGCAAAAGGCAATTTATATGTTCCTGGGTAAAACGTCTGGTTAAAGAACCACGAAGGCATAGTAAGTGTCTGATTCTACTGGTATGCTTAGTCCTCTTCACAGTGAAGTCATGGGATGTTTCAGAGACTGATACGCTCCAATTGCAGGATCATAAAGACAGGCTGGTTGCTTGTCTGTCTGGCAACCAAATGTTGGCTACCCCATTGCTCATTAGGCTCTGAATCAGGGGCTAATCAGGGGAAATAAAAGGAGGAGAAACTCAAATCAGTCCATTTGTGAGCAGCTCTAATCTAAAGATGGAGGAGAAGGAGATTTAAACTATCACGAAGTTTGGTTCTTATCTGTGGGTTTTAATTATCTTTAGATCTTGGCTCCCAGGGGAAGCAGTAATTGAGAGCCAGCTACAGAAATGGAAATTATAAAAGGGGGAGGATGTCAGCATTCTGAAAGGCAGATGGTCTTGGTTTTAAGAGGCCAGTTGGCAGTGTTGTGTGTCTCCTGACGTTTATCCATCAGAAGATGCAAGGCAGAAAAAGCTCATTAGCAGTTCTGTGTCAGAGCCACCAGGATGCCATTGAGACCTCTCAGCAGATAAACAGTAGGAGGCTCATGATGACAAGAGTACCGGGCAGAGGTAGGAGCCCAGGTGCAGACCTCTCCTCCCGCTTTGCAAGTGAAACCCGGCTTGGGGACTTAAAAACTCCACAAGGCAGAGAGTGTGTTCTGTATAGAGATGGACAAAGTCCTCAGCCTTGGGGCTAAGTGGAGGCTTCTCCAGTGTCTCGAAACACAAGGACCAAGGTCTGATGACTTTTTGTCTAAAAAATCTATGTAATGGTTTACTGCCATGGAGAGATATTTGGGATGAATTGTGCTATGTGAAAAAGCAGCTTATAAAACAGTATATTAAATGATTCCATCTTGTATACAATATAGCTATACATGAAAAAAAGAAATCTGGGAGGAAACATGCAAAAACGCAAACTGATTATATTTTGGAGGTGGGATTATGGACGGTTTTTATTTTCTTCTATTTGCTTAATTAAATCTTTAAAATCTTCAACATTGAACATATATTACTTTGCCTAATAAAACATATTTTAACACATATTAATATTAAAATGTATTTAATGTATTTTAAACATGTTAAAATGTATTAATGAGGTATCACGTACCCATGGTATTGAACCCGTGAGAATAAAAAAGTAATTTCACAACAGACTTCTAAAAACTTCTAAGTGGAGGCCCCAGGATCTCCTTAAGGAAGGTCTGGAGGAATACAATGTAGGTTTCACTGGCTACAATATATTTACAAGAATGTTTAAGGTCGCTAACTACTTAGGACCTTATGGAACTCGTAATTAAATGTACTCTTTCTATAAAGTTATGGATTCAAGAGTACACTAGAGGTACTAGTAGCAACCAAATTTTGGCTACCCCATTGCTCATGTCTAGAGCACTCTCTTCTCCCCCAGGACCGATCTTGTCTTCCTTACACAGAGTGACCGGATGTGTGGGAAGCAGCAGCAGTTTTCTTCTCACTTGAGAAGATAACTGATCCAGGGCTCAAAGGATAGCAAATCAAGGTGATAATTCCCCAGTTTCGGGCACCAGAGTGTTGAGTGAAAACTTTCCTCCTGTTTTACTTTCGATGGATTTAATTCTAGTGTTTTGCTGAGGGGGTGGAGGTTCCCACAAGGAACAGTGAGGCTCTGCCCCCTCTCTTTTAAAGTGTTTCCTCTTCCACTTCTGCTGCCCGCTCATCCAGTCACTCTGTGTAAGGAAGACAAGATCGGTCCCGGTGGAGAAGACAGGCTTCTAGACTGGACTTAACCAAGGTCAGTAAAGAAGCTCCTGTAGATGTGCGATGGTGAATGGCTAGGATAGAGTGGTTGCCATGGCAATGGGCGTGACTGGGCTAAATCTGAGCGACAAAGAAAATACCTGGGACTTTGATGAGACTGTTATTCAGCCATTTTCCACAGCAACAAAGACAGCAGTAACAACAGGCAACCACTCTGATCAGGCCATTAGGACGCCTGATACTTTATACGTACACATTCTCTTGCAAACGCACAACAAACTTGCCCGGTAGAAATGCACGGCCCCATCTTACAGAGGAGGAAGCTAAATTTGAGGGATGTTCAGCACCTCCAGGGGAGCATAATTCTGGGGTCAGACAGTCTGGGTTCTTCTCTCAGCTTCTTCACTTGGTATCAGGGCGACACAGGGCAAAATACCTAACCTCTTTGTTGTTCAGTTTCCTCATGTGTAAAATAGAGATAGTAACAGGGTCGACTGCCCGGGGGCTGTATGGGGACTAAATGGCATAAGGAGAGGACGGAGAGCCTTTAGCTCCGTATGAGCCACAGAGCCACCTTCAACTGGCACTGATGCGCTTCTCGTTCCATGACGAGGGGATGGCAAGCCCAGGTCGGTCTGAGTCAAAGCTCTTTCCATCCCCCAAACACACCTGATATAATGTAGCCACAGCTCAAGGGGCCTCCCAACCTCTATTTTGATCCTTTCGATGGTCCAGAAGGTCATTCTCCAGCCACGTGCAATACTCACAGAGACAGAGTTTCCACCTCCACTTCCCAGACAAATAAGGAAAACAACGCTGAAGTGAACCTTTTATGAGGATCGAGAGCAGGTTTCAAAACCTGAACTACTGTTTCAGATAAGTGTGTTTTTAAGAGATACAACTAAGATAGAGACACTGTCTAATGTGCTACTAGTATCTCCAAGTGTCCAAACTGTAGTCTTTTGTCAAATTTGTTTCTATCATCTGGAAAAACAAGAGAAGAAAATTCTGATACGTAATTCTGTCTCAAGTGGTTTCTGAATAAAGCCCCTATGATTTATCTTCTCCAGGGGTGTTTCAAGGATGGTTACTGTTACTTTTGTTTTATTAGTGCAACAAATGAACAAGCAGTCAGTGGATATAGAATTCCAACTTCCCAAATTACTTTTGATCTTTGTCAAAGCACAGACTACACCTTTAAATGGTGGTAATCAATGTGTGTGTTTCATGCTCTGGGCCTATCATGTGATGATCTAACATTTGTACATCAATGTCCAAAATGTCTGCTCCTCTCCCTCAACCCCTGGAATATGAGATCATGCCACACATTCCATATTCATATCAACCCCTTATGTATTTTAGATAAGTTTTCATTCGCTATGTTCTTTCTCATTCTGCCTTATTATATTTCATTATTGAAATGATGATCAGTTTTCTGTATTCCAATGTATCTTCTTTTGTAAGATGACAAGAATATTCAGAAAAACCTTCACTGACTTCAGACTTAGGATAAAAACATTACTTTGTTTTATTTCCCTCCCTCCCTCCCCCCCTGCCCTCTTTTTCTTTTTCATTAAGACTTTATTTTTTAGAGCAATTTTAGGTTCACAGCAAAATTGAGGGGAAGATACAGAAATGTCCCATATACCCCCTGCCCCACACATGCACAGCCTCCGTCATTATCAACATCCTCCACCAGGTGGTACATTTGTTACAACTGATGGACCTACATTGACACATCATCATCACCCAAAGTCCACTGTTTACATTACGCTTCACTCATGGTGTTGTACATTCTGTGAGTTTGGACAAATTTATAATGACATGTATCCATCATTATGGTATTTCTTTTTTTTTCTACAACATGTAACACTATGGCTTATAGGAAATTTATCGCAAGATTTGGTTATGACCAACATGTAAGTTATTTTTTTTCTTACTGTTTTCTCTTCAAACTGTTATTCTATTGTTCTAGCAAGCTTGATTAAGTAATTGATCCTTTCTTCAAAAGCTGTATTGCTTATTTGTATGTGTTAAATTAAGTTCACTAATCTAAATCAAAATCTGTAATTTCTATACTATTATTTTTAATCTGCCTAGCTTTCAATCCAGCATCAGAGAATTTTAGTAATGATCATTTGTAATAGATTTTTAAATTTAAGACAAGGTTATCGTCATGTCTTCTATTTGTTAAAATTTCAGTTTTGATGTTCTTGATTCCTTATTCCAGATGATTTAACTATCAAATTATAAGGTATTTGGTGAGGCTTTTATTCATAAATCTTTGAGCCAAAGAAGGATGGGAATTCCTGTGTCAACCAGTCAAAGGATATTTTTAAATTCAGCAAGTAGTTATTAAGCCCCTGCCATTTGCAGGCAGTTTTCTAGGCTCCAGGGCTGAAGAGATAAGCAAGGTATGCCTCTTTCCACTCCACCCCCAAAAGAGAGCAATTCAAATTCATAAAGGTTAAAGTTAAAATAGAACGCAAATACCTAGAACAGCTCCAGGAAGGCTGCCGCTCTCCCCTCACCCTCCCATATGGGATTTCACTTATAAGTATCAACACAAAGAAAGAGCTCCAGGAAGCAAAGGACTCACTGATGAGTGAGAAACACCTGAAAGCAAGATACAGGTTGATGTAATTGTTCGTTACATTTCTTGGACAATTCAAATGTTTCTGCATATTATCTCATTTGACTGAATACTCCATTTTTACATGGGCCTAATTCACGTAGGGAATCAGAGGTGAAAAGGCCATAAAAGCCTGGATTATAAAATGTATGTGAGGTTAAGAGATAATGCGTCACTGGTGTGGATAAATCCAAAGACCATCCTGAGCAACATAAGCCAGGCAGAAATGCTTTCACTGGCCAGTTTAGGCTACCATTGCTAGTTTAATTAAAGAGTTATGACATCAGTGTGGAAACACAAAGGGAGAGCAGCTGTGTTCCAGTGAAAACATTTCTGCAATTTCCATCAACACAGATTAGCTCCTACACGAACACAAAAGAGATGTGTGCAAAGTCACAAACTAGGAGGTACTGTACGCAGAGGGCGATCGCAGAGTTTTCACGGAGAAGGAATTACCCTTCTTAGATGATGAGATTGCCCTCCTGTTTATGTTTTCATTATTGGCTCTTAACGTGCATGGTCAAGATTTGAAGGAAAAGTCATAGGACTCTGAAGACGTTATAACCGTTAACCAACCACATGAAGAAACGTCCCGAGGCTGAACAGAGGAACAACTCAATTACTTCACTGGGAGTCCAGACACGCCCACCCTCAAGCACCCCTGCCATCCATCATTGAGAGTAATGCCTTGAGTCTAACCCCAGGCCCAGCCCACGCGTGGCCATCCTTCATCAGTGTCCTCAAAGCAGACACTTGTTAAACAGGTAGCTTTAAACACTCTATGCCTAGACTTGTTTCCCCACACGTCCTGTTAGTTGCCTTCGAGTAACCCTCTCCAGTACCGTGCTTTCATGCGTATGTAAATCATCCGCTCGCCTGATCAATACTGACGTGCGGTTGAGAAGAAAAGTATGTTTCGTGCTATTTTGAGTAACTCACCTTTAGAAGCCTACCCCTGAGCACACCATTTGCAGCGCACAATTCACTTCCCAACTCCGCTTTTACTCGGAGAAACAACTTTTACAAAATTGCCTGTAACTTTCATGCTTCCTGACTTTTATTGATATTCCACATCCACAGTGGATAAGGAATTACCCCAAACATTCAATTATCGGATAGATTTTAAGATCTTAAAGCTGAAGATGTATTTGCTTAAGGGTTCATTTATGTGTTTAGAGACTTCAGTGTTTTTCCTCCTCATCGTCCTGGGTGGTTCATCTTTCCTCTGGGGATCCTCTACGCAGTGTACAGTTTCTCATTTTTTTTCTTTTTCTGAAGATGAACAGTGCACACCTGACCGCGGTATCCGGCAAAGGCTGACTGTGTGCGTGGTCGGACCATCTGGCACCAGGACGCAGATTTAATGAATGTTTACTGGATGAGCAACACGTGTCAGATACTGAGCAACGCGCTTCTGCACATTTGGCTGCACCTGGGCCTAATTCATTGATTGACTATTTTTAAAAAATCCCCTTGTGCTAACCATGCCTTTTATTTTCTGTATCCTGATCTTCTGACATCTTGGGGTCTTGAGAACCCTGGAGGGACTGCTCCTCCCAGGGTAAGCCAATGCCTAGAGATAATCAACTTGCCTTCCCGCAAGCCTTTCCATATGCAAACCGACCAATCCTGAGTCCACACTCCTAACCGCCTACTTATTGGCTCTCACACCTGGGGCCACTCTCCACCTGCCCTTGTCTCCTCAAGGCCAGGCATCAGCCTACTGGGAACAGCTCCTCTGTGGCAGAGCCTCTGAAATTCTTCACACTAGCTAATCCCAAACCTGCTTACGGTGCCTTCCAGTGGAACCACAGTAAAGACTCTTGTCCCCATCTTCCCTCCTCCCCTCCTCTCTCTGCCCCCGCTGCATGATATACCAAGGCTCCTGCTTCCAGCAGACTGTGAGTATAATAAAATTCTTCCACTGTGACAGTCATTTCCATGTCTCACCACACCTGATTAAAACAAATCCTGGGTACCGCTAAAACATCCCGCAGAATCACAGAATCATAGAATTGGCAGCTAAGATTATTTGGTTTTTGTTTGTTTGTTTCAGTCTACCTTTTCTGCTCAGTAAAAACAAGTGTTAAGCCTTTTTTTTTTTTTTTGTCTTTTATCATTTGTCTGGCCCATGTTAACAATACTTAATAAGAGTAATTGTAGGGCTTCCCTAGTGGGGCAGTGGTTGAGAGTCCGCCTGCCGATGCAGGGGACGCGGGTTCGTGCCCCGGTCCAGGAAGATCCCACGTGCCGCGGAGCGGCTGGGCCCGTAAGCCACGGCCGCTGGGCCTGCGCGTCCGGAGACTGTGCTCCGCAACGGGAGAGGCCACAACAGTGAGAGGCCCGTGTACCGCAATAAAAAACAAAAAAGTAATTGTATGTAAGCTCTTTAAGTATGTAACCAAAAAGATTTAATTAATTATTATTTTTTCCTGTGTGAAAGAGCCAGCTCTGGCCTATGTGCCAAGTCCCTTCACAGCCTCCACTGCCACGCCACATTGCCACACCTGTTTGTGGAGGAGGGGTAACCAGCCTCTGTTCACAGCACTTATCCTCTCCCCAAACAAGCAGACTAAGTGAATCTTAGGAACTCAGGAGTGACCTTGGTTTGTTAGATGTGTTTCAGAGGTCCCACATTTCCCTGGACTGGAATCTGGGTGTGTCTTTGCAGGTCCAGCTATTACGTTCATAGACCCTGGGGTGATTTGGACAGTGCTAACTCACTTCAGTCCTCAGGACAGCTCCAGAGCTTGCTGCTACATCAACTTCTCTGCCATTCCTTCTGCTGGCATCTTCATCCAGCTCCCTGGCCCTGGCCTAGACGTGCATTCTGCTTGACCAGGAGCAGTAAGGAAGCAGAGGCACTGGCAGATGCAGCTCTGCCTTGCCCATCAAGGTTTTCTCTTTCCTTCCTTCCTTCTTTCCTTCCTTCTTTCCTTCCTTCCTCCCTCCCTCCCACTTTCTTTCTCTTCCTTCCTTCCTTCCTTTCTTTCTTTCTTTCTCTCTTTTCATTCTCCCTTCCTTTCCTCCTTCCTTCCTCCCTTTCTTCCTTCCTTTCTCTCTCTCTCTTTTCTTTCCCTTTCTTTTTTTTTTTCTTTTGTCTTTTTCTTTGCCAAATGTCAAAATATAAAGACGTCCTCTTTGGGGGGGTTAAAAAGCAGACTGTAAGGCACGGCCTTTAAGTAGACATATATTTTCTTGGGGATGTACATCCAGACAAGGTCACCAGCACTGAGTTTCTGTTTCAGAGGAGGCTACTGAAGGAAAAGGTATTTACCTGTCACCTGGTACGTGTTACATCTATAACAGGACAAGTACATGAAAGTGAACTAAGCATAAAATTCAAGCAATTAATGATTTTGGGTCATACAGAAGAACCAAGATATAAGTTGTTATAAATTCCTTCAGTGGCCAAAGATCAATAAAAGCTACACTGGAATTTCTTCTACCAGAAACTAGTTCTGCAATGGCATGAAAATATTTTGTATTTGGCTTTGTAAATAGAAAAAAAGGACTTAATGTTGGCCTGTATTCTTTCTCTGTGTTTGGCATTTCTGTCAATGTCTTCATTTTAAGAATATGTTTTCGGGCTTCCCTGGTGGCGCAGTGGTTGCGCGTCCGCCCGCCGATGCAGGGGAACCGGGTTCGCGCCCCGGTCCGGGAGGATCCCACGTGCCGCGGAGCGGCTGGGCCCGTGAGCCATGGCCGCTGGGCCTGCGCGTCCGGAGCCTGTGCTCCGCGACGGGAGAGGCCACAACAGAGGGAGGCCCGCGTACCGCAAAAAAACAAAAACCAAAAAAAAAGAATATGTTTTCTAACCAGCAGGAGAGTAGTGAGCTGCCTGACGTGTCTCCATGTCTTCCAAAGGGGATATTCATTCACTCGTTCTATGGATATTTATTGAGCAGCTCAACTATGTGTCAGGACTATCCTAAGTGGTTGGCATATGGCAGAGAACAAGACAGAAAAAAATCCTTGCCCTCTCGGAGCTTGGAGTTTAACAAAATGAATGACTCTAGGAATGAATGAATGACACGCAAGGCGGTAGGCGGGTTAGAGTTCACAAAACCGAGTGGGCACAGATGAACATATTTCACTGGTAAGGCTCATTTTTTCCTCACACTGTAATATCTCGGAAATCAGGATGTGTCTTAACACTGATGGTGTCTTAAATCGGCCGACAACTTGGCAGCAGTCACAGCACAATTGTCATTTCCCTGCATTTGCATAAACTCGGTCGTCGCTATTCATTTTGTCATCACTTCCACTAAGTCAGGGGCAGCCTTCGCACTGCAAGTGTTCTGTTAAACTGCCATTTAAGTGGTTTTCAAAAAGATTACACTATGATTGGGCACTTAAAGATGTTACTGTGTATGCACCAAGGCAAACAAACAGAGCAGTGGGGCCTGAACGTTATGTTACTAGAGGAAACATTTGTCTTTGTCTGGCATTTCCACCTCACCTTGCAAAGCAAAATCCAAATGCTTTACCAGACTGAAGAAGAACACAAAAGAGGAATCTGTGTTACAGTTTGTAAGTGAGACATACAAACCGACTGCCTATCACGCCATAAGCAATGCTACTGAAGGTACCAGCAGGAAAATGTACCAAAACCCATGGAAGAGATGAAGGAATCTTGAAAGCAATGAGAGGCTAGTGTGACAGATCCATGCCGTGTCATGGAAGACCACCGTTAAAGTGGCATGTCATAATATGATCGGCAGTATTTTCTCTTTCTTCCTGTATAACAAAAATCATGCTATGTCTTACAGCTGACATTTTCAATCTGATGAAATACAGAAATAAAGACGGATTGCTAGTTAATGAGAAGTTTTAAAACTAGAATAGAGTGCAGAGTGGAAGTTTGTTGATACTGGACACTTTTAGGTTAGTGAGGCATTTGCAGGCACCCAACTTCAGGCAAACTGTACCATGTCAATAATTTGGTATAGTTTTGTATGTTTTTGGTACATTTTCCATTCTGGTGCAAGAGTGACAATGAGTAAACCTCATGTTCTACTTTCCCAACTTTAATTAGTGCTGCTCCAGTTCTTGGCCATTTAGAGATATCAGAGGGGAGGTGCCACGGCTGCCTTCTAAACTAAAACCTCACCACGCCGCAGGGGATGGAGTGAAATAATTAGACGGGAGAGCCCATATGAAATCCCAAAGCATGTCACACGGGACCTTGCGATGCTTAGCGCTAGACTAACACGAGTAAAATGCCAGCTACAGGGATATGCTTCCAGGCAGCATATGGTCACGGCTCAAAAAGGCATTTATTTCTTTTTAGCCTTAGTACTGCATCATTTTGGAACCAGAGAGAGTCGAAGACTATACAAAGGGAGAGAATACACACACATACACACCCCCCTAGGGGAGAGAAATGATGAAACAGTGGTTGTAGATTATAAAAATAAATTTTGTTTAGGCACAGCTTCAAGCGTACTGTCACAACTGTGACACAAGGTTTCCATACCCTTCAGCCAAGTGACAACTGCCTCAGTGTAAAAGTGAGTAATCAAATCAGAAATAGGTGTGTGGCCACATCCATCACCAATGTAACCGGTAAAAGCGTTTCTATATGGTGAATACGTATCTCCAACAGTGCTGACAACAGGCTACACCACACAAATGGCATTTTGCACTCTGGAGAAGGCCTGCTTCCTGCTCCTCGGGTCCTCAGTGAATTTCCTTTCTGGTCAGTAGAGGAGGGTCCGGGGATTCCCTGGACTAACACCACCTTCCCCAGTGACCTTGTTTCAGTCTTTCGTTGTAAGTAGACGGGGCTGTGTCAGGAATTCTCTGACAGTTGGTACAGCAGGATGAGTGTGCCAGTGTGAGCGCTACAGGGGATATGCTGCTGCCAGCTGGTGGGGGGCACTTATACGTGCACACTTAAAATAGACTTGAACGGCTGAGAGGGGAGAGACTGCTCCTTAAGTGCCAGTGAGGGAAACACTTGGTTACCTGTCTTCTGGAACCAAATTATCTGGAAGGGCAAGGAGTTTATATGTCTGGAGATTTCCATCTGATTTACATCCTGGGGATTGGGGGTGTGGGAGGAGGAGTCTGTGGAGTCCCAGATGTCACCCTTGGGTGGAGGGAATACCTGCGGGGCACAGGCACACAGTGGGGGGTTCCCAGAGGGAGAAGATACTCTACAAAGGGGTCTGATCTAGGAGGCTGGGAGATGCAGTACCTGTTGCCATATCTGGATTTCCTGCTATATCATCACATGGGCAACTCTCTCTCAAGAGGGGCTGGGAGACAGCACAGGATAGTGGAAAAGAGCATGGGCAGGGAGTCACACACATCCGGGGTCAAATCCCACCTCTATCATTTGACAAGTAATCTTGGGAAAATTGCAAAACTCTTTAAACCTTAAAATAGGGGAAGTAGTAATAACTCGTCAGGGTGCCTGTGAGAATTAAAGTTATATATAAAATACTTAGTACTATATCTGGCACGAAGTATGTGCTCGATGTACTGTGTCACCATTGACCAAGGAGGTTTCCTTCCCTTTAATATGTAAATGTTCTCACAGAAGTGATGGGACTTGGTGTGGGGATAAATCATATGGACCAGAGCAAGGGGTTGATGTCCTTGGCTAAGGGTGTCTCCAGGGTACAAAAGTTGGCATGATCAAGTTGTCTTATGGTATGAATATTTTTGATAAAAAATAAAGTTCCTTGGGCTTCCCTGGTGGTGCAATGGTTAAGAATCCGCCTGCCAATGCAGGGGACGCGGGTTTGAGCCCTGGTCCGGGAAGATCCCACATGCCACGGAGCAACTAAGCCCGTGTGTCACAACTACTGAGCCTGCGCTCTAGAGCCTGCGAGCCACAACTACTGAGCCCGCGTTCCACAACTACTGAAGCCTGAGCGCCTAGAGCCCGTGCTCCGCAACAAGAGGAGCCACCGCAGTGAGAAGCACGCGCACAGCAACGAACAGTAGCCCCTGCTCGCCGCAACTAGAGAAAGCCCGCGCTTAGCAACGAAGACCCAACGCAGCCAAAATAAAAATAAATAAAATAATTTATATATAAAAAAAGAAAGTACCTGTGAGAATCCACACATGTGATCAGAAAGGTATCAGACTGATTAGAATTAAACAGAATTCAACATACACTTGTTGAGACCTGCTCATTTCAAGTCCATAGGACATCCACATGACTACCTCTACTCTGAGCTACTTTATGACAGATGTGTTCCTACAATCATGTGTGAAACTCAACACTAACTTTCTTTCTCTGCATTCAAGGCAGTTTTGTAAAGCAAATCATCCCCACCTAATCCATCTTTTTTTGAAGGTGGAAACTTTCTCCCATCTTCAAGTGGGTACGTGGGTTCTGTATTCTTTCTTCACACCTCTCACCCTAAGGGCTGGGCCCCAACTTCTACTCTCTTTCACGTACTCCACCCCAGCACTCTGGGAAAACATGTAGCATTAAGAAAATATTCAAGATTTGACAGAAGAATCATCGGCACCTTGGACACATTGTTTAGGGACCTTTAATTAGAAGGTAAGGGAGACAACTACCTGCGGCAAAAGCCACAATACGGGGGCTCTGAGTGCCCTGTCTCCGGAAAGTCCCCTCCCCCCGGGGGATTCCCGCAGAGGAATGTCCTCAGGGAAGAGCCTGCGTCTGGAATGCTGCTCGGGCCAGAAAGTGGCCTGCGTTCCTGCATGCCCACATTCAGGTCACGGGCGTCCCCGGCCAGGGTGACCTGTCTCCCTCTAATGGGGCGCGCCTCAGGGACCCCCGAGTCCGGCTCCTCTCGTCTCAGCACCAAACTTTCTCCTGGAACAAAACCTCTTTCAAACCACATGGGAGCAGGAGGATGGAGGATGGCAAAGCCACCAGCTGCTGCCCGGAGACAGCCCTCCTCCCCCAGCCCGCTTCCCTCAGCCGCCACCCTCTTCCTCGCAGGGAAAGCGGCCCAGACAGCGCAGCCCCGCCCAGCCCCGCCCAGCCCGCGCCCCAGCCCACCGCCCGCCCGCGGCAGCCCAGGGCTTTGCAAAGCCACTTCCCGGCGCTGCGACGCCCGGGGCGACGGGGCGAGCCCAGCCGAGTACCTTTAGGAAGAGGTCAGGACACCGGCGCCCAAGGAGACCCGCAGCATCGCCCGGACGTCGCCGCCGCCGCGGGAGGCTACCCCGCTGCGCCAAGAGCCGGAGCAGGCTGGGACCCGCCGCCGCCGCCGCCGCCGCTGCCGCCTGCGCCGCTCGAGCTCCCTGCGCCGCGCTGCGCTCGGTGCGCCCCGGCTCAGCTGCCCGGCGACCGCCACTGTCAAGCGGAGCCCCGCCCCCTGCGCGCCGGGCGAGCCGCGGCCCCCGGGACGCGCCGCCGCCCGGATTGGCTGCGGAGTCGCTGGCTCCGCCCCCATCGCCGCGCCCCTCCCGCGCGGGGGGCGCGCGCGGCGGCAGGCTCTTTCCAGGGCCGCCGCGGAGGGTGGGGTCCCGGGCTGGGCGAGACTTCCTGCGTGTAGCGCGCGAAGACTCCGCTACTGGGCTCTGCAGTTTGTCCTTGGCCCGCGCAGAAATAGACGACCAAGAAGGACAGGAAAAGAGAAAACATTTTCTCTAGGGCCCTTCGCGGGGAAGGCAGGGGCTGCGGCAATTCTGGTGTGAAGTCTTAATTATATAAAGACATTTATTTATTCGGAAGCCCAGAAAAGGCTACCTAGGGTGGAGTCTCGGAATTATAGACAGAGGGTTTTTTTGTTTTGTTTTTGCTTTTTTTTTTTTTAACCTGAAGGTGCTCTCACACACCGTCCAAACTTCTTCATTTTATGTGGAGACTAAGTCCAGTTCAACAACTTATCCAAGGTCACAGAGCAAGGAGATTGATTTTGTACTTCTGTATTAAATCGAAGCTGCTTCAGCTTTTATTTCTCAGTCATGCGGAGATGCGTTCTAATAACTGAGCTATGTACACAGTGTAACAAGAAATTAAGAATCCATAGAGACAGAAAGTAGATTAGTGGTTGCTAGGGGGCGGGGAAGGGGGGGATGGGGAGTGACTGCTAACAGGTTGGGGTTTCTTTGGGGGTGATGAGACTGTTCCTCAATTTGTTAGTGGTGATGGATGCACAATTCTGAATATACTAAAACCCACTGCATTGTACACTTTAAGTGAAATTGTGGTACAGGTTTTCCCTGCTACCCAAAGTAGAGTGTTCCTATGAAGCCTTTCATAAGCCAAAACGGTGTAAAGCACAGAAGCAATTACCTTGGGGCACATCTTGCTAACGCATACACAAAATGAATGGAGATAAAGCACACATGCTCACAGACACAGTTCAAAACTATGGCAGATTGATGCTGCGATAATGAGTGTAGTTCCCGGAGGAGGACCTTGGCAGGGCCACTCTCCTTGCTGCCTCCATAAGAGCTTGTTGCAAATCAAATGACAAACACTATGTTTGCTTTTTGCCTTTTACATAGAAGCAAAAACCCTCTTTGGATTTCCTTCAGTTAGGGAAAATGGTTACTAATGTAGGTTTGTCGTAAAAGCAAAGTGGTATATGGCAAACTTTTGAAAAAACTGAGGATACCTGTATGTGAATTACATCTCAGTAAAGCTGTTATAAAACCACATTGAGAGTTATAGTGCTTTAGGGAGACACACATAAGCACATAGTTGGAGTATGTCACAATTCTGTTCTTTGTGGGCAGAAATGCTTTATATGCATGCACCCATCCACTCATTCAATAAACCATGTATCTTTATCAGGTACTCTGACAGGGGTACAAAGATTGATAATACATGATCTCTGTCTTCAAAGAGTTGCCAGACTGTTAAGGGGACAGTTGTTATAATACAATAAGGTGTTACTCCAAGGAGGTAAGACAGTGCCAGGTTTAGGGTACTAAGACCTAAGGCAGGACCTTGGCACAGGTGTGGAGGGGCTGGTGTTGTATTGTCTTTTAGCAATGTGGCCCTGTGTGGCAGGTGTGGCAGGAAGTGAAGCTGGACAGTTACTCACAGGACAAACTATTGCCCTGGATTAGAGCTCAGTTCAAGAGGGGCAGCCTAATCAGGAAGTGAAAATTTGAATTCCTCTGGGTCTTTCTTATCCCTCCTGTAGTGTGTGATTTTGGTGGTCTTAATCTAAGCCCAGTTTCGTCGTCTCTGAGGGGCATAGTAGTATCATTAGCTGGCCTTTGTTTTCTACCTTTTTAGTACACGAAGGGCTTTCTTGCATTCTCTCCTGAAAGTGGAGAGGTGAGGGGATGCACTTAAGGCCGTATGGTTTCTAACTGATGGAGCTGAGACAGAACTCATTTCCTGGCTCTGAGAAAGCTTTTTTTAAAAAAATTATGTATTTATTTATTTTTGGCTGCGTTGGGTCCTCACTGCTGCGCGTGGTCTTTCTTTAGTTGCGGCGAGCAGGGGCTACTCTTCGTTGCGGTGCGCGGGCTTCTCATTGCCGTGGCTTCTCTTGTTGCAGAGCACGGACTCTAGGCGTGCGGGCTTCAGTAGCTGTGGCACGTGGGCTCACTAGCTGTGGCTCGCGGGCTCTAGAGCGCAGGCTCAGTAGTTGTGGCGCACGGGCTTAGTTGCTCCATGGCATGTGGGATCTTCCCGGACCAGGGCTTGAACTCATGTCCCCCGCATTGGCAGGCGGATTCTTAACCACTGCGCCACCAGGGAAGTCCCCAACAGCATTTTTCTTTTCCTCCACCTTTTCTCTCAACTCTCGTGGGATCATGAACACCTTTGAAAGCGGGTACTGTGCTTTGTTAATTTCCTTATTTCCCCTCCCCCCACCTGCGTCCCCCATCTATCCTTACCCTGTCCACTTCCTCACCCCCTTCCCCATCCCCATCCAGGTACTGAGAATGCCTGGGACCCAATAGGCTGTCAATGAATGTCTGTTAAATGTTCAGTATCATTTACCATCAAAAAGGGTATCATCTTTTTGTTGTTGTTACTAATTGTTTATAGTGCTGACATACATTATGAAGTCTGGAAATTAATTGGCCCATATAGTGTGTACACTCTGGAGTTTTGGGACATAGTTGTAAGAACATTAGAGAATCACATCCCACACTTTAATAAGCTGTGAGATGAACCCTAAATCTAAATGCCTGAAATTTAAAAGTTAGTCTCAATCTACGGAAGCACAATTTTAATATTTTAACAGTAAATAAGCTAGGTACTTGACAACAGAATAATTTTAATACTTATTATAAAATTTTTTTTTCACTCTGAGGAGATAATTTCCTAGTAGTTTTAAAGATCTTCGAAATCTTTTCTAAACCTTCCTTGCTTCTTTTTCTTTTTCAGGTCATCCTTTAAGTCTCATTTTTATCCTTCACAAGATTGTAATATCTAATTAACACCACAGCATTACAATTCTCTTTTCCATAAATTTCTGTGCAAAAATCTAGGGAATCCAGAAGAATGGGGGAGTGCTGATCTCCCTGGGGTCCTTAGCAGGGGAGAACCAATGAGAAAGCTGGAGCTATGCCTCTTGCAGGAGTAGATGTTGTCCCTCCCCGAGGAGTTACGATGTACTGGAAGAAATGAGATAATGAAAATAAGCAAGCTACTTTGTGAATGTTATCAAATATCATCAGCCCCAGCCAGATCGATCCCTAAATAAGTATTCTTTACTGATCAAAGTAAAAGCAGATGAACATGACAGTTTTCCTAATATATTTAGAAAAAAAAATGATTTGTGCGAAAGGACCAACTTAATTGGACCACCCATAACAGCGTGTGGGAAACAGTCCTCGGGAAGAGGAAAGTGGTGTCATTGGAGGGGTTCAGCCGCTGTCAGCCGTCCACCGCCCCCAGCCATGGCTCCACAGCCTTCTCAAGCAGGCTTCCTCCTTTCCAGGTCACTTGGCAGAGAGCTATTGGGACAGTGATCGGCTACTGCCCCTTGGGATATTTATGGGACCTGCTTCTACAGATGAAAAGACAATCAAAGGTAGAGAGGAGGAACCAGAACTTTCCCCTGCGGAGCCGTCTGCCAGATCCGGGTGTTTCCAGTCAGCCAGTCAGCTAGCCTGGGGTCCCTTGCCGTTCTAGGAGAATCAACGTACCTTATGACAAAATTTCAGGAAAGGAAGGATACCAGCAGACAGTGACTGCAAACGTTGGTAGCCCCATGAAAAAGAACAATTTTGTAAGTAGTCTAAATGTGAAAATTGTGATTTTTTTTTTTTAAATCAAAACTAATGCTAAAATTGTATACTCTAAAAAGTTAACAGTGGGGACCCATTCCCTAGCTGAGAAAAGAACACATCATCCTGTCTGGATGATCAGGGGAAAAGGCATCATGATGGAGATGGATTTTGAGCTGCCAATGAAAGATGAGTGAGGAACAGTAGTCTGAGAATGAGGGGGGAGGGAAAAGCAGGAGTAAACAGCACCTGGAAAGTCCCGGGGTGTGAATATGTATATGGTTTCAGAAGAAAGCAAGCTGACTTGATGTGGAGGAAGTGTGGAGGCGATACATATTTCTGTTCATCTACACTGATTATACGTTCTCTGCCTTTGCATATTACAGGTCCCCCACCTCCACTTCCAGAAAAATAGCTTTGTATTTAAGAGAGAAAAGAAACAGGCTTGAAGTAACTTGGCTGTTTCCTAGAGAATGAGAAAATAAAAATTTTCATATTATGTGAAAGTAGAGTCAAGCATGATATGCAATTATTCAGAGTAAACCACTCAAAAGTCTCTTCAGTACAATAAAGAAGAATAGTTATCCCAAAGGAAGCTACTGTTTTGACATTTAACTGGGAAGACATCCAAAAATTTAGACTAGGGTTATAGCCCTTGCCTTTCTTTTGGAAGACTTCATAGTGATTATTCAGAGAAGCTGATGTTTGCACTTCTAGTTACCTTCAAATGATAAGAAAATAAAACAAAACCCAACAGGTGCATGTGTTTAAAGGAGACTGACACTGAAATCATTTCTATCTTTTAAATAATTGACTTGAAGCATTTTTTTGATGTAGCTAAACTTCTCTCAAAAATGAACTCAAATTATCCTTTTTTATTTCTTAACTCTCTCTTTTTGATTACTTTTAAAAACTACTACTGCCAGGTTGTCTTGACCCCTTAACATGATAACAATTACTTTCCTTCTTTTGAAGGATGTCATTCTAGTTATGAAATGAAACTAGAGGAGCTCCAACATTGGTGGTGGGTGGACTAGATGCCGGGCTGTCCCAGGACTGGTTTGGAGTCGGGCAGATTTGAATGATCTAAGCTAGTTTTGCAGATTCGGTTCTCATTTCCAGCTAGCACTTTTGTGCTTTTAGCAGGTTAAAAGACACGTGACTACTGGAAGAACCATGTATATGTTATATTCTATACAAGTAGCAACTGCAGTGTTTTCAGCTTTAGGTTGGTTCCTGAGGCCTTGTGCCCTGCACCCACAGACCTCAGCATGATCCAAAATTCAGATGGATGCTTGTGGACTAGGAAGCCTGGGGGGCTTATATGGAGATCGGCCATCAGCAAGGGCCTGGAGAAGTGAAAATCAGGGCAGTTCCACCTCTACCCGTGTGCGGAGTGTGAAAAGCTCCAATAGCATTCATCTCCCTTAACAATTTATTGAAGTGAAATGAGGTTAAACTAAACTCACAGCCACCTTGAAGACAGAAGGGTAAATTGCAGCTTGAGGGATGTGCATGGACAAGGGGAGGGAGATTCCCACCTGAGCTGGGATGTGGAGGTTGAAAGATTGTGCATACGTGCATCCAGGTTTTTTTCAGCACCATCTGCAGAATTGTTCTCAGGCTCTCTCTTGCACACAGCCCATTCTCTGCCACTCCGTGGGCCAGGTATGGTTCAGTGGTGGCATCATCGGGTTTGCCTACAGATATCAAACCTTATGAATTTCTTGTGAAATATTTATGTATTTCATTAATTTTTCCCCCAAGACTATATGCTTCTAACAGATGTATTTCTATAATTATCTTTTCAAACCAGTACCCACCACAGCCTGAAGTAAGAGGCTCTAAGTATTCTACAGTTAAAGATTCCAATTTGAGTTCACTAATCACTGCTGACTAAAACCACAAAGAATTGCAAATGTGTAATTTTCAGGCATGTGCTGAAAATTTACCCAAATTATAGACTTCGAAGTGGCAAAGAATCAACAAAATATATAATTTTGATGAATTTAGAAATGTTGAACAATTAATTATTATAAATAAAAATGAAATTCTTAATACCTCTCTTTGCTCAGAAAAGAAATCATGTTTAAATTCAACTAGAAAATAAAGATGAACTGTAATGAGTGTTAAATCACCTGTAACCTGATTTGTTATGAACCAGATTAATGTAGTATTAATTAGTTTGATTATAGTCTATTTATATATCAGAGCATGAATTTAAAAATCTTGAAGTAATATGTAATTACAGAGTAAATTTTTTTTCCATAAAAATGTGTCTTAATTTCCCTAAAATTAACCATGGAAAGAAAAATTGCAAACCTCATCTAAAGCGAAGTATATTTATATCTATTTGCTCTTTCAATATTCAAAAATTCCTAGGGACTTTAAAACCCTAAGAAAAATATTATATTTGTTGTAAATGTTGTTGCTTTATTATTTAGTGATTGCTTTTCATTGATGGAATCCGTACAATACTGTTGTTACTTGTTTCTCCAAACATACCTTAGGAAAATGAATTAAGCATTACATAATCAGTGGATAGTAATATTGAACTCACAAATAATATAACTGCTCTTTTCCCTATATTTTAAAAGAAATATTAAGATAAAAGAAACTTATAGTTAATTTTTACTTTATTCATTTCTTTGTCAGTGGTTGTGGTAGCTCCATATGACTAAGACACAGAGTTTTAGCTGTAGAAAATCTATGTCTAAGCTGTTCAAGTTTAATATTCTTTCATCATTTAGTTCATCCCCCGAGTTGGTTAAATATAAGTATTGGCCCTGCACAATCAAATCCTACAGACAGTATTGAAAATGTTTTCATTTTTACAGAGTATGCCTTTGATTTTTCTAGAAAATGGGATGTGCATGCCTCTAGGATGAATAATGCCCAAGTATGCATTTAAAATACTTTTAGATATTGATTTTTAAATCGTATTTCAGAAACCATTAGAGTTGTACTTACAAACACAATCTCAGACATCTCTATAGTATTCAGTAACGGCTGTTGGGTCAGAGAAATAATGTACTTCATTTCAAAAACAATTTAATGCCAGATGTATATGCCCATTTTAAATTTGGATTTAAGATATTTGATTAATAGAAATATCAAAGGAAATAGTCCTACTTTACATTCTAAGAAATTAAACATCTTTTCTGGGTCAGTTATTAGGAGAGAAAGACCAAGTCAACAATCTGGTTTATTTTATAGTATCCATTAGGTACACTGATACAGTTGAATTTTTCTCTCAAAGGTTCTTTTTTTTTAATGTTGTTCCTTAATTGGAAAAAAATTACTCAGATCCTAAGGGAAAAAAATTACTAAAAATCTTACAATTTGATGGTATAAATTAATAGCACTAATTGTGCAACAAAATATTATGCTAACCAAAATAAACAGTTATGTAATTGCCTTGAAACATAACTGAATAAACTCTTCAATCCCCCCCACCAAAATCATACAATTTGTTCTCCACCTTATAAAAACTAAATCTTTAGTCAAGACTATGAAAAAATAAATTACTTCTTTCTTGCGGCTGATGATTATTAATTTTGACAATCTGATATTAAGCAAAAGTGAGGAGCACTCTGATCTTGCAAAGACTTAAGTTTTTGTTTTTCTAAGTCTTGCATTTTAATGTGGTTTTCTTTATACAGTGACAACTCAGTGAACAAATCCTTCAGGAATAAAGTTTCATTATAACAAAATTGTCCAAAGTTGACAGAACTGACCTACAAAAAAACATAGGGAGTAAGCTCCTTGACACTGGTCTTGGCAATGATGTTTTTTAGATTTGACACCAAAAGCAAAAGCACCAAAAGCAAAAAAAAAAAAAACAAGTGGGACTACATCAAACTAAAAAGCATCTACACAGCAAAAGAAACCATCAACAAAATGAAAGAAAATACAACCTACAGAATGGAAGAAAATATTTGCAACTCATACATCTGCTAAGGGGTTAATATCTAAAATATATAAAGAACTCACACAACTCAGTAGCAAAAAATCAAACAATTCAAGTTAAAAACGGGCAGAGGCACTGAATACACATTTTTCCAAAGAAGACATATAAATGATCAGTAGGTACATGGAAAGGTACTCACATCCTTAATCGTCAGGGAAATGCAAATCAAAACTACAATGAGATACCACCTCACACCTGTTAGAATGGCTATTATTAAAAAGACAAGAGATAACAAGTGTTGGTGAGGATGTGGAGAAAAGGGAACCCTTGTGCACTGTTGGTGGGAGTGGAAATTGGTTTAGCCTCTAAGGAAAGCAGTTTGGAGGTTCCTCAAAAAACTAAAAATAGAATTACCATATGATCCAGCAATCCCACTTCTGGATATATATCCAGAGTAAATGAAAACAGAATATCAGAGAGATGTCTGCAGTTTCATGTTCATAGCAGCATTATTCACAATAGCCAAGATATGGAAACAACGTTAAGTGTCCATCAACAGATGAGTGGATTAAAGAAGGTGTGGTATAAGTACAGATGATCCCCAACTTATGATGGTTTGACTTATGATTTTTTGACTTTATGATGGTGCAAAAGTGATATGCATTCTGTAGAAACTGTACTTTGAATTTTTTTTTTTGGCTGTGTTGGGTCTTCGTTGCTGTGCGTGGGCTTTCTCTAGTTGCGGCAAGCAGGGGCTACTCTTCATTGCGGTGTGCGGGCTTCTCATTGCGGTGGTTTCTCTTGGTGCGGAGCACGGGCTCTAGGTGCGTGGGCTTCAGTAGTTGTGGCGCAGGCTCAATAGTTGTGGCTCACAGGCTCTAGAGCGCAGGCTCAGTGGTTGTGGCTCACGGGCTTAGTTGCTCCGCGGCATGTGGGATCTTCCCGGACCCGGGGTCAAACCCGTGTCCCCTGCATTGGCAGGCGGATTCTTAACCACTGTGCCACCAGGGAAGTCCCTGTACTTTGAATTTTGAATTTAGATCTTTTCCTGGGCTGGTGATAGGTTGTACGATACTGTCTTGTGTGAGTCTGGGCAGCGACAGTGAGCCGCAGCTCCCAGTCAACCAGAGGCTCACAAGGGTGAGCAGCTGATACACCTACAACCATTCCGTACCCATAACAAGCATTCTGTTTTTCACTTTCAATACAGAATCCAATACATGGCATGAGATATTCAACACTTTGTTATATTGTCGCCTATTCTATAAAATAGGCTTTGTGTTACATGATTTTGCCCAGCTGTAGGCTAATGTTGTGTCCTGAGCATGTTGAGGGTATGCTGGGCTAAGCTATGCTGTTCCGTGGGTTAGGGGTATTAAATACATTTTCAATTTATGATATTTTCAACATACGACGGGTTTATGGGGCATAAACCTATCGTAAGTCGAGGAAGATCTGTATATACAATCAAATATTATTCAGACACAACAAAGAAGGAAATGGTGCCATTTGTGACAACATGGATGAACCTGGAGGGCAATATGCTACGTGAAATAAGCCAAACAGAGAAAGACAAATGCCGTATGGTAACACTTATATGGGGACTCTGAAATAAACATAAAATAATAAAATAAATAAATAATAAAATAAAATAAACAATAATAAAAATAAACAAACACTCAAATAAATAAATAAATAAATTTATTTTAAAAATGTCAAACTCATAGAAACAAAGAGTAGAAAGTGGTTGCCTTGGAGTGGGGAGGGTGGGGAAAACAGAGGCTGCTAAAAGGCCACAAACAAAAAAAATAAGTGAAACTGACCAGATTTAAATCTTATACCTGTACATGAATCATGTGAAGCACAGCTACACTAATATGTTAAGAGGAAAAAATATCTCTTTCAACTGCATACATGTGTTAGGATGGCAGACTTAAAAATCATTCTGGAATATGTGGAAGTTGGTGAAATTTGTCTCCCCCGTCCCTATCCCCCATTTTTCCACTCCATTCATTTCACTGAATGAGTGAATGACTTGTTTTTAGTCATTTTGGGTAGTCAGGACTTTGGGGCAACATTAGTGATGTGGGCCTTATATTTGCCAATTCATGAGAACAAAAGGAAAGGTCTGCCATGTTGGTTTTCACTCTTCAGGAGACGGGCAGCGGGTACGTGTTAGCACGAGGCATTTGCTGGGCTCGTCACCCCTCTGCGGGGCTTCACTGCTTACCGTACAGCTCCTCCACTTGTCCCCCGTCGTCTCCTCCCTAGAGCCCTCTTTGCTTGGTTTCCGCTTTTCCCCCGCCTCGTCTAAATGGCAGCCGTGCTTCTCACAGGAAACTGTTTAATGTCACCGCTGATCAACCTCCCCAAACCCCCTTGGCAATATCACTCTTCACACAGCTTCTACCTCAGGAAACGCAGAGTTATTCTGTTGCATGTGCTGGGGGAGTTTTAAAGCTTCACGATTTTTAAAAACATGTAGGTTAAAATACCGCGAGTGTGTTTGGGAACCTACTACTTATCTTTTGGGTGGCACTCAGTACGTTAATACACAACAGTCCTCAGGCATCAGGCACCGCTCCTCTAATTGTCTCATTTTGGCACGTTTATGCTTCAGAATTGCCAGATCAGAGGAGGTCATCATCGACAGACAGTTCAGTCCTCTCTGTCCTAAAGCCAAGTTGTACTACCATACTGAAGGGAATCAAGGGACTCAAAAAGGCTTTTGGCAAGATGGTATCGACGTCCCCAGAACTTTGAAGGAAGGAAACTAGCAGGTAGAGGGCCTCTACATCAAGAGATTAGGGCTGGGAGGAACCTCCTCAGATTGGGGTGAAAGTGGTCATTCCAGATGCAGTGCTCTCCGCTCCCCCCAGCCAGCCGGAGCCTGGACCTCCTTAGCTGTCAAGTCTGAAATGTCCACCATTGGAATCTCCAATGGGGAAAATGGTTCCCATGGACCACTTCCTTTAGGAAGCTATTATTAACATGTGTTTGCTATATGTTATCTGTGAGCAGCCCCTCCCTACCCAGCCTCTTTCTGTAATCTAGGTTAGCCTCTGGACTAGCTAGTTAGCCCTTAAAACCTGAGGGCATAAGACTCATTGACTAATGGGGTTATGAGTGGGGAAGGAGTGCATGCCTTGGGTTGGGGAGTGGAGGTAAATAAAGATACTGAGTCATGGACAGCCAAATTAGGGTGAGGAGTTTGGGAGGCCAAGGGATTGCAAGGGGAGAAAACCTGTACAAAGGTTGGTAGACCCTAAGGGAGAGAGAAAAGTGACATAAACAGAGAGGGGAAGAGAAGAGACACTTAAACCAACTCTGCTTTTTTCATTTTTCTTTGTTTAGCCTGGATCTTATTCTGTTTACTGTCAAATGAACTCCCACTTTCTCTATTAGTTATTTATTAATTTTGGGGGGGGAAAATTAAGGATAATTTGTTCACTCTTGTTTGCTGGTGTTGACAGAGCAGCTCCACTTTCTACAGTGGGCTTTTTGAATGGGATCTGCTTTCTCCTCATCAGTGCTGGAAAAGGGCTAAGATTGCTAAGATTGCTGCCCTTAGCAAAGGGAAAATGCTTTAACTTTTAATTAATATTGTGTTTTTCATTGAATCAAGATGAGGAAATCAAAGATCTCTGAAGGCTGCTGAAGGTGGAGAGAGGCTAAGACCCTCATTATAACCCCCCTCATTTTTCTTTTATAACAATTTACAGGTCAGTGAACTGTTACACTAATCTGAGACTTTCTCAAAAAAAGAGATAGAGATGATAGATAGATGATACATAGATAGATAAATAAGATATAGATAGACGATTGACAGATTAGATAGATAGATAGATAGCTGGATAGATAGACGGAGTGTTTGCAGTGGCTGCGGTTCACTGCATGCTATGTCTTACCGACTTGGCATAGGACACGGTGGTCAGAGGAAGAGAAGTTGTGACACGGGGGTCACACCTTCTCAGTGGGAGAGGCTCCCAGTGACGCGGTGCACTGAAGAGCTGCCGTCCCCACTATGTCCAGTCTCTGCATTACCAGTCTTTCCTTCCATTGCAAATCGAAATGTCCATCATTCTTCTGATTTCCAGTCGAGCTACCACCTCTCTGATGAGACTCCTAATTATTATGAAGAAATTTCAACAACAGAAAGAAAAATGAGCCAAGGCGTGCTTACAAAGTTCTCTAGCCAGGATGGGCTGAAATATTAGCAATAGACCCCCCCCCCATAAAATCATTATACTGTAACTTCCTATCATTAACAGGACTGGGGCTACATAATCTCCTTTATATCTGGTCCTGTGTCTACCTCAAATTCTCTTATGTCTTAGTTCATTTATACCCAAGACTATAGGGCTTCATGTAGCCTGGGATCTGGGTGTGTAGTCATAAAATATTTTATGTAGAAATGTTTGTTGTAAATATGCAGAGTCCTTTGATATTCTCTCAGTGTTCTTGATCTTTTACATCTCTTTATGAGCCTTAGAGAGTTAGTTCCAGCCACCTATGAGAATAACCCGGGGAAATAGTTTTCTAGAGCAATCTGAATGGTTTAATGCTGAGAAGGATGAACTTAACAGACAAAGAAAAGAACAACTCCAGAATCCACTGAATAACAAATTATCTAGCATCTCACACTCTGTAGTGTTTTCCCAAGACACATCTTATTAAACCCTCATGCCATAACCCTGTAAGATAGATGGGGAGGAATTATTCTTCTCAGAAACATTTGAGGTTCAAGACAGTAAGAGGCTTGTTCAAGATCACACTGCCTCTCTGTGGCTGATCTGGGACTTGAGCTAGGTCTTTTGCTCCCCAGTGTGAGATTTATGTTGCATTTCTACCCAAGGGTTTGAAAAGCTCATCTTTCTTTTATGGTGTTTCACAGGTTGGTGTATTCAGAAAGCAGACTCTGAGACAGCCTAGTGTTCAGGGGGTTTATTAGGGTGTACTCTTGGGATCAACGCCTGTGGAAAGGAGAGGGAGGAAGAAGATTAGGCAGAGGGTGAAGTGAGCTCAGATGCAAGACCAACGCCACGGGGAGCTCTGGATCCAGGCAGTTTGGTTCCAGGTCCCCCCTTCAGTGACCACATCTCTTTTCCCCTGAATTTGTCAAGAGCAGGGACTATTTATGTCTCTAATGTTTAGTATAGTGTTTGGCACATAAAACACACTTCATGCTTTCTGAATGAATGAACAAAGTTGGAAAGAACCAAAATGCTTCACAGCAGGGAGGTGGTTAAATCAATCAGGATTAATACTTCAATGGAAAATCACTGAATCTCAATATAGAAAAAAATAACAATTATGAAAACTGGGGAACATGAAAAAATTTTACACTCTCGCCAAAGAAAAACAGCACCATGTAATTGTATATATGCTGGGTTTGCAATGAGGGAAAACATATCTATTAACATAATAGAAAATAAATAAATGAAAATCATATTATATTAAAGTGAGGGGATTATGGGTGATTTTCATTTTTTAATTTAAGTTTCTTTCAGTGTTGCCATAGTTTAGTTTGTGCAATACTAATTACATTGTTAAAAAGAAAAGAAAAGAAATCACCAGTTTGTGGCTTTTCCAGCACCACCGTCAGCCTGGGAGTGAGGCTGTTGAGCCCCACCAGTGAGTTGGGGTTTACTGAGATGGGGAGGAGATCTGGCGGTCCGGTCGAAGCCATTCAGCCACTCTGGAAGTCAGGGAATGCTATATTTTACTTCCTTAATCCACCCCCAGGGAAGACGTTATCTCCTTGGCTAGAGGCTCTTCCCAAATCTTTTTAACTATTAAATTGAATCCTCAATATCGGCTGATTCAAAATTGCATTGAGTTAGTGGAGTTTTGTTTCTTTTGATTCACATTCACTTATCACAAGATGTTTGAATCCTTTAGCAAATTTTTTATTTAATACAATCAGACAAGTTCATTATTTGGCAATGTTCTTTAAGCTTCTCATGGTGAAAGACCACGAACCTATTCAGGGATTGCTGTCTTTTGGTGCAGAAAGAGACCCCTTTTCTCTCCTTCATATGCTTTGCAGGTGACTTAATAACATTCTGGCATTTTCTGCTAGATAGATATTGATTCTGTCTTGGCTAGTGTTCTAAATTCCCCGGTGTGCTTCAACCTGACTGCGCTATTTGCACAGGGGTTTAAAACCTGATCCTCAGGCTTCCTCTTTGGATCCCTTCTCTCTTCTCTTAACTCCCTGAAGCAAATTCTGCCAAATAAAACTCTGCTGTTTGCTCAGCCACTGGGCAGTCTCTCCTGAGAGTGGGACCGAGGTCTGTTCTCTGATGAGTCCCATTCTCTGAGCAAATTTTCCCCCTCTTGTGAATCCAAGTCAAGGGTTTTACTTCACTTTATATTACCTCTGTGCTCTGCACGGCCACCTCCACCCTCAGCACCAGGAAGAAGGAAGGAAGTCACGTATGCTCTCGCCTTTAAGAAAGTCTGATTTCACCAAAGATTACATAAAGGGTACTCTATTCAGTAGGTAATAAAGTTGTGAAAAAATCTTATCTGAATCTCAGTGTCTTCTTCTAGGTATGGTTTTTATACCCCTGGGTATGTTTTCTTATATATTAATGATCTATACTTTCTAATGTGTTTTTGAAGACAAAGGATGTAGGCAAGGAAGAGAGTAATAGAGATGGGGAATTTCTGGAGATATATATCTATCTCCATACATATAAACACATCTCCCTCCATCCTGGATAATACCATTTCAACCATCTAAAACCCTTGCGTTATTCTGGATAACTAAATAGTGATTTCAGGCAGCCAGGGACATACACACTTCATTCATTAACAAATTCTTGAGCACCTACTATGCATTAGGCACTGCTCTAGACAACCATTTGTCCACCAAAGCTTAAACTTTGAAATGAATTCTTCCGAAATCTTTTAGATTTCTTTTCACCTTATCCTTTCTATAGTACTCATACTAATCTAATCTTTTCTAGGTGACATAAGTTTAGATACAGCTTGGTAGAGTGGAAAGAATTTTATTGTGTCGAGAGAACTGGATTTTAGTTTCAGTTCTGCTAAAAATTATTTGCGTCTCCTTATGTATTTCTTTACAGATTGTGCTCTATATAAAAGTTCCTTGTAAACTGTGGAAGGCTATGCACATCTAAGGCATCATCTTTATGGACACTAATTCTAATACTGGATCATAATGCAGATATTTCTTCAGTATCGATTAAGGTATACGGAATTATTTGCCCCTATACTAAATAGACCTAGATTTCAGGGCTTTTAGCACTTGTATATATGTGTAGGGGTGCTGAGTTGGGTAAACTGTGGTGGGGCGTTGGGGGAGATTAACCACCCTTGCAGATTTATTCTGGACAGACGTAACGTGAATTTTCATACTGTTTTCCTTCTGTTTTGAGAAAGACTTGTAAGGGGAAGCTATCTTTCATAAAATTTGTTCATGCTTACGGAAAGCCTATAATTTCAAAGCTTTTCTTTCTGTTTTGTGCAGCCAAAGGGCAGAGATCCTAAATAGAAGGCCCTTTGTTTAACGATGTGGATTCATATTTTGGATAAGCAAGGGTAGGCTTGAAAGTCAGTTTGGGGCAGGGGTGAAAAACAAAACTATTCTGAAGAAGGGATTAACAGAATTTGTGGGATAAAACGGCTGGCAGTCAGGGTAGGGAGAAGGGGGTGTGTGTGTGTGTGTGTGTGTGTGTGTGTGTGTGTGTGTGTGTGTGTGTGTGTGAACAGAAAAGCCCCAGAAGATGGAGACAGTGTGGGCCTAAATGTAGAGAGGGAAATGACTGAATGAGCTTTTAGAACACATTTTATTTAAGTTTTGTGGGTTTTTTTTTTTTTTTTTTTTGCGGTACGCGGGACT
>NC_041226.1:8769295-8781517 GCF_002837175.3 Physeter macrocephalus | reverse complement strand
ATGGCTCACGGGCCCAGCCGCTCCGCGGCATGTGGGATCTTCCCGGACCGCGGCACGAACCCGCGTCCCCTGCATCGGCAGGTGGACTCTCTCAACCACTGTGCCACCAGGGAAGCCCCCCCCCTTTTTTTTTTTTTTAACTGAACTGTAAACTGTCTTCATTACCCTCACCTATAAGTCTGTTAATGGTACACGGAGTTGAGGGATAACACAGCCCTCCCTCCAGTATCCCTCTGCTGTGAGTGTGTTGGTGGCAGCACCATATCGAGGGAGGACTGAGGCCCATGGTCCAGACAGTTGAGGCTAGAGGAGGCCCAGAGCTGGGGATCAGGGGAGAAGGAAAGTGCTCACAGAACAGGAACCAATTTAGCTAATTGTAAATCCCCTGAAAATTCAAAGAAACCTCGCTTGAAGAGACTCTGGGACATTCTAACGTTATGATATGCAGGATGAGGGCTTGAGTCATTTAACTTTTAATTCTAAAAGATGGTGGAACCACAAAAAAGTTTATGAACTAATATTGGGCTGTCCAAAAAGTTCGTTCGGGTTTTCTGTAAAATGCTATGGAAAACCTGAACAAACTTTTTGGCCAACCCAATATAACTGATAACAATATATACACTGGCAAAGTTAAACAGATAATCACATTAGTGATATTTGCTTTAGGTCTTTTTTTTTTCTTTTTTAGAACAATTGTTAAAGACAGATTAAAATTTTTTTCTCTTTCCCAGAGGGAAATCCTTTCTTAAAATTGCAGAATATCATCCCCATGTATAAGATATATAAGGGATATATTGTTTTGTGTTTTAAAATTTTGTGTAAATGATATAATGTACTCCGTCTTTTATAACTTTGTTTTCAGTCAATATTACGTTCTTGACATTTCTGTATTTTGATACACGAGATCACTTTAACTGTTGTATGATAATGGATTGTTTTAATTAATAACCCATAGTTTACCCATTCTCCTACTGCAGGACAATTAGATTGCCTCTGCTTTTGTGCTAATGCAAATATTGAACAAACATCGTAGCACTGAACATCTTTGTATTCATCTCTTTGTGCCCATGTGCTTCGATTTCTCTAGGGAGAACACCTGCAAGTTGAATTGCTGGTTTGTGGGATGTCTTAGCCTGGATCCCCTAGAAAAATCAGAGCCTGAGGCAAGGTTTAAGAGCTAGTGCTTTATGAGGAAGCCAATCCTAGAGCAGTGAGGCTGAGAGAAGCAGACTGTGAGGCAGAGAAGGATAGGGTGCAAATGCAACGTTTGTGCAAATGCCACAGCTTCAGAACAAGCCAAGATAAGCAGCTGGGTAGGTGGACCCACTTGGCCACAGGAGGTGTCTCTGGATAGGCTTTAGGGGAACGTATTCCTAGGAACAGTTCCCTGGAGCAGGACAAGTGGAAATGGATCTGTTGGCCCCCTTTTCTCTTCTCTGTCCTATGGACAAAGTTCATTCAGAGGGGAGTAAATCACCCTGCACTTTCAGATTACATGCCCTGGCCTCTTCAGTAGCTGCTGGAGAAGTCACATTCTACTACCCCTCCTCCACTCTCACCCTCCTGCGGCCTGATGCATCTTCCTGAACAGGAAGTGATGGAAGAGCCAGAGACTCTTGTACACCTGAAACATTGTAAATCAACTATACTTCAATGAAAAGAAGTTATTTATTTATTTTAATTGAAGTGTAATTGACATAACATTACATTAGTTTCATGTGTACAACATAGTGGTTCGATCTTCATGAGGGCAGCTCAGTGGAGTGGTGAGGGTGGAAGTCAGTGGTTGAGAAGTCATGGGAGGTGAGATGCTGATGACCAAGAAGGTACTATTCTTTCAAAATGTTTAGCTATAAAGAGAAGGTGAGAATAAGACAGATGCTCAAGGAGGGTGCAGGATGGTGGGATTGTCTTCTTTGCGGTGAGAATTCTGAGCATTGTGAGCCGAAGAGAAAGAGCCAGCAGAGGGAAGGAGAGGCTGGTGACACGGGGAGGGAGTTTACAGATGATGGTGCAAAGTTGGAGGTGGAGCTGAATCCTGGGTCAAGAACCACATGTTCTGTGCTGGTTCCAGGGGGAAATCAGGTACGTCATTGTGTCTTTATCCTAACAACATTTTTCCCAGGAGTATACCGAGTCATAAGTGCTGGACATCCCTGTGCATCTATGTCTGTTTAAGAGGATAATGCAGGTGATAGTAGACTTATTTATACACTTAATGTGAAGAGATCAGTCTGATTTGTAGTTGTTTGCTTGTTAATTATCCTGATCTCTGCATTCCTGGATTTTGCTAGCAATAGGCCACCTAATTTTTAAGTTGTACTTACTGCTGTATTGTTGTAAGTGCCTGTGTCCTAGAAAAGCTTCAATGTCTGAGGCTTTGCTTCAGTATTTTTTCCAGAATAGAAGCCTCCTGGAAGGAAATCCACTGAAAGGGGTGGATTTCTGAACATTGGTGGCTCTGTGCATTGATTCTTCCTGAGAAAAGGGAAATTGAGAATTGAATGATCTTTGAACTTTATGTAAACTTTTGGATTTTTAATCCATATCAACCTTCGGCAAGTGTTTTAATCCACATAATAGATCTTCCCAGAAATGGGCCAAGATGTCAGTTTATGTGATATAATCTTAAGGAAAGTCAGTTATAGAGAATGATAGAGATTTAAAGATATTTGTCCAAGGTCTTGGAAGTAGTTGATGGCTGACCTTGAACTACGTCACCAGCCCCCTCACTTTTTTTTTTTTTTTTTTTTTTGCGGTTACGCGGGCCTCTCACTATTGCGGCCTCTCCCGCCGCGGAGCAGAGGCTCCGGCGCGTCCCCTGCATCGGCAGGCGGACCCCCAACCACTGCGCCACCAGGGAAGCCCCCCCCTCACTTTTGACAGTGTATTTCCTTGTATTAAACGTGTGTTGTCTCAGCAAGAAAGTATACAGCTTTCATAACAAAACCTATACTGAATCAGACACCCTCGCACCATGAAGTCAGAGAATCACTAAACAAGTGAATGTTTTACTAGCTCCCAGATAGTCCAGAAATAATTTCTTCTGTATAAAGTAGTTATGAGTTTATAACTCAAAATTGTTATGAGTTTCCTCAGGTCCTGGGGGTAGGAGGTGTCACTATGGACTGGGACCAGGCTGTTCAGACAGCAGAAGATCCCCACTCTGGATCTGCGATTTTGTCACTTGGCCTTTTTGTTCTCTATTTCTTCATTTGTAATTTGGTTCTTCCGTATGTGTCATGTGGAGAAATATCCTGAAGACTAGTGTAAGGAAATACACGGAGGACTTTGGGAAGTATTTCTCAAGGACTTTGTGATCTCCCACTGAAAAGCCATTTAAAAGGAGAATCATCTAATTTCATTTCACTTTCCTGGTGAGAGATAAACATTATCATTATTAAATATACATCTTCTGTCTTTCATAAACAAGATGTCAGACAACTGACGTATAAACAGAAACATACGTAAACAGAAAAATATATAAATAGATACATAAGAGAGATCTTTGTAATCATTCTCTCTTATCTACCAGAATAAGGAAATAAAACACAAATACTTATCTTCAATGTTTTGTTTCTTGAGTAAAGTTGCCTAAGTCTATTTATTAAATAGAACCATATGCCCATTCACGTTATACTGCAAAAACTAAAAAGAAATATGTCTTACATGTATTCCTTGTTAATTTTGGCAGATGCATTTCCTTCAGACTCCCTTGGAGTATTTATCAAACAATAGGGTAGATATGATTGATGTGAAGTCCTTACCATTTCTCATCTCTAACATGTGCATTCTCTGGATTTCTGCACTGCTTATGAACTTGAGGATGGTAAAGCAGAGTGAAGAATCACCTGGGGTGAGATAAAATCTTGCAAATGTGGCATGAGTAGATAGGTAGCAAATCACCAAATGCTAATTTGATCTGGCAACTGACTCACCCTTTGGAGACAAACACTGGGGAGATGGGTCTGCTTTTGTGGCTCCTTGATTTTATAAAGACCAGGTAGATGAAGCCGCAGAATTGGGGTGCAAGATGGGATTGGGGGAAGGTGATACTACTATTTATACAAAAACTCAGATATACCTAATTTCACTTAAAGCACCTGACCATCAAGAAGCTATTTCAGCAACTGTGACTGGCATAAACTAGTTTAACTTTAATTAGATATAAAACTTAAGAATAAAACAAAGTGATGTAGAAAAGCTTGGCTATGTCTAGTACAGATAAACCCCAAAGCCTCTCTTTGTACTGATGTCTGAGATTCCATATTGATTTTTTAGAATATCTTTTTCTTTTCAAGACAAGATACGTTATACACAAGGGCATAATAGGATGTGGACCAGGTAATTTGCCCTCACCCTCTCCTACTCAGAGATGGCACAGTCTGTGGCCTCTTAAATTCTGGAGTGACATTTAATTGATGTTTATCTTGTCATGGAAAATGGCTCATGAACAGAGGTGGTATTTTCACAACCACATAGAAATACTGGGTCTAGAAAACAAGTCTGACCCAACACAAAAGACTTCGCTCAGCCCGTATAAAACACTATCATTTGCTAAAATCAAACATATTTCTGATGGTTTTCTATAGCAGTATCGAATAAGACTGTAAATCACTAAGCTATTAGAATTCAATTTTATACTATTTGTCATGCTGCTGACCAATATAGAGCTTCCATTTATCTGTGAAATATGCTGCCAGATTCCCTGGTGCATCTGACCTTGTGCTCCTCTTCATGTCCAAAGCTCAACAGTAAGAGTGCAGACATTCACAGACACAGTTCCCAGATCCTTGCTTCCCGGCCCATGCCTGAGGCTTGAGAATGGGAAACTGGGAGACACATTTGTGCTAAGATTGAGATACCCTACGCTCAGGGTCTATTCCTTATTTATGCTTTTGATGTTGGGAAATATATTAGAAATAAATCATGTGATGTTCAAGGACTGGCAAAGGACATTTAAAAAAATAGACAAGTTGGGAAGCAACTAATCATAGTGAGGAGATAAGACGGAGGAAATTTTGAAACTATAAGGAAAAAGGGTGGCCTAGTCAATGGGGAGGGACATTATTTCTAGAATAAGAGTGAAAAGATTTCCCTGATGTAAGAAGTATCTCACGTGATCAAAATAAAGGAACTCCCATGATGGTTTTAGTCAATGTTAGATACTAACAGGTAAATTACCGACACAGCTGTGATGCATAAACTCTGGGATTCTTTCTTTCCTGGATGCTACTGGATAAAAGGGCATCTCATTTAATATGCAGTAGGAGGTGATGTGGAGTTCTTAGTCAGCTGCTTACATTTCATCTCATTAAAGGAACTCAGAATGAAGCGAAGAGTAAAGAAATTAATTCACTGTTTCATGCTTTGGAAAGCAGGGGAAGAAAGAAAGAAAAATGTAAAGAGGTGTCTTGTTAACTGCGGTGCTGTGTTTGTTTCCTAGTTATATTCTCTACCAAGAAAAACATGGGTAACAGTCAATAAGCCCTATCTGTGGTCTTTATTGAATTTAAAATAATGTATAGACAAATGCAAAATATGATTTTATTTACCTGATTCTTTTTTTTTCACATATAAACTTTCCATATAAAAACATGTCCAGGACTTCACAACTACTTTTCATTTTCAAAAAACAAATCCAAACTTCCAGCTTTTTTGTTCAAAACAATAGGAATTTATCTGAGTCCAGTGTTCTTAAACCCCCCTTAACACTTCTTATCTGTGTGTTCTATGACGGCAGAACTTGCCAGCAATAGGGATACTGCTCTTAAGAAATTATACTTTAAAACATATTAGAATGTAGCTTTTGGTAGTTGGAGTGCCCAATTTTCCTTTATGGCATGGACAACCTTAAGAAAAATATTTTGAGAGCTCAGTTCTCACATTAAATACAAGCTGAAAAGGTGAATGGTACTAGGCGAATGGTCAGCGTGCCTCTCTGGTCATATGTTCGACTTCGAACCTTGTATGAAGCTCTGCTTTCAAAGCCGCTAATCCATGGGCCTCCATAGGGCAGGACTTGAGGTGGGTGGACATCTCGGAAATCCTTCGCTATCAGTTCAACAGGATGCTGATGATTTCATTTGACGTTGAAAAAGCAAGGAGAGAGATGTGAGGCTTATGCTATTACCGCCAGGCTAGCGTTAGATGTCGTGACTGTTTTTATTTTATGGACAGCACAATTCAGTTTAAAAACAGACCATGCAGCGCCAACGTGTGGGCATCCGCTGGTAGGTTGGCCGCATTGACGAGCTAGAGAACCACTGCTTATCAGCCTACTATTTATGGATTCACTTGTGCATTTCAGGCACGTCAGTGAGGAGAACTCTCAGGTACAGTTCTCAGCCAAGCTGATAAACAGTACAGCTGCCATCGGAACGCAGTGCCTGACATCATCCTGCCGTGCTCTCTGTGCAGAAAGCTTCGCCGTTGGTAAAGATGAAAAGCACTGCAGATGTCATCTTCCAAATGCTGTGCTTTTTTAGGTAGTCCATTGAAAGTCCAGTGCTCCAAAACCATTACTAGGAAACTGGTTTCACTATATTCTCCTCGAGGTTTATTTTGTTCAAAACCCCAAGTTTCAGTGAAGAGGAGTTATCGGCCCACACGATGGATGTAGACAAACTTTTTTTTTTAGTTTTGAAAATCGATTTCCTCTGATGTTTGTGCAGCAGCTGTTTCAACTTGTCTTTGAAAAAGCTGGTTGTGAGAGTGTAGAGGATTGGGTTCAAGGCACTGTTTACTGGGAGGAAAAAAATGACGACCCAGGAAGTGATTGTTTCTGAGAAGGAAACGAAGTGTGAAAGAAAGCTGAGGTTTTCATAGACACAAGACACATAACATTTTATAGTCAAAGCTACTTTTGAGATGGCTACCTGGCTCATTTACGTCCTCTCTCACCTCATGGAAAAGCTCTTTGCTCGAAGAGCACGGGAACTACGAATTCAAGTTCCTACCACCGACTTTTCTGAGTTTCAGAAACTACTTCGCACGTTGTTATGAAACAACATGGGAGGAGATATGTGAAAACACTTCATACACTATAAATTGATACATAATGTATTTTTGTTTTTATTGCCCTTCGTTATAGGAAAATGAGGAAATAATTCATAATCAATAGGACAGTGTCCAGAACTAGAAGGTTCTGGTCCAGAGTCAGCTCTGACCTTGGTCTGAATTTCAGTCCTGAAGGTCTTCCTGCCCTGCCCTCATATCCCCGCTGTTATATTCAGAGTGCAGTCAGAAGATTTGAAGAGCAAAAAAGAATATATCTCCAAACTCAACGAATTCCTTCTGTGTGAAGGCTTACAAAGGCTAATAGAATATTCAGGGAAATATGCCAGAAAAAGTGAGGAGAAATTTTGGATGGCAGTGTCCTTTCTGAATTCAGTTGTCCCTCAGTATCCACCATGGAAGTGGTTCCAGGAGCTCCACAGACACTGAAATCCACAGGTTCTCAAGTCCGTTCAATAAAATGGCATAGTATTTGCATATAACCTATGCACATCCCCCCGTATACTTTACATCATCTCTAGATTACTTCACCTAATACAAGGTACAGCCATGTGAAGAGTCGTAAATACAATGTAAATGCTATGTAAATATTTGCCAGCACAAGGCAAATTAAAGTTTTGCTTTTTGGAACTTTCTGGAGATTTTTTTCCAATATTTTCCATCTGCAGTTGGTTGAATGCATGGATTTGGAACGCAGGGCTACGGAGGGCCGACGGTACATCAGTTGCTTGGTTAGGATGAAATCTATTTTCTCCCTTAAACAGAGCCTGCTCCCAGGGTTACACACTTCTTAGCTATGTGACTGTGGGCAAATCCCCTAAGCTCCCCAGACCTCAACTGCCTTATCTGTGAAAGAGGCTGACCATAACTTACATGACTGAAGTCAGTGAGCTGGGCCGGCTCTGTGCACAACCATCTTCAGCACATTTTCAGAACCTGGGGTTCTCCAGCCCCACCACACTCTGCTGTCTCCTCCCCCATCTTCAAAAGTCTGAGAACTGCCAGCTCAGGTGAGAGCTGGACATAAGCCTAGCATCCTTCCTCTCCCCCTCTCCTTTGTGACCCCCTCCTTCCCTCCCCATCCTGTAAATTTCTTATCCTTCAGACACTGTTACTTGCTCTTCTCTTAGCCCTGCTCTGTTCCCTACATCCGTCTGTTCTTCCTCCGGTTTACTTTTCCACTTCTTCTCTGACTTTATCTGCCCTTTCCTCCTTCCCTTTGATCTCTCCCTTCTACTTTGTCTATGTTTGCCTTTCCTCTTTTCCACCCTGTCTTCTCTTTCTTTTCCTTATTTCTTTTTAACTGGAAAGAATACGAAAGGAATACGTTTGTATTTCGCATACCTTAGATTTATTAAATGAAGTTTTATATTACTCTATTCTCTGTCCTTAATTAAAAAAAAATAGATATGAACAGTTTGTGACTGAAGAAAAACAGTCAGTTGTTTTTTGTCTGTTGTGTCCCCAAAGGAAGTTGTGATCAGGAATGAGACTTTCTGTTCATCTCAGGATGACTCACTGATGTAAGGTTAGTAGGTAAGTCCTGAGATGGGAGGGCTGAAGCCAGCTTATCTTGGGGGCTGACCCCATGTACTCTCAGTGACCTACCATGATGGAGCAGACCCCAGAGTTCTTGGAGGGTGGGGACAGGGGCCATTTAGGTCCATGAAAGTAGCAGTTTCTACAACACCACGGGAAGTTGGGCAAGCGAGGAGGGGCTTAGTCAAGTGTGGTAAAGACTTCTCTCCTAGGTGCACCGAGGTATTCAAGACAAACCTCAAAGGACTGAACTATAAAATGTAGGGAAAGACCAATGTGTGGCCCAATGACATTTTCATGAATTTTTTTCCTGTTCTAGTTCCATCTGAAATGTCTTAGACTCTCTCCAAGAATAATGATTACTACCCCTGCTATCAGAAAACCTTGTTGTGAGACTAAACTCATAGGTTAAGGGGATGCTGCAAAAGTGTACGTCATTTTGCAGTGAGGCATCTGGCAAGGCAGAGGGACATAAAGAGTTGCAGGTGTTTGTTACTTGTACATTCACCACTCTTTTATAAGGGCTTCTGATGTGACAACCCCATGCTTGACACTTCTTTTGTTTTCATCCAAAAGATTTCATATTCCATGGAATCTCATTACAAAGTCACTTCTTTTGTTTTCATCCAAAAGATTTCATATTCCATGGAATCTCATTACAAAGTCATACAAATAGAATTCTACAAAATTGATTTATCTTAGGCCTATTGTCAGAAAGTTTAGTTAAGAATAAAATAAAATGACTGTTAAAGATGTTCCTCTGGTACAAGTCCTGAAAACATCTTCTACCAAGATGAAGAAGCAATTCCTGCCCTGGAGGAACACGCCACATGGATTTGCAATAGGCTGAAAAAAGTGCGTTGAAGGTGATCCCAAAGTTTGTTTCCTTGAGGGCTGGGCAAAAGCCCTGGGTGGACCCTAGGATGGCTACAATTTCTAGGTCCCAGAAAGGCCTTCGAGCAAAATCCTAACTAATGAAAGGTGATTTTTTCTGGTTGAAGTAGGGGTGTGGCCTTTTAGATAGGCACTTTCATGGAACATTAGACCGCCACAGGGCAAAGTGTGACAACCACATGGCTAGGGCCACGAAACCGACTGGTGGTTCTTAACCAGGGGTGTGCACCTTAGAATCACAGAACACCCATGTAGAGGCCTTGGCCCCTACAGACTAAATTCAGAGGCCCAGGGTGAAACCTGGGCATGTATATTTTGTTTTGTTTTAGGTACTCTTGGTGAAGCACCACTATGTAGCTCAAGTGGAAGCAAGACACTAAGACTTAGTTTTTCTCTGTCTCCTGTGTTTTTGTTATTCTTGTCTGGGTTGCACCATTACCCAGTTCCTATCTTAGAATACTGATTATAAGACACTTAGGAAATCCTAAACCTTTGTATTCAAGTTTTAGGTATTTATGGAGAACTTACTATATGTGACGGACTGTATTCTCGCCTCGTCAAACAAAGGGCATAAGAAAGCACAACGTACTTGGGAATAACAGAAGGGACTGACCTGGTATTTCCACCCGGAAGAGGGAAAGGATTTTAATTACAAATACAGGAATCCAGCAGATGGCATCAGAGAACACTATAAAAAAGAAACGGTTTGCGACGGCTGCCTCTCTTCCAGTGTTATTCCTCACGTCTGAAGTCTGCAAGGCAGTTTTTTGAATGGAACAGAACATAATAGTATAGGAAAACACAATGATGAGAAAAGCCAGCAAATTCACACCTGTTGGGAAAAGCACACCTCTTAACATCTCAGGTGTATAAATCAACAGTAGAAATATTGTGTTACTTAGACGTTCGATATGGCGCCTCTTCCCCTCCCCTGTACTTCCAGGAAGCATTCTTGGTATAAGCCCAGTGGTAAATCAGCTAAAACCCTGAATCCAAGGCTATAAATTGGAACAAGTTAAAAAAATTGGGTTTGCCAGATCAAAAAGTTATTTTAAATACATAAACACTTTTCCAAGAATTGTAGACTTTGAAATTTAGATCTATGTATATCATGAGGTAAATTTTAGCTTTTTTAAAGCAGGAAAAAAGCTATTTCATTTTTAGTTCTCTGCAAATTCAAACCTTAAGGGATTACTGTAATCACATGTACAGCTCAAGAAATCAATATGCCCCTATTCCTTTAACTTATAAATATGAATAAGGTATCCTTGGAATATCAAGAAGACAATAGCCTCAGAAACATTATTTCTTGTTTTTTGGTCTTAAAAAAAATAATACATAGGACTAAAATACTTTTTTATTTTTTCTTCAGATTGCCCACAGTAATCTAAACTAAAATTCAGAACCTTTTAGACTTGTTTTAGAAAAACAAGGAATAAGAGAAAAATTAAAAATTCAACTATATAAATTACTCTTTTAGGGTCAAATATGTTCAGAAGATTCTCACTTATCATTATCGTATAATGGTTACTTCTTTGTTGCTCTGTTATATTCTTGCTATCATAAAAATCCTAAAAGTGATCACCTTATTCCTTATAGTGAACATAAAATTTCCATATAATTTCAAAGTTGTTTAAAAATTGTTCATCTGATTAGACTGTATGTAAGACTGGTGAAGTCTAGGGAAAAATTCTATAAATTCAAGGTGTTCCATGTTTTTATCCAAAAGATTTCATATTCCATGGAATCTCATTATAAATTCATATAAATAGAATGTCACAAAATTAATTTATCTCAGGCCTATTGTCAGAAAGTTTAGTTAAGAATAAAATAAAGGAGGAGCTTAAAGATGGCTGAAGAGTAAGACGCAGAGATCACCTTCCTCCCCACAGATATCAGTAGATGTATCAGAAATACATCTACATGTGGAACAACTCCTACAGAACACCCATTGAACGCTGGCAGAAGACCTCAGACCTCCCAAAAGGCAAGAAACTCCCCACGTACCTGGGTAGGGCAAAAGAAAAAAGAAAAACAGAGACAAAAGAATAGGGACAGGACCTGCACCAATGGGAGGGAGCCGTGAACGAGGAAAGTTTTCCACACACTAGGAAACCCCTTTGGAGGCGGAGACTGCGGGGGGCAGAAGCTTTGGAGCCGCGGAGGAGAGCGCAGCCACAGGGGTGCGGAGGGCAAAGCGGAGAGATTCCCGCAGAGGACTGGCGCCGACCGGCACTCACCAGCCCGAGAGGCTTGTCTGCTCACCCGCCGGTGAGGACCTAGAAGAACTAAAGAGCAAACAAACAGTGAGGAATAGCACAATAAAAGAAATTAAAAATTCTCTAGAAGGAATCAATAGCAGAATAACTGAGGCAGAAGAATGGATATGTGACCTGGAAGCTACAATAGTGGAAATAACTACTGCAGAGCAGAATAAAGAAAAAAGAATGGAAAGAATTGAGGACAGTCTCAGAGACCTCTGGGACAACATTAAATGCACCAACATTCGAAATATAGGGGTCCCAGAAGAAGAAGAGAGAAAGAAAGGGACTGAGAAAATATTTGAAGAGATTATAGTTGAAAATTTCTCTAATATGGGAAAGGAAATAGTTAATCAAGTCCAGGAAGCACAGAGTCCCATACAGGATAAATCCAAGGAGAAACACCAAGACACATATTAATCAATCTATCAAAAATTAAAGACAAAAAAAATATTAAAAGCAACAAGGCAAAAGCAACAAATAACATACAAGGGAATCCCCATAAGGTTAA
>NC_041226.1:8768431-8769187 GCF_002837175.3 Physeter macrocephalus | reverse complement strand
AAAAAAAAAAAAAAAAAAGAAAAAGCAGCAAGGGAAAAACAACAGATAACACACAAGGGAATCCCCATAAGTTTAACAGCTTATTTCTCAGCAGAAACTCTGCAAGCCAGAAGGGAGTGGCAGGACATATTTAAAGTGATGAAGGAGAAAAACCTACAACCAAGATTACTCTACCCAGCAAGTACCTCATTCAGATTTGACAGAGAAATTTAAACATTTACAGACAAGCAAAAGCTAAGAATATTCAGCACCACCAAACCAGCTTTACAACAAATGCTAAAGGAACTTCTCTAGGCAGGAAACACAAGAGAAGGAAAAGACCTACAATAACAAACCCAAAACAATTAAGAAAATGGTAATAGGAACATACATATCGATAATTACTTAAATGTAAATAGATTAAATGCTACAACAAAAGACATAGGTTGGCTGAGTGGATACAAAAACAAGACCCCTATATATGCTGTCTACAACAGATCCAATTCAGACCTGGGGACACATACAAACTGAAAGTGAGGGGATGGAAAAAGATATTCCATGCAAATGGAAATCAAAAGAAAGCTGGAGTAGCAATTCTCATATCAGAAAAAGTAGACTTTCAAATAAAGTCTATTACAAGAGACAAAGAAGGAAACTACATAATGATCAAGGGATCAATCCAAGAAGATATAACAATTGTCAATATGTATGCACACAACATAGGAGCACCTCAATACATAAGGCAAATACTAACAGCCATAAAAGGAGAAATCGACA
>NC_041226.1:8767169-8767844 GCF_002837175.3 Physeter macrocephalus | reverse complement strand
AACCTGGAAGAAATGGACAAATTCTTAGAAATGCACAACCTTCCAAGACTGAACCAGGAAGAAATAGAAAATCTGAACAGTCCAATCACAAGCACTGAAATTGAAACTGTGATTAAAAATCTTCCAACAAACAGAAGCCCAGGACCGGACGGCTTCACAGGTGAATTCTATCAAACATTTAGAGAAGAGCTGTCACCTCTCCTTCTCATACTCTTCCAAAATATAGCAGAGGGAGGTACACTCCCAAACTCATTCTACGAGGCCACCATCACCCTGATACCAAAACCAGACAAAGATGTCACAAAGAAAGAAAACTACAGGCCAATATCGCTGATGAACATACATGCAAAAATCCTCAACAAAATACTCGCAAACAGAATCCAACAGCACATTAAAAGGATCATACACCATGATCAAAAGGATTGTACACCAGGAATGCAATGATTCTTCAGTATACGCAAATTAATCAACGTGATACACCATATTAACAAATTGAAGGAGAAAAACCATATGATCATCTCAATAGATGCAGAAAAAGCTTTCGACAGAATTCAACACCCATTTATGATAAAAATGCTCCAGAAAGTAGGCATAGAGGAAACTTTCCTCAACATAATAAAGGCCATATTTGACAAACCCACAGCCAACATCATCCTCAATGGTGAAAAACTGAAA
>NC_041226.1:8765683-8766021 GCF_002837175.3 Physeter macrocephalus | reverse complement strand
AGCAACTGACAAAGGATTAATCTCCAAAATTTACAAGCAGCGCATGCAGCTCAATATCAAAAAAACAAACTACCCAATCCAAAAATGGGCAGAAGACCTACATAGACATTTCTCTGAAGAAGATATACAGATCGCCAACAAACACATGAAAGGATGCTCAACATGTTTTATCATTAGAGAAACGCAAATGAAAACTACAATGAGATATCATCTCACACCGGTCAGAATGGCCATCATCAAAAAATCTACAAACAATAAATGCTGGAGAGGGTGTGGAGAAAAGGGAACCCTCTTGCACTGTTGGTGGGAATGTAAATTGATACAGCCACTATGGAGAA
>NC_041226.1:8718133-8765181 GCF_002837175.3 Physeter macrocephalus | reverse complement strand
GCATAGCACAGGGAGATCAGCTTTGTGCTTTGTGACCACCTAGAGGGGTGGGATAGGGAGGGAGGGAGGGAGGGAGAAGCAAGAGGGAAGAGATATGGGAACATATGTATATGTATAGCTGATTTACTTTGTTATAAAGCAGAAACTAACACACCACTGTAAAGCAATTATACTCCAATAAAGGTGTTAAAAAAAATAAAATGACTGTTAAAGATGTTCCTCTGGTACAAATCCTGAAAACAGACTTACAGAAAGGTTCAGAAGTGTATGTTCTGAAAGCACCATAGGAACGTGAGATGTTAAGAGTAGGGGAACCTGGGTGAGGGGTATAAGGAAACTGTACTGTCCTGGGAAATTTTCTCTATTTTTTTTTTTTTTTTTTTTTGCGGTACGCGGGCCTCTCACTGTTGTGGCCTCTCCCGTTGCGGAGCACAGGCTCCGGACGCGCAGGCTCAGCGGCCATGGTTCACAGGCACAGCCACTCCACGGCATGCGGGATCTTCCCCGACCGGGGCATGAACCCGTGTCCCCTGCATCGGCAGGCAGACTCTCAACCACTGAGCCACCTGGGAAGCCCTGGCAAATTTTCTCTAAATCTAAATATATTCTAAAATAAAAAAATATTTAAAAATTATATATTCTTATATTTTTTAAGGAAAAGAAGGGGCTCTAAGATAAGCTATGTATATGTAGATGATGTTTATGTATGTGTGCAAAACCCTTGTAGTGACGCCCACATCTTAACTGTAAGATCCAGCCATGCCATAGTTCCCTTTTTTTTTCCACACCATAGTTCTTTTGCCCTTTATCTGGGCCTGTTCCCTGGCTGTGGGTCTCTAGCTCTTGGAACACGACCTCTGCCTTCACTTGGCTCATGTGTCCTCATCCTCTGGGCCTCCGTTTGGATTCATTTCTACTGGGATGTCTTCCCTGGTCCTCAGATCTGGGGATCCTAGAATATCCTGTACTCCTCCTTCGTGGCATCTGTCAGCCTGTGACGTGAGGACGTGTTTTCTTGTCTTCATCCTTCTTTCTGGCTGCAGATCTGTGGGGCCAATCTGTTTTTTCTCCAGTTCCCCAAATAGTGCCTGGCCTATAGGAGGTGCTTAATAAATCCTGTTTGAACCAATGAATGTACGGTAGTGTGTGTGTGCATATGTGTGTGTGAGGGAGAGAGGGTTTCCATAAAGTGTACCTATGCCAGGAACAGGTTACAACATTGTAGGTGTGCCATAGCCATGAAAAAATGGCTATCAAACAGGGTTTATGTGAGGAGTATTATTAAAATGGTGCAAATAAAGTGTTTTCTTTTTCAGAGGAAGAAGAGAAGGAATAGATGGAGAGTAGCTGGGAGCGGTGGTTAGGGTCATTTTGTGATGGGCTTTAAGGGACTAATTTAAACTGGACCTTGGTTGTAGGGAGTTCCTGAAGGTCTCTGAGCAGAGGATACTCAGTCCTTTTGGTACTCAGGTAGTGAACAGATAAATAGGAAAGAGAAGACCCCAGAAGCCAAAAGACCAGTGAGGGCTAATATAATAATTCAGGGCAGAGGTCATAAGGCTTTAAGCAAAGGTGACAGCAGTAGGTAGAGACTGGAAGAAAGAGAAGACAAAGGTGTATTTTGAGGGAAAAGTGTTTAATGAAAAAGAAAGGAAGAGGACTTCTCTGGTAGCACAGTAGTTAAGAACCTGCCTGCCAATGCAGGGGACACAGGTTCAATCCCTGGTCCGGGAAGGTCCCACATGCCGCGGAGCAACTAAGCCCGTGCGCCACAACTACTGAGCCTTGCTCTCCAGAGCCCGCGAGCCACAACTATTGAGCCTGCGCGCCTAGAGCCCGTGCTCCCCAACAAGAGAAGCCACCACAGTGAGATGCCTGCACACCGCAACGAAGAGTAGCCCCCACTCACCACAACGAGAGAAAGCCCCCGCACAGCAACGAACACCCAAAGCAGCCAAAAATAAATCAATTAATTTTTTAGAAAGGTAACGAATATTTAAAAAAAAACGAAAGGATGATGGAGCTTATTGACTTCTTAGATGAGGGGACAGATGAGAAGGGGGAATCGAAATGATAATACTGCCCTAGTTAAAGAGCGGACATGGGAATGGCCTTAGTTTTAAGCAAGAGAGATACTAGACAATTTTAAAAGTCTTTTTAATCTTTAAGGGCTAAACTTCTCATTCATTTGTAATAGAGAAGGTAGCGTTTTCTTTTCTAAAACCCTTAATTCTCCCTCTTTAATTAGGGAGAATTAAGAAAACTAAAAAGCAAAGAGTTTTATTAAGCACCCTTCCGTTGCGGACTTTGGAACTGCATTTACAAAAGGTAATAAACCTTCCTGGTATTTCCATTCAGATAATCTCCTGCTAGTCAGCTTCAAGAATTTTATTATTATTTATTTAGCTCATATCTAGACTATAAAAAAATGAGTTCCAATAACTTGGTAGCGTCACAGGACAAGGCAGTGAACTAGAATTCCTCCAGCTCATTGTCGCTTTGTATGAACATGAAATCAAAGGGTCTTACAGATAATAAAAAGATCATTCAGAGATCCTGACAGTATGCTTTTGCTTTCCGTACTAAATCTCTATAATAAAAAATTTAATAAAACCTCCTATAAATACACAGCAAGGACTTTTCTTTAAAAAAGGAAAACAGTCTTGACTATATTTGTTTACTTTCTGAAACGGAGAAATATGGCTTTACTGAAATCTATGGTATTGCTACAAAAATAACATTTGTCCAGGAAATGAAAAATATAATTTACCTAGGAAAATTCCAAGAGAATACCCTTTGCTTCCAATATCTTCTGTTTGGTCATAATAAAGTGGGAAACATACTCCATTTCTTCCATAAAGGTTTCCAAAATAATCCTCCTTCCAAAATGGAATCACAGCTATTAAAAATCCCACAATCCAGATGCAAATGATGATGACCGAGGTCTGCCATTTTCCAGGACGGATGTTACTGAAGGGAAAGACAACGGCCAGGAACTTCTCCAAAGTCAAGTACGTCAGCAAGAGGACGGAGACCTCGGTGGACAGCATGGCCAGGAAGCCCAGGAGGCGGCACTGTAAGCTCTCCATCCACAGCAACGCGTACTTCTGATACTGCCCGCGGTATTTTAGATCAAAAAAGCCAACGAAGAACAAATAAACACCCATCAGGCAGTCCGCACCTATTGAAGAGTCACAGAATGTATGTTGGTAGTTCCAGCATCTCCGTCTTAGCTTTCTGATTTAGGTCTGCTTCCTTCTTCCTGTATTAAATGAACTAACGTAAAACCTACAATAGTGCCTAGAAGCCAATGGACTTCAAAAGGTGCACTATTTCTAAAGTACTACACTGCACCTTTGTTTTATAATTTTGAAAAAAATGGTGGTGGGGAGATAATTTGCGGGGGTATGGGGGGGTCTAGGTTTTAAACAGTAAAAAATATTACTAACATAGTTAATAAAAGGAATAATTTTCTGAGCTTGAGGAGCATGGATGCTATTGCAATTGAAGGTTAAACAAAACATAGTTCTGTAACCCACAACCTGTCCTCTACAATCCATCCCTTAACTCATCGGCTCCCTGTTACCCCATTTCGAAGACATAATCACTGCAGCTTCATGCAATCCAGAAAAGAGTAGCCAAAGAGAACAATAGTACCTTCATACTTTAAAACAATTGCCCAGCATATATAATTCATATTAAACGCCATCTGTTGAATGCCAATATAATCTAGAGCACAGCTCTCCGAAGATATCCTTAATCCATTTATATAGGAAACATACTTACAACAAAGGATTTTGATGGACGTAGCATGGGTCATGTTTTCAGCTTTAATGAAAGATCTCATGCCAATGACAAAAAGATTTCCAAAGCAGGTTATGAAAGCTATAACCCAGACAAATATTCTGAGGATATTGTTAGCCAAGAGGTCCTCAAATGAAGAAATGCCGTCAGTCAAGGGCATACATATTCGTACATGGGAAGCATAGGAGCAGTATCGAAAGTTTTTGAAATAACTAAAGTCAAAGGGAAAAAAGAGTCACTTTACAGCAATGACACAGAAATGACAGTTGCAGTCCTATTGGGGCTGCAGCTGTGTTAGGTATGTGGCTTCCCTAGGCTTGGTTATTTTTGTTTAGTAGTGATTATGTAATTATAGAGTTCTTCATTAAATATTACATTACTCTAGGCGGTGTTCTTCCTTTAAAGGTGAAGAACCTAAAACATAGGTATCTGCTGTGGCTTGTCTGAGGTGAGTCAGGGGAGGACATGAGAATGGGAAATCTCCAGGACTCTACTTTTCCCCATCACATTGGGTGATTCTCTAGGGTATTACAAAAAAGTAGATTGTCATTGTTAAACTGATCTTTAGCGAACATTCAGGGGCTTCGGTCTGGGATATAAGGGACCCACGGAGTAGCTCACTAAAAACATTCCTGTCTTGCACTTAGTTTTAAGTATATTCACTTAAACTAGCCTTCTTTTCCCTGATACAGGCAGGAAGGGAAGGTCCCTGAGACTAGGAAAATTCGGTCTCATTGAAGCGAGGAGGAGAAAGCAGCTGCCTTAAACACAGATTCCTTCATAGGGGCCTGGGAGGACTTAAACCATTTCTAGAGAAAAATACAGGCCTGTCTGTGATCAATGTGTTTATGGTCTAAGTGGTGGAATCTTGATGGGCTGGAACTGGGGAGCTCATTTGCTTTACTGCCATTCTCCAAACCTGTTATGTTTAGGATTTTCTCCCATAAAACTCATTTTATTTTTATATTCGTTCACCACCTCTTTTAGTTCTCTTCTCTTCATCTAATATTTTTTTGTCATCTGCCCATTCAATTGCTAAACTGGCAAGTTAAAGAAAGTTTGTTCATATTTTTTTACATTTATATGTGTAGATAAAATTGCTTTGGTAAAAGAAATTCCACTGGATACAATTAAAAGAGCAAGTAACCATTTTATTTTAAAAAGCCAATGTTCTCAACATATGAATACTATATCCTCTGCACTTTTTAAAAACTTCTGACGTTCAATATAATACAATTTAAAAACATTTGAAAGATAAGGTACAGCATGGTGATTATAGTTAATAATACCGTCTTGTGTATTTGAAAGTAGCTAAGAGAGTAGATCTTAAAAGTTCTCCTCCCAAGAAAAAAAAATTTGTAACAATGTGTGGTGATGGATGTTAACTAGACTCACTGTGGTGATCATTTTGCAATATATACAAATATTGAATCATTATGTTGTACACAGGAAACTATAATGTTGTATGTCAATTATATCTCAGTAAAAAAGTGAAAATAGGGCTTCTCTGGTGGCGCAGTAGTTGCGCGTCCGCCTGCCGATGCAGGGGAACCGGGTTCGCGCCCCGGTCTGGGAGGATCCCACGTGCCGCGGAGCGGCTGGGCCCGCGAGCCGTGGCCGCTGAGCCTGCGCGTCCGGAGCCTGTCCTCCGCAACGGGAGAGGCCGCAGCAGAGGGAGGCCCGCGTACCGCAAAAAAAAAAAAAAAAAAAAAAAAAAAAGTGAAAATAAAAATAAAGTAGAAGAAAATTTGAAAAAAAAAGAGAGGCAGGGAAAAAAAAAAAAAAGAAAGCTTTACTTTGCCCCGGCTTCCAGGCCTCCCATGATTGGACCCCTGGCTACCCTGATCCGCCTCAGCGCCTCCCGTCCCTGCTCAGTCCACCCAGACACGTCAGCTCCCTTCTAATCCTCGAAACAAGCCAGGCTCACCCCCTTCTCAGTGCAGCGCTTTTGCTTTTCTCTCTTCCTGGAAGAATCTTCCAGGCAGAATTGTGTCCTTCCACTCAGGGCTGCTTGACTGTCACATCTCTGACTTCTAGGTGAACTACCTACATCCTCCTTCCTTCCCTTTATCTTGCTATACTTTTCTTCCCAGCATTTCTTAATGATTTATTTGTTAACTAGTTTACTTTCTGGCTCCCAAAGCTCAATGGAAGCTCTGTGAGGCAGACGCTCCTCTCTCCCATTCATCCCTGTGTTCTCCCTGGCGTGAGGGAAGTACTCAACAAATACTTGTTAGATGGCAAATGAATGATGCATGGTTTAGTGCTGGGTATGTCACACAGAGATTTTGAAGGCTATGCCTGCCCTCGAGTAGCTTACGGTGGTCCAACCTCTCCTCCCACTGGGACCAGGGCACTGGTTGGCAGGTGGACGTGTTTCAATAAATGATGGGCAAGGAAGATGAAAGAAGAATCACTAGGTCACTTAGTAGGGAAGTAACTTAAGTCCACACATTTTCTGTTAATTGTTGGGTCCTTCTTGACCTCAACCTGTGGTTCATATTTAAAGCAGCAGCTTCTCCATCAGGTTCTACCAAGGTTGAATTTCTCTGTTCTAAGGAGACTTCACATTCTGCCTGCGGCAAGGAAATGACAGCCTCATGATTTATCTACTAGAGCCACAGAAAGAGAATTTATGAAAACCATGTGGATATACATCAAACACTTGTCTTTGGGTAATCACACCTACTGCATAGACATAAACAAAATATTCTCCCAAAAGGTCACCTTCACACCAACCATTTCAGTCCCTTGCTGATCCCAACTTGGTAGCTTACATCGAACCCTCCTTATTGTTGTGGATAACAGTGGCTGATTTTTGAAGTCATGAACACATTAGATTACACAGCTGATAAAGAAATGATCATGTCATAAACTCCTATATTAAGACAACTTACACAGTGCACTTTAGCCAAATATATTAACGTGACTTATCAGAACTACTATAAAGATTAATTACCTCCGCTTTGCAGTGCACTCAGTAACAGAAACAACACCTGGAATTTATATAGCACCTCTCCTCTTACGGGCTCAAATCTTAAGAGTGCCTGACTGCTCACTCACGTGAGGTGAATTAATGTTTCCAGGTCTCCTGAGTACCATTAGCCAGTGACTTCATCTTGTGTCATATGTGGCATTCTGGTACCCTAATCTCTTATTGGGCCTCAACTGGATAAACAGCATGTTTCCAGAGAGAAGTGTCACTCATGTCAGCACATCATAATACTGAGCTCTATTTGAACAGGGACCAAAGGTGACAAAATTAAAAAGTTCTCAATAGAAAGAATTTTCTTGCATAAAAACACATTGCAGGGGCTTCCCTGGTGGCGCAGTGGTTAAGAATCCACCTGCCAAGGCAGGGGACACGGGTTCGAGCCCTGGTCCGGGAAGATCCCACGTGCCGCGGAGCAACTAAGCCCGTGTGCCACAGCTACTGAGCCTGCGTGCCACAACTACTGAGCCTGCGTGCTACAACTACTGAAGCCTGCACGCCTAGAGCCCGTGCTCCGCAACAAGAGAAGCCACCACAGCAACGAGTAGCCCCCGCTCGCCACAACTAAAGAAAGCCCACGCGCAGGGAGGAAGACCCAACGCAGCCAAAAGTAAATAAATAAATAAACTAAAAAAAAACCACATTGCGGTGACACATCAGACAGTTTAAAAGAGAACATCAGCAACATTTCACCATACTTTTCCCCCCATTCTTTCATACATACATACATGTGAGAAAGATTCTTCATGGGCTGAAACATTTGTGTGTTTATACTTGGAATCTCTATCCTTTCCAGGTCTCTGGAAAATATGCACAATAGGTTTCATGTTTTTAGGATTTAACTTTTAAATCATCGTATTCTTTGTCAATCTTAAAAACCATGCTTCAAAATCTTGTTATAAATTCAAATTAGGATGAAAATTTTACAATAAACTGTCTTAGAAAACTGCCATTTCTCTTTATGCCTCCTGTAACTTGGAGCTGATTTATCACTCTCATATGCAGAACAGCCTTCTAATAAAACATGTTCATTCATTCCTTTGATTTAAAAATGACAGTTGTGATCCGTATGATTGTGAAACTGGCTCTGTAGTTTGATTTTATAAACCACGAAATATGAGTTAGAGGCTTTCAGACAGGACTTGATATTTTCAACCTGAGTTTTGTCAGAATCTGGATTTAAATACAGTACTTTCTTCCCGGCCTATGTACCTTTAAGGTAGAAAACCGTGGAAGCAATAATAAAAGGAGCTCCGATTCAGGACAATCATTTTCAAAGACAACAGTGGGAAGCATAATTCCTGTAATTCCTCCAACCCCATAAAATGTCCACACAGGGCTCCGCTGATAACCCCTAACACTCCTCATTTATCCAGAAGCTTCTTCAAATGTGGATTCTTAGAAGACACTTTAGGATGGCAAGGGAGCCTGCCATGTTCTCAGGAAACACAGATGGAAAGAGGATAATCTAAAAAGATAGAAACCTTTTGCTTTTTAAAGGCTTATTTTGAAAGATGTTTGACTCTCACTTAGCTTCCTTTGGGCAAATCTGAATACGGATTTCTGGACAAGGTTCTGAGTTTTCCTTTGCATATTGAGTCCTTTACAGAGGACCTTGGTGGTCAGAAATGAGACTTAGGAAACAATTCTACCACTGAATCCTCGCAGGGCCCCTCCTGCAGGAAACTCTGGAGTCCTTTTTAAAGGATTCTGCCCCCCCCTTCTTTCTTTTGCTCTCTAGCTTCTCCTGAACTTATCCAATTTTACCATTACACGGATTATGTGATTATTTGATGAACAGCCTGAGGTTTTCAAAAGAGCAGAGGCTACTATATACTGAGTGCCCAAGACAGTGCTATGATTAAGTTGGTGGCTGATAAATGTTTGTAAAATAAATGTGTAAATGAATCTTTAGAGAAAAGAAAATGAGACAATAAAGAAAGAAAAGAAATGAAGAAAGGGAAGTATGGGGTAAATAGTTACTACTTTGACTTTTCAGAAAGGCGTGATGTGTAACTTGATACTTTGCCTTTCGGAATTCAGTACGTAGTGAGTGAAGGGAAGATAATTTTCTCCACATCTTCCGGCTTCTTGAGAGCAGGAACCAAGTCTTTTTCATCACTGGATGTTCACTAATATCTATTGAGAATCTAAATCTTGTATTAATTTCCAACAGAAAACTATTTAGCAAGAATAAAAAGTGATAATAAGGATTGGTCTTTGGAATTAAATGAAGAAAGACTTTGGGCTGGGATGAGGTAAAGTAATATGCACTCTGTGGGGAAAAAAAAAAACAAACTTTAACCACCAATGGCTATTCACGGGAAAGGAACTGACGAGGTTCAAAGAACAACTGGCAGAGTTCTTGGCACCATTTAAAATCTAGTATGTTTGAAATTTTAAAATACTAAACAATATTAATTGTCTGAATGTTCATATTTATGGGATAATTTTTTCTTTACTGATTGAAAAGTAAAAAGCATGCTCTGAGGATTGATATCAAGTAGACTGTTGTAGGAAAGAAGAAAGGGAAAAAGTGAAAAAGTAGAGAAGTCTTATATAATTTGCTATTTTTTTTTTTTACCGACTGCTTAGTAACAAAACTATTGCAAATGTAATTCTTTGTGAAAACTGTAAGAGATTTTTCCATATGAATCCTGTTTTCAGGAAGGAGCTATATGTAGCTTCAAACACAGAAATGGTCTTTACACACACGGAATGGTAAAAAATGAGATTGTGTTGTCATTCAGTACATACTGGATGGTAATCATGATACTAACAACTGTCTGAGGATGCATGCTCAAATTAAAAGCCCTCCTGTGGGTCAAACACCTGTTTAAAAATAAATGTGGTCCTAGGTAAAGCACACACACTCAAATTATAATCAACATATGGTTACATTTGACTTACAGAGACTGAAGTTGTTTAAGACTTTCAAACTGGTTCTCGTGGAGATACAAAAGAGGATTGGACGACAGATTCCTTTTGTACCATTTGAAGGGAGGAGGAAAGAAGCATGAGGATATTATTATTTTGGAAACTCAAGATGTTGCCATTTAAATCTGATGACAGAGGGGAGAAGGACTTACAGTTTCTGAAGAAGCTTCAGGTCTTTGAAAATGTGGGGTGGTAGCTCCATTATCATATTGCTAGACAGGTCCCTGTCGGTGACAGTGAAAACCCAAAGCAATTACATTGGAAATAAATGACATAGTTATTACTCCTCACAACTGCCATCATCCCATTTGATGTAACAGAAAATACAACCCAAATTTTTTTTTTTTTTTTTTTTGTGGTACGCGGGCCTCTCACTGTTGTGGTCTCTCCTGTTGCGGAGCACAGGCTCTGGACGCGCAGGCCCAGCGGCCATGGCTCACGGACCCAGCCGCTCCGCTGCATGTGGGATCTTCCCGGACCCGGGCTCGAACCCGTGTCCCCTGCATCGGCAGGCGGACTCTCAACCACTGCGCCACCAGGGAAGCCCAATACAACCCAATTTAACCAACCTGATAGCTTGTTACCCAACAAAGTCATGGGAGTCAGCCAAATGGATATGTTTTCCATCACTTTCAGACAGGTGACATTTTGCTCATCCAGTTCCCATCTGGAATTTCCTCTCAGCCCCTCTCCAACACACTCCCAACATGGCTTCAATGTCTACTTTGATTAATTCCCTCTGTTTTAGGTACTCTTTGTACCTTCAACCATTCATTGTTTCTGTGATTCCTATTTGGTTCATGTATGTGATATCTTGTTTATCCAACTGCATTAGAAGCTTTCTGAGATCAAGACCTATGTCTCTACTTATTTTGCATTCCAACTAAGAGAGTTTTGACCACATAATATCTGCCCAGATGATCTTAAACGGATAACTTCACATATTTTTAGTCTACTTTTATATGGTACTTTTTTTTAGAAGAAATTGAGAATTTAGATCTAAATATAATAGGGCTGTCCAATCCAGAAAGAATTGCAGGGCAGTGTCCCTACAGAATGCGATAAAGAGATTTGTCGGGATAACAAGGAATCAGGAATCTTGAAGGGTCCAAAATATCCTCTGAGCCAGAGAAGATGTTAAAAGTGAAACAGATGTGAAATCGCCTAGGAGTCAAACGAAAGATCTTTTCTATTTTGGATTTTTTGGTGCTCCTGATGGATATATGGGAGTGACAAATAACTATGAGTTAGTTCTTTCTCTAAAAAAGCTTACAGTTAGAGTAAACAACTAGATTATGAAACAAAAGAATGAAACAAGTGTTATTACACAAGTACAAATGAAAAACAGAGGAAGGAATCATCAAACTTGGCCTGGGAAATTAGGAAGCGTTTGAGCAAAGTTTGATGATTTTTATAGGTGGAGTCAAAGCACAGCAGATTTTCAAGTGAGGATTAAGCAGGACCAGAGAAACAGATGCTTGAAAGTCGTGACATCTCCAGGAGTCAGCAAGTCGTCCAACGTGGGTGGAGGAGAGAAAGGATGGGGAGATGTAGAGGAGGTGAGCCTGGAAAAGAGCCTGGAGACAAAATGGGAAGGCCATGAATGCATTCCAAGGCAGTATTTCCCAGAATACAGTTCAGGCATCAGAATCAAGGAAGATGCTTATAATAAGAGCACTTTCCTGGTGCCACTCCAGAACTATCACACCCGAATCTCTGGAAGGGAGCCTGGTAACATGCATTTAAAGCCAGCATTCCTGTGATTCTTCTGAACATTAACATTTGAGAACTATGTCAAGGACTTTGCTTTATGGCAGGCAACAAGGAAGGAGAATGTTAAACAGGACAGTGGGAAAATATGCTCTGGGTTATGGGATGATAATTCTGTTAGAAGAATGAAAGATAGGATGAAATGCCAGAGACTCAGAGGAGGGAGACCTGGCAGGAGGCTGTGACCCTGGACCGGGTGAGAGCTGATACAGGTTGAAGGAGGCACTGGCAGGGTTTACGGTCTGATAGGACATCAAGTGTAAAGAGAGTCAGAAGGAAAGGGAACAGTCTTCTAGCCAGACTGCCAGAAAGAATGCAGATTCCACTAAGATAGGCAAGCCTAGGGGAAGAATCTGGCTGTGGGGTAAGGGTCATCTGTAAATTAACTTAAACAAATAGATTTTGAGGGACTGTCATGACATCCAAGTGTAGACAGCCTGCCAGCTGGTGTTCTGATCTGGTGCTCCAGATGCAAGGAGCACAAGTGGGTCATGGCGCAGAAGAAAGCCACAGGTGTGCACAGATCAGAGGGAGAGTGACAAGATGACGATGATCTCGTACACCTGGAGAACGTCCTGCAAAGCGTTACCCTGAAAGATGAAGTACAGTCTTCTGTGGGGAAAGGATCTGAGTGGCCTCATCTGAGTGTGCTTATTCCTCTCCAGAAGGGGTTTGTGGTCAAGAAGGCACAGTAAAATTATCTAACATTTTTGTAAACTTAAGAAATGTAAATGCCTTGTTCAAGTTAATTCTACTGAGTTCTGAATTTCTTCTATCATACTGGTGCTGTCTGGATTGGAATGAATTATTGGTGGTCCTAAAAGTAGAAAGCTAGCATCTCTTATTTAGGCTCTTTTTTTTGGCGGGGGCAGGGGGTTGGCTTTGCCTAAGTGTAGTATAAGAGGAGGATTAGAAAAACGTTCAGAATGTGGACTCCATACCACTGTCTCCTTTAGTCTGTATAAAAACACACTCCCGCTCGTCCTGGGCTACTCCTCCATTCCAGCCCTGTAACCCAAATCTGTATCCATCCTCCAAGGTCTGATCAGGAATGCCCCTGTGAGAAAGCAGTGAGCTCTTCTGAGTGAGCTGTCTTTAATTTTTTGCCATAGAATGATAATATTTTAGTTCCAATGTGGTGCTTTGCACATTATAGGCACTTAAATATTTGTGGATTTGGTTTTTGATACTCATTCATTAGATTAAATTATCTTAATTATTTGTGAATTGTTTTTCAAATTACTCTTAATGAACTACTTTTCACAGTCCTTTCTGGATTTCAAAGCAAGCTATAAAGAATGGGGGAGAAGGTGATTAAGAAATTAATTTCCATTTTTTAGACTTCAGATCAGGAGGAGGAGATCTCTACCCTAATCACCACTATTTGTAACGTAACAGACAATTTTAAATGCCAATGATACACCATTTTGTGGGTAGCGATGAATTAATAGCAAGACAGATGATTTTCAAAAGGTTTCGATCTACAAAACATATATTTGAACAGAACAATGTACATGAGCTCTCTGAATATTTTTCAATGTTCCTCTTTCTAGACATTTCTACTTGCGTCATCTGCTCTGGAAGTTATAATATCTTAAGGGATAATAAGCATGTTCATTCTTTTCTTTAGTTATAATTGATTAATATTATTCCAGTCATTTATTCATTCAGCAAGCATGTATTGAGAATTCATTGTACTCCCGACATTAGAGAGGAGAATCCCTGAGTTTAAGGAGCCATGGAAACTCATTTACTCCCAAACACACATATGTATGAAATCAGTCAAAGAAAATAGGCAGAGAAATTAGAGTAGGCTAAATCCATATTAAGCCCACTGTCTGATTTTTAATTTGCTTTTAGGATAATGTTGGTTTTCTTAATTGATTTTGAATATCCAGTACTCTACAGGATTTTGATTGCTACTAATGAAAAGCAGTCTCACTAGTCATTTAGATTTGTAATCCTGAAGAAGCAATCATATTTTCCTAGTAGACATTGCTACTTACAGTTCTCCTAAATTTTTTAATGAAGAAAATGTCTTCTCTGGAACAAAATCAATTTGATTTCTAGGCAGAAACCTGTAAGACATGGTAAGAGTCAGCATTGTTGATTTGTGTCTGCTGTAGTAATCAATTCTCATTAGGAGACGCCATTGATCCGGGTGTAATTTAATAAGCCTCCGCTGAAGTCTCAAAGCAAGGCATGTTCTGGTGTGGAACACAGGCAGGAGTTTCTTACAGAGAACGTATCCATATGCTCTCTCCAGGACATGCTCCCGTAAGGAACTTGAGGTGCTGAGTGTGGTTTACGGAGCTGCACTTCGTTTGGAGTCTGATTACTTGAGAAAGTGTTTCTTTCCCAACATACACACATGCAATGTCAAATTTGGACCCTGTTAATAGTTCTGTGAAGGCTTTGAGAGGATCTTTGGGTAAGGCACATTCCTTATAAGAAGAAGTCCAGAAAAAGAGCAAAGCTTGAACCAACCCCATTTGGGCCACAAACAAATTTTAAATTTGGTGGGGGAACAGTGATTTTACATTTCCTCTGTCTAGAAATGGAATCCTCCAGGGCAAATGGCAAAAAAGAGGGGGTTGTCAGCTAACTACCTTACAGGGGTGTAAACAAATGAGATAATGAGTATGAAGGTGATTCAAAAGCTACATGGTGTTATAAAATAGGAGGCGAGGATGGTATTTGTTTATCTTCCAGTGTTCTCTCTCATTATCCACGAGACAAAGAATAAACTCTTTGCATCTCCTATGTGGGATAGCCTCTTTTCTTACTAAATATGCTAATCTTCAATCTGATTGATAAATCTGCAACCTGGCAACAGCCTTATCTCTTAGTCTGTTGGAGAAAAGTGGTTAGATTGCTACAAATGGATATGCTCTGATTTTTCTTTTCCAACCACCCATCCAAGCAACAAACATTACTGAGTACTTACTATATATGGAGAACTATGATTAAAACAAAAGCACATTCTTGTGTTTTTAAGCTGACCCGTGCAAATGTGCCAATTAACCGATCTCTCTGCCTTCCTGCCCCCATAAAAAACACAGTCAGCAAGCAGAATCACCAGTCAGAATCTCTGGCCAATCAGGATACATTAGAGGTTCTTCTCTTTAGAATAAAATTTTGTTTTCTTTAAAGAGGGAGACATCAAGTGACAAGTGTCATCAGCAGTAACCACTTTCACATACATTATCTCATTTCCTTGTTGACCATGGGGTTAGGTACCGGTTCAGCAGAGGGTGCACAGAAATGATGACTGCCCTCAGAAAGGAGGCGGCTTAAATGGTTGGCAGCTAAACATAAGGCTCGGCCCTACCATCCAAGTCAATAGATCCATGTGTACATTTTCCTGGTACTGCAGTTTCAGACCAAGGCTGTAAACAAAACATCCTTTAAAACTCCTTGCCAATATTTTCTTTCGATTTCCAAAGCTACTGGGTTTCCCCTCACTTACTGAATTACATTGTATACTTACAGCACTGTGAGTGAACTGCACGACAGAAAGGTGGAATTCGTAAGGTATTTTATTCCATTGCCTTCCAAATCCCTAAAAGGCATGGAGGAAAAATATTTTTAATGTTTTTGCACAAATCATACGTCTAAAGGCAGTTTTTGGTGATATAACAGTTCTGAACTGTATTTTTACGTCATTCCAATTTTTAGGCTTTCCTCCTACTTATTGCAGGGTCAGTATAATTAATATTCTGCATCTTTTTCCCCTTCTACTTAGTGTTAGAACTTAACAAAATTGAGTGAAAGGGCAGCCTGCCGTTTAGTGAATGTGTCTCTGTGCCAGATACCATGCTATTAATTAGCATAAAATTTGTACTATAATAATAGTAGCTCCCATTTACTGGGCTTTTATAGTGTCAGGTACTGTTCTGAGTGCATAATACACACTCCTACAAAGTTGGCATTATCATCTCCCATTTAACACAGGAGGAATCCGAGGATCTTGGAAATTTACTTTGCTTCTGGTCACACAGCTATTGAGGGGTAGGACTGACCTTCTAACTCAGATCCAGCTGAATCTAATGCCTAGACACTTAGTCATGGCATCGTAGATCGCTATATTCTCCCCTCCCCTCCCCCAGGGTCAGGTAGATATTTGTGTCTCTATTTTGCTGAAGGAGAAACTCAGGCCAAACTATCTACCGAATACTGGATGCCAGAGTCAGGATGGCGAGTCCCAAGCTGTGTGAAGGGAAGTGCCTGCTCTTTCTAGCCCCCTCCAGGATGCTGATGCTGAGTGCAGTGCTGCTCCGAGGGTCCCAGGTCCCAGCATCACCTGGGAACTTGTTAAAATGCAGATTCCCAGGCTCCACCCCAGACCCACTGAATCAGAAACCCTAGGACTGAGGTCCAGCGGTCCGTCCTGAGTCTTTGCGTTGCTTGCGTTGTACGCTGACGTTGGAGAAGCACTGGTGGACGGAATACGTTCTGCCAAGGTGAACCTAATGACAGCAGCACCCACATCGTCAGGGAACAACCTCAGGAACACTCTGACATGGCCGCTTCCAGCAGCGCCAAGGAAGGAGAGGATCGGCTCTTCTGCCAACTGTCCTCATTCCGTTTACCGTTGGCTTCCTACAGGCTTCCTGTACACGACAATAGCTGCTTTGCTGCCTCTGAACCTTTCTCACGTTCACGTTAAAATCACCAGTTCCTTCGTCATTGCCTTTCACATCCTATTTTAAAGCCATCTTGGAGGTCTTGCAGGAACTCAACTTTTTTTTTCACTCTTAAAATACAGCAATTGCAAATAATAAACAGTGTAGTCCCTTGAAAGCACAAATATTGTTCAGTAGAATAGGGAGAATGTTTTTACATCTCATAACACTTTGCAGGTGTGAGCAACAGTCCTAGCTGACAGCAAGTGAGGGAGGAGAAGCATGGCCAAGGTAGGTTTTTTTCTGCCTTTGAACTGGGGCGATTTGGGTCTGACCTCTCAGCTCTCATTTGTGATCAGCCGATCTTGCTAACGACATCTTTTCACTGAGTGTCTAGTTTTTCCCTCGTGTCTGTGGGAGCCTAGAGTGAAAATGAGTGTCCCCGGAACCCAGGGCTTGGATGTTGCTTCCTGGTCCCCTCCTTGTTGCTGATGCCTATTCTGGGGACAGGCTGGGGACAGGCTGGAGGCCTGATATTTTTCTGTTAACTTTACTCCTTCCCGTTGCTTTCCCATTGTGTGGATGTACTTGCTTAGTTTCTAAGTATTTTCCACCTATTCTTAATGAGTTTTATTCTCATGTTTTTCAGATCATCAATTCCCACCCCCCTTTGTTTTTTTAAGGCAGCTCTGCACGGCATGTGGGATCTTAGTTCCCTGACCAGGGATCAAACCCGTGCCCCCTGCATTGGGAGCATGGAGTCTAAACCACTGGACTGCCAGGGAAGTCCCATCGCTCCCATTTTTAACATTTAGCACACTTACGTGAGACCCCCACTGCCTTAAAAGCCTTTTGATAACAGGTATGTAAATAATTTCCTTTTGATAACAGGTATGTAAATAATTTTTTTAAGTCAGTAAATAAATACAAGGTCATCTAATAGTGTTGTAACAAGTGAGGCTAGTTCAGAGAGGATCCAAAGCTGAGGTACTAAAATTTTATCATATTATGGGTATTGAGTCCCCTGATTTGACAATGGGGAGAGGAAGTCGCTCCTGTGCCAATCCTGCCTGTCTCAGGAGACTGTGAATACGAACATGGTGGAATGGTGGGTAGTGGTGGTGAAACCAAATGAATGGTTTAAATGTGTATTGGTCGAAAGCTACCAAGGAGTGGAAATGGTTTAGCACATTCATTTACAGAGTTTTTTTTGAGCACTATTATGTGCTGATCCTTGTGCTGGGTATAAAATCACAGAATTTACTGAATGGTAGGGGATAAACAGGTAAACAGATGGTTCTATGATGACAGTGCCCTGAGACAGCGGTGCAGTGGGAGGAGGGGAGGCGTGGTGGAGGCTCTCCTGTCGTAATCGGGGCACGGAGGCAGCCACTGAACTGGTGGGTGTGTCAGAGACGGCTTCCTGAAGGTGACGCTTATATTGACTTTTGAAGGAAATGTCGGAGAATAAAGAAGCAAGACCTTTCAAGTTGAAGGAACAACATGTGTTCAGGGAACTGACTGAAGGAGCAGTAGTTCGGTGTATCTGAAAGGAAGGCACAAGAGGAGAAGGGGCTGGCAAAGAGACCAGGTGGAGTAAGGGATAGAGGACAACGGGTCTCTGGTGCTAAATTGGGAGGCCTGAACTTTACCCTCGCACCCGTGGGGATTCCCAAAAGATGTTTCAACCAGGAAGTGACATGATCAGATTTTGGTTTTAGAAAGAAAAGCAGAGATGAGCTTTTTGTGTAATTGTGAATTAACTTCAGGGCTAGTTTCCTGAATCTGGGCGAATAACAAATTAGCTGCTAAGTGCATACTCACATCCAGTTGAGTTGAGGCATTTGGGCACACATCTGCTTGGGAAGGGCTTCTAAGTAGTTATTCACCATAGACCTTTACACAAAGAAGAGATTAATTAGAAACGAAATGATATGCCACTTTAAGAACAGTATTTTTACTATTTCCACAGTTTGGGAACCGGTATGCTAAAATCAATATATTAGGATGAAGAATATAAACATAACTACCTCTTCAAAATGGTCTCTAGATATGTGTGTGGCATGGATAAGGGAGCATATGTCAGAGAAACTATGAATGCATACGTGTCATACATAACCTAGGAATAAATATGAAACAGTTTGACTTTATGAGATGAAACAAAAGTATATACTGGGTAATAATTTTGAAGTTCATCGTAATTTTCCTTGTAAACTTCAAATTTGCAATCATCTCCAGCATCATACATCCAAAGTTTCATTTTAAGAGAAATGTTAATCATTTACAATATTAAAAGGCCACATTGGAAACTGCATTAAATCTAAGAAGTGATAGTGGGAGGAATTTGGGGAAGAAAACAACTCATGAGCATGTTAAGCTGCGTGATTAACTTATGATATTGTGGCCCCTTTTCACAAATGGAAACTTAATGATGCTATATGATCAACTGTAAAGGAACATAATAATCCCCTGCTGATAAATCATCCCAGTATATTAATAAACACTGAAAATGTAATTATGAGAAAAGCTTAGTTGCTAAGGCAAAGATTTTGGAATTTTCAGTTACTCTTGCTGGACAAAGACACATTTTCCTTTGTTAAAAATGTAGTTGGAGCTGAACTCCTAGAAGACTCTAACACATTTAAACGTAGTAAGGAGATAAAAATGAATACTGTCTTTGGTGAACCACTGCAAATAAAAACATGCCTTAAAAAAAAAACAGAACATGCCTTACGACTAAAGGGAATTAAAGGAGATCAAAAGGAATTGAACTAGTCGGCTTAAAATATACCATGAGCCATGGACAGGAAGTAGCAACAGTAATTGTGGCTTGAAATACAGGAACGGTTTTGACTAGTATAAATTTGATTTTCTTAAAGCTCTTTTTGTAAGGTTGTTTTAGATGTCATTGCAATTTATGGACAGATGGATTGAAAGGTAGATGAATACTTACAGGAAAAACAAGGAATTTAATCCAGTAAACAACCGCCGTGAAATTCTGGTTATGGGATTGTCATCTAGAATTCTGACAAAACATATCACAAACATTTCCAATGTTACATACATTTGCGAGATTAAACCAGGAAGAAATGAAAGGCCATGTCCATCCTGTCTCCCCCCAACACCTGCTCTCCTCCTTCCTGTCTGTCCACACTTGGCTCAGGGCTCTTACCAGAGAGCTTTTCCTTCACCCCGTGGCTGGAGCAGCACTTTCCTCCAGACCCCCATAATCCCCATCCCAGGATTTATCAAGCCTATCCCGATGGTCTTTGCTCCCTGTATCCACCTCCCTTTGGACTTAAGAACATGCACCCCTGGGTACCTGGGTCCAGACAAGCTGCACTTAGCTATTGACTGATTATGGGCTCCATAAATGCTTTGACCTACTAATTGACTGAATGAAAAATGAATGAAAAAAAATTCTTAGGAAATCACAAATGGTTCCTTGGTCTCACGGTGTTTAAATGATGTAATTAGTGGGGCCTATGCAAACAAACTTATTAGACGCTTTGAGGGTGAAAGAGTGAAAAGACTTACGAATTCAAATCACTGTTTTTAATTCTATATGGTATTTTCCTAGAAAAAAAATACATAAGAGGAAATATGCCTTCTTTTCTCTCGTTGCCTTTGAAGCCAGGTACCATTTCCTCTTACTTTCAGAGGTACCTGAGGGTAGGATTTGGAGAAGGGGGCTTCTGAGCACCCACTATATGCCAGGCGTTCTGCATGTGACACTTTATATATGTTATATGCTTTAATTCTCACAACACCCCTCTTAGAAAAAAGGAATTATGATTATAGTTTAAAGATGAGGAAAAAGAGGCCTAGGAAGATCAAGAAAATTGCCTGGAACATTAAGCATGGGGCCATGGCGTACACAAGGATCTGGATGAAGCTGAAGTCCTGGCTTTTTCCACTAGACCAGGCTGACCTACAGAAAATGGGAAAACGGACACAGCCTTCTAACTGCCCTTTGTTCATTTTTCCTGATGAAAACACAGACCTCTGATGTAAGACTCCTTAGGATGGAGCTGGTGGCTCAGCTTGATAAGTGATGAAACACAACAAGCTCACATATTTTCAGTCTTTTCTATGAATTCTCTAGAAATCAAAAAAGGCCTTATCTTGCTTACTTTCTAGGTCTGTGGTTTTCGACAGAGGGCACTCTTTCCCCCAAGGGATATCTGGGATTGTCTGGAGACATTTTTGATTGTCACAACTCTGGGAACGAGTACTGTTGGCTCTAGTGGGGTAGAGGCCACAGATGGCACTAAACGCCCTAAAATGCACGCCCCCCACCACAATCAAAGAATTATCTGGGCCAAAATGCCAGTAGAGCTGGGCTGAGACACTCTGCTATAGGTAAACACCAGGTGGATGGATGACTTAGCAAGCCGACTTCTGGGCGCAGAGGCCACCTGAAAAAACATAGCACTGATTTCTCTTCACACAACCACCATTTGGCATGCCATTATCTGAACTGCTTGGGTAACATGCTCCAGATTATGTGACAAGCAGAAAAATAAATATAATAAACAAGATACATAAATAGATGGAAACTATGAGCCTTGATGAGTATCATTAGGACTGTGATCCGAGGGAAGGAAAAGCTAGAGTACTTACAGCCAAGTTAGATGATGTAAGTCTTTGAATACTCCAGGTCTGAGAGTTGTAATGCAGTTGTGGTTGAGATATCTACAAATAGCACGGGTGAGTAAATTAGGCAAACTTAATACTCCACTTTAGTCACATATAATTACTGGACATCTGTTTCTGAAAGCACTCTACTGGATGAGCAGGGGCCAGAAAGTCAAAGAACAGGCGGGAGATACAGATAACCAAAAGCCCAGTGTGACAAGCACCAGGGCCAGGACCAGGGAAGTGGCCAAAAATAACGTATTGGGACATTATATTATGTTAGAGTGTAACGGTAGAGTAAATATGTGAGGTGATTTTTGCTTTTGTCCTTTTGGTCACATCCTTAGTAGACTAACATTTGAAGAAAGTGTATAGGTAAGTTATATATTTTCTATTTGTGGAAATGACCCAAACTTGAGGAGACAAGATTAAAGAGAGCCTTTATACCTGTCTCCTGGTAAAACTTGGAATTTTTTAGCAGTTCTTTCAGTGTCATAACTAATTACACTGTACTTTGTGAAAACTTATTTCTCCCATTTCTCTATATCCAAAGTCGAGCCTTTAAAGAAGTACCATTCATTCTACCCTTTTAATTGTTACTTAAAATTGTACTCGTGATTATAAAGAAGTTACTCACAGTATTTGCAGATTATGTAATCCAAAGAATGCTTTCCTGGATATATGTCTAATACAATTATGCTGAAGGAATCTGGTAGGAATAAGATAGAAGAGTCATGTGATTATGGTTCATGTATTTGTTAGGTTGTTTCTTCACCTAAATGCAATTTGTGCACCTGGCTCATAAAATCCTGTCTTATTCTCACGTTGGGAGGTAGAAGCATTGCCCACGAGAGAAGGCTGTGAGCCTAGCTGTGCCTGCTGTCCTGATAGCGCCCGTGCAGTGAGACCCCGACATCTCTGACTTGAACCACTGAGGTCCGGTATGCTGTGTGTGGAGACAGAACTAGTCTTATTTCTGCAAACTGGCGTTCTGGTGGCCTTCCTTCTCTGACATGCAGGAGTTGCCCACCATGTGAGACTAGCCAGGCTCTCACTGCTGAGCTTTCTCGCTCTTTCAGTACAGAGTTCCACCTTCAACTCCTCATTTCTCTTCATTCTATTCCCGTGAAACGAGGTGAGGGCAAGTCTCGTTCTGTTTCAAGATGCAGAGTGAGAAGGATGCAGCTAGTTAGAGAGGGGCTCAAGGTCACAAATGGCATCAGTGGCTGAACTGGGGCCAGTGTACCAACTTCAGCTCACAGGGCCATGAGCTACTTAACCGCTGAAGCAATCTAGCAAGAGTGTACGGATTCAATAATAGCACTTTCAGGAGCATCTAAGTAAACTACTTCCATTTCTTGTGCTCATTATATTAATACAATGGGAGGTTAGCTTTGATTTCATATTTTCTAAAGAACTTTAGGCAGGAAATATTCACGCTATTAATAGTAACTAATGTCTACGTAATCTTCTGAGTGGCTTCCCTATCTCTTATTTTGATTTGATTTGGGTCCTAAAGTTTTGTTTTGATTTGTTTTTGGCCACGTGGCTTGCGGGATCTTAGTTTCCCCCACCAGGGACGGAACCCATGGCCCCTGCAGTGGAAGTGCAGAGTCCTAACCACTGGACCGCCAGGGAATTCCTGCTTCCTAAAATATTTTACACTTTCTCATTGTTATGATACTTCACTGCAAAACTATTGGTAGATCTTTTGCTTGTTCAGCATCTGGCTGTACTCTGAATTTTGTTACACCACAATTATTCCCAGTGAAGCTTCCCAGCCTTTGAGTCATGACTGCGTTGTAGTTGTGCGGGGATATTGATGTCCCCAGCCCTCAAGGTGGCAAAGTAAAGCCAAGATTAGCTTCCAGTTATGAACAAACCCATCTTTTATCCCAAATATTGAACAAATATTGTCATTTTCTCTGTGTACCACCATGTGGAAAAGCTGCGTACTACAGAGCACATGCATTACAATTACAGTGACACACAAAGCAACAATTTCAATCCTATAAAGTAAACCTGAAACCCTGTAAGAACTCGTGCCATTCCATCCCCCTCTCCCTGCTGCAACATGTCTGTGAGGAGATGCTTCACATTGTAGCATAAATTCTGCTTTTGCTTTAAAGTTCTGCTATGAATAGAATGAACCCATACATATCAATATCTGTTTTAGCATTTTCAGAGCCCTTAGAGTGATGTAATGAAAGTTAATATGGTGAATTATATTACAATAGCAAATGAAAATAGAAAAAGAATACCATAATCTATGTATTTGAAGTTCCTCTTAAATATACAATTTACTACCTAACTAGTGTTATTTACATTTCATTTAAGATAATTAAGTCAAAAGTGCACTGCACATTTTACCTACACATCGTCAATCTTGAAAAGATGGGGGCAGTCGTAAATTGTGAATTTGACCTTGTGCTTTTGATCTGCGCGACTCACCTGATATGTCCAGTCTATCTGCCTTCACTGACGCCGGTTAAGACTCCAACTTCTTAAATAATAGAGAAGCTCTAGTCTTCTATTTAGCCAGTTTGCTGGCACCCCACGGAGAACTAGAGTCCCAGGTCTCTTGTCTCAGACTTAGGCTGCTGAATTTTTTAACTTGATCCTTCAGTATCTGCTTTCTTCTTTACAGAATAGTAGCTTGGTGAATATGAGGGGAAATTTGGAAACATGACAATTTGGCAAGTGGTGTCCTCTTTTTCTTCACAGCTGAGATATGAGCCCGTTTGATATACTTTACACTGAATGGTTTTTCTAAGAATAACTTACTGGTTCATGAATTCCTGCTGTTTCAGCTGTCAGGACTTTTCAAGCAGAAACGCCAGGAATTTATGTACCTGAAACTAAAGCAAATAAATGCTTTAATGGCATGCATGTTTATAGGCTATTTTTTTAATGCAACATTTTGTATTCATGAGCCAGGCAGACTCCTTGAATTACATTTTGTTGCCAATGATTGCGTTGAACAGGAACCCACTTTAAGAAGGAATTCCTAATTTATATAAAATGTATGTCACAGTGAGGAGAGGAACTGCTGTTGGTTTCCGTGGTAGCAGTGATGAAGTATTACGGTCACGCTCATAAACTGTATTTTATTTCTTTCTCTCAAAGATCATCTTAAATTGCTTCTTACCCCCTAATGTTAGAAAGTTTAAGAGAATATTAAGAAGAATAAACTGATCGCTAGTGAAAGCATCCAGATAAGTGACATTTGTTTATCTAGCAATTAACATTTTATTTTGACTTAGGAATTTCTTTTACTGGATGCCTAAATGACCTTAATTTCACTGTGACTATTTAGAGCACGCAAGACCGGAGACGCACTTGACATTAAATTGGGTGATCCCTTAGGATATATCCCAATACAACTTAAAGATGCATATCAACTTTATAAGCTCAATACAATCTAAAACGGAATAAAGCCCAGATGCTCTAGCCTAGCGTTCAAAGGCCCTACAACCATGATTCAATGACCTCTCCAGCATACACTCCATCATTCCTGTGGGAACTCTTTTCCTTTAGACAAACTTCCCTGGTCACTCTCTTCCTAACATCCTCTGAGTGTTTCTGCTTATGCTTTTTTGGTCCTCCTTGCTGAAGATGTTCCCCACCTCCTCTTTAGCCCCGGGTGTTAGTCCTTCACATCAGTCCTTCAACAAATGCACACTGATCCTCAGGTATGTTTCAGCATATGTGACACTGAGGGGTGCTGGCAGTGGCGGTACCTGGTACGAGGAGAGAGCCAGAGGACCATCCAGTTCAGGAAGAGGGTAGGATGATAATGAGGGGTTTCTTCAAAGTCCAAGGATGGAGGTGAGGGGTTCACAAAATGGAATCATAATTGAAAGAATGACCTAAGACATGTTCAAAACTCAGACACTGAAGAAAACAATGGGCAGTAGAAATGAATTTCTAGTTATATTTTGCAAACAAGAAAATGTTAAGGAAAAGCCCAAGCCTGCTGTATGGGACATGTTTTATTTTATCATGAAATAAAAAATACATATAAATTCTCTCAACTCCTACATTGTTCTTGTCTTCTTGGTCAATGAAGGTGATCTCAGGACTGAAGTGAATAAATAGGATACAGCGTTGTGACAGTGAAAGCCCAAAATGGTAGAATGAGTTAATCAAAATGAGTTAAAGCCTCTGGTTTGGACAATTTCTCCTAGAAACTGAGAAACACTGAAAATGCATACGCTCTGTCGTGATCAATGGAATCTGGAAAAAGGAAGAGCAGCTGGAAAATTAAAGATGGCAAATGCCGTTTTGATTTTCCAAAAGGTAAGTAGATTTCACAAGCTATAGTTGGATGAGCTTGAAGTTGGTTCTGGGCGAGATCGTAGGACAGGATATTGTGATGCTGCTTTGTGAGCACCTCAAAGAGAACAGGAACAGGGCAGCTCACGAAAAACAGGGCACGTCAGACCAACTTGATTTTCTTCATTTAAAGACTGATCAGATAAAAATGTGTGGTCGACTTTGCTTATATGTCTACCAGGCATTGATTAAGCGGTTTTATGATGCTTTTATAGACAAAATAAAGAATATGGGCACTGTCCTGCTCAATATTCTGCTCCATGACTTAGGTAAAGATGGCTCATCTTATTTTCAGATAACAGAGTGCTGGGATGAAGAGTGAATCTGTTGGATGAGCCAAGAAGACCTTCCCAGTGTGGTAAGAAAAACTGAATCTAACAGGGTGAAACTGAATAGGGATAGATCTGAAGTGCCACAACTAGCTCTCAGGTGCTAAGCGCACAAGTACAGGATGGAGAAGCTGTCACTTGTCAGTTATGCATATGGTACAGGATGAGGGATTTTAGAGACACAATCACTAGGAGTTAACAGTATGAAGTAGCCACAGAAAGAACAAATGTAACCTTAGGGCATAAGGAGTTTAGAAAGGAAGGGATGCTAGCTTCCCCCCCTGTTCTGCCCTTGTATGTGTCATACAAGTGATAATATTACATTTATTCTAGATACTACACGTAAGGAATATGGAGGTGACCGTATACAGAGTGGCAAACAGATTTGAAACCAGGCCCTTTGGGGAAGAAGTTAAGGATTCGAGGCTGCATGGGGAGAAACCTGTGCTGGGGTGCATGGTGATAATGGCCAGCTTTGAGCATCAGAGGAGTTACACAGAAGACTTATGGGGTGTGTTCTGATCAGTCTCATGGGGTAACGCTCAGAATCATGGGCAGCTTTAGAGATGTTTGGGGCAGTAGTCGAGTTATGTGACAGGACAGTTGATTAGCATATCGTTTGAAATTCCTTTCCCTCAGCACCTCCTAATTCCCTTCCTGGTTTATTTTTTTCCCCCATAATCACTATCTAACACACTACGCATTTTTATCTTTCTCCTTTGGAAGTTGAGCTCCTTGAGGGGAGGGCTTTTCATATGTGTTGTTTACCGCTATATCCTTGACACCTCATAGGTATCGATAAATATTTGTTGAAAGAATGAACGAACATGTGGGCTTGGCCAGCTTTTACCCTCCTGCTGTCTCTACCAAGAGTTCTGGGGTTGTCCATCTAGTTTCTTCCTTCCCTTGACACCTTTTCCTGGGGATGGTTTGTGTTTTGCTACGTTGGTTGTTTGGACTGTTGTAATGCAGGATCAGGAAGAAAACAGACAGGACAGGCCGAGGGCTTGCCTGAGACTGGGGAGACTTTTCTGCGAGTTTTGCAGAGTGGCAGGAGAAGCTGAGTGGTATGAAAAGGGGATGGGGGAGGGGAAGGAGATTTAAAGAAGAGTTGCTGAGCTTATGAACTGCTTTAGGATATCTGAATAATGTTTATAAAGAACTTCGGTTATTTTGAAACCAAGTTTGTTTTCTGGACACTTTCATCGATGGTAACAATATTCTGAGATTGGCCCATGTGGGTGGACTTCCAGAGGACTAAAGTCAGAGGTTTGGCTTTGAAGCCAAGTTCTAATACTTGTCAGCTGGCTGACTTTGGACAAACAACCTTTCTTCTCCAAGGATGGTTTCCTCATTCCTGAAAGGAATCTGATGCTGCCTGCCCTACCTCACAGACTTTGAGGACCAAAGTCCAAATGTTGGAAGCCTTTGTCAACTTTAAAAAGTGATAGATGAATGTAAGAAACTGTGTTTAATCCCCCTTGATGTGCCTTGCATGTAAGAGACACTTGGTGAATGTTTATTGATAAGAGTCTTATAATTTTTTTCTCTCTGAGTCTCTGGGAGAATCAAATTGCCTCGAAAGCATCAAATAACAGCTTGCATTAAGAGAACCCCTGATGAGTGATACTCAGGTTATGATGTGGTACCTAAGTTTTCTCAGACTTAGGAGAAATTAAACATTTAACTGGAGAAATTTCCAGCTGATCTGAGCAATCTGGTGGGGAAAAAAAATCTCTACTGTTTTTCACTAGGGAAAATTGGGGCCTGTATTATCAATAGCGCTTCCACATTCTTCCCTTCAGTGGGCTACCAGATACCGAGAGAGAAGTACTGACACAGAACAAAGCTATGAATCAGTGGTCCAGGGAAGGACTTGGCCTGTGAGGCCTAATTTTAAATCTCCTTGCTTAACCTTCTAGTGATACCTCTGCCTCCCCAGAAGTCAGCTTTCCCCAAATTCGGGGGCAAAAGATATAGAAGGGAGTCCTGCATGGGATAGAAGAGTATGTGTTGGTAGAAGATTCAGTTAGATGCTAGAGCAACTTCTTTCCATCTCTAGGTTTCTGGTTATTGTAGAATAAACACTGCACTGGGCATCAGAAGATATGGGCTGTAATTCTAGCTCTTCTACTAGTTAGTTGTAGATCTCAGGTAAGTCATTTAACTGTTGCAGACTTTAGTTACCTTGTAAATAATGAGAAGACGTAATTAGGAATTCATAAGACTTCTGTGACTCTAGATAATAGTTTTAAACAGCTCCTCTAAAACATGAATATTTTTCCTTCCTTTCTGCTAGGCTCTTTTAGTTTTCTTCCCTTCAGCATTATTCAGGGAGTGCAAGGACAATACTGATTTGTAGAAATGAACAGCCTGTGATTCTAAGCATTTCCAGTAAGACCAGAAGCAGTACAGTTAAGATTTCTTCTCTGGAGGAATCTGGAGCCCCAGAGCCAATGCAGAGCTACTCCAGAGGACAACAACAGCACGACCACATTCTCCAGGACGGAGAAGAAGGAGCTCACTGAGTCACCGAGGCTACAGCCAAACACAGGCATGATTCTCTATGTTCACACAAGATTCTTCCTCACTAATGAACTTCCTTCAGGGACCTCCCTTCTGGTATAAGGGAGTCTGTACCTAAATTCACGAGCAGCACAGAACTGCTGATGGCATTTCAAACAAATGTGCTTGTCCAGTATCAGCAAAGGATCAGATTATTTTTTATCCTGGATTTTAATATATATCACATTTCTAGAAACTTTCCCTTCTATTCTGAATGTTAAAGGGCAAAATTGTAAGATGATGGTACTACCTAGGGGCCTTACAACGTTGTCTTGCTAATTTTCTAATCTAGTCTAATGATCATCTTGGCAAGCGCAGAAAGTTGACCTCTCCATTATCCCAGAGTGACTCAGGCTCAGAGGGAATGACACAGAGTAACCAAACTCTCAAGAGGCTGAATATTTAATTGCTTTATTTATTTATCTATCTATCTATTTATTTATTGGCCACGCCGTGCAGCATGTGGGATTTCAGTTCCCTGACCAGGGATCGAACCCATGCCCCCTGCAGTGGAAGTGTGGAGCCCTAACCACTGGACTGCCAGGGAATTCCCTAATTGCTTTATTCAAATAGGATGCATTCCATTCCACTAATTGGAATGTTATTATTCCCCATCCAAGGTAACCTCCCAGATACTTTAGTATGAATAATTTAGGAAGTTAACGTAGTCATCATAAGGTTGATTGATGAGCAGGGAATCAAAGCAAAGAGACTCTCCATCTTGATATGAACAGTGTCACAATGAAGTTCATGGGAGTCATGGTGGAGATGCACAACCCATCCCTGCCCCCCAACAGAGACTGTCTCTAGGGATTGTATCTCTCAGATCCTGGTTTTCTTTTTTTGATGATGCTGGAAGCATCCTGACACTTTGTTTCTCAAGGCTGACCGTGTCCTATTTATTATTTTCTTTCCTCAGATATGCTAATATCACCGATTTCACCAAGATCGTGTTTTTGCTCTTTTTGTCCTGGGAGACAGTCCGTATCCTATCATTATATGTTTTAAACGATGGTTCTTGTCTATGCTAACACTCTTCCAGGTAAAAAAGTGCATCTAGTGCCTCTGAATCTGCAAGGTCATTTTCCAAATGATCTGGAGTAAAACCGTGGAACTATGTGTTTTCTTACTGAGATGCTCAATCCAGTTTAATTCTCTACGGAAAGTTTAAGTAAAACCAGTTGTTGTTTTAAATTATGAAATGGAAAGAAAGCATACTTTTCAATGCTTTATTGTCTAATCTGAATTACATTTAGAAAAATAACTTTAATGATAAAGGTAATCAACCTTATATTTCGTTTTACTCTTAGATTCAAAACATCTTAAACAAAACATCCCATAGATTTTCCCATAAAAACACTATCAGTAGCTACTTACATCTTTTTAAGTTCTGTGTATTTGATGAAAACTTTATCTGAAAGACTGTGAATATTGTTTTTCTTAAGAGACCTAAAATAACATGGAAAGAAAAACGTTATTATGGATTTTATGCCCAACCAAACTCTTCCCTAGAAGCTGCGTGCTTGAGAATATTTGATGACGCTCTTATACTACTTCACACCCATTTGAAAATGCCCATAATAAATGAAAACCTTCATGTGAGAACGAAAAGTCCATAAAGCAAAATGAAAGCAGTTTGCAAATATCTGACAAGGTTAGCCAGTTAGTACAATATGATAGACTGGAACATCTATAGTGATTTAACTTTTTCTTCTCTAGATAATTTAACAAAACACAACAAAAATCCTAACCAACTCATGCATGCCCAAATTATGATATGTCTGCAGGCAAATTCCTGAGGCTCTCAAAACTTCTATGCAGAGTTCAGAAAAACTTGCACTATTATGTCACAGCTAGCTTCGTGGATCTTTTATACCTTAAAGCCTTGGACAAATTACCACTATTTAAAATGAGATAGAATAAGTGAGTACCTTGCCTTTTTTTTCAAATTTTTATGTTTACTTGTATAGTACTGGCATATTAGTAATGATACATGAATTGGAAAGTAATTGAAAATAACTCCAGGCCACAGACGTTTGTGAGCTAAACGATAACCTGGCTAATCTAACATACAGTGTTTAAAACATTTTTTCCCTGGAGAAGAAGAGTGCAGAGTTCTCTGATGGCTGGTGGTTTTAAAGGGAATTTCTATGATTTTGCTAATATATAAGTAGCATAAAACAGAACAAAGAGAGTTTAGATTAGACTACATGGTTTTCACGTGACTTTAAGAGCAAATATCAAGATCTGAATTTTACTCACAGTAATGTCACATTGCTGGAAACGGCTGGCACAGACTTCAAGCCAGCATTTATACATTCCAACTCAGTTTCTTTGCAGTCACAGCGTTGTGGGTACTGATTTAAAACTAGAGGGCAAAAAGTAACGATTCAATAGGAAAAAAAACCTCTTTAATTATGACTTTATTTCTAGTAACTGGCATTGTTCTTTTTCCATTGAATGTATAACATTCACATCTTGTTAAATGAACTTATTCTGGCCCATAATAAAAGCAAACAAGAATTTTCTCCTAGTCAAATATAGACTCGGGACTTCCCTGGTGGCGCAGTGGTTAAGAATCCGCCTGCCAATGCAGGGAACACGGGCTCGAGCCCTGGTCTGGGAAGATCCCACATGCTGCGGAGCAACTAAGCCCGTACGCCACAACTACTGGGCCTGCGCTCTAGAGCCCACGAGCCACAACTAGTGAGCCTGCGTGCTGCACCTACTGAAGCCCGCGTGCCTAGAGCCCATGCTCCGCAACAAGAGAAGCCGCTGCAACGAGAAGCCCGTGCACCGCAACAGAGTAGCCCCTGCTCACCGCAACTAGAGAAAAGCCCGTGCACAGCAGTGAAGACCCAATGCAGCCAAAAATAAATAAAGTATGAAAAACAAAACCAAAAACAAATATAGACTCATGTGGTATTCATCTCAGTTCTAGCTTCCAGTGGTCATTTCAGAGGCATTTAACAAGGGATTAGAAAGAAACCACAGAGATGTTTAAATAGCATAAAAGCACACGGTGAACAAGATTAAGTTCTTCTCAATGAAAAACGTGAGTATGATTGAGTAAATCTTTAATGGGTATAACTGAGTCAATTCAATTTAACTGAATGGCACAAAGAGGTTGCTCAGTAAATGCTTGTTGGTTAAAATTAAACTCAATTATTTTCCCCCTTTCAAACTTCTCTTAGAGCTGCGACAAGAGTGAGATGCAGGCTGGGCAGTGGCCACCACTGTGCCTTAGTGAAATCAACCAACCCAGACACCCTATCATTCCGGCTCTTAGCTTTTCATTACTATGAAGTTAACGTGGTAGGTAAAAGTTGTAGAGAAACTGTAAAGCAGAAAAAGACCAAAGATCCATCTATCTGAAGCATTCGGAAGGAGGAAAAACACTTTAGGATTTACTTTGAGGGAACTCACATAATTATTAATACAATGGCATATTACCATAATTAGTAAGATTTATCATAATATATTAATAATATATAAACACTATCACATAATTCTTTTATTTATATATTATGTAGTTATTAATTATGTTAATGTTAAAATAATGGCATATGAGAAATCCATGGAGAAACCAGGCCAAGTTGGTCCACAGAACAATGACTCTTGTGTGTGTGTGCGTGTGAGAGAGAGAGAGAGAGAGAGAGAGAGAGAGAGAGAGAGAGAGAGAGAGAGAGAGTTGGGGGATGATATTAATGGAGCATTTGATGTTGCCTCTGATCCTGTGGGTATTTTTTTTGAAGGAGCTAAAAAAAAGTGAGTTATTTTCAAATGTTTATATTTATTATTTATTTAAATCTGATTATAAGTTCTTTCTAATTGCTCTGCTTCTTTTAGATCACTTTTATTCAAACCTTATTTTTAAAATCAATTTCACCAAATTTTAGTAAATCCAACAAACTTTTATTGAGTACCTCCCTAATCCAAAAGATGCATTCTAGTGTATAAGTGTTTAGAAAATACTCTGTGGTGTTCGTAGGCTTACGCCAATCATCTCAACTTCCTAAAGACAACTCCAGATTGTTTACTTCAATGTTTAATTGACATTGAAAATAGCAGTTACATTATTAGATTGAAAGCCTAGGATTGGAAGTTCTTACCTACCAATAAGAGAATTTCGTGTACTCCAAGCTGAGCCAGTTGACTAAACCAGAAATGTGAGTGTAACTCCCTCACCTGCAGGTCAGTCAAACCCCAACCTCTGGATTCTTCTTCTGAAGTGCCTCTTGAAGCTCTCTCTACCTCACTCTTCCCAGAGGTATTTTCTGGGCTCAGGTTCTTAGTATTAGTCCGGAGCATTGCAAGAAACATAATGTTCAGTGTCTCTTTCAACAAGCTTTCTCCTCAACCCCGGCAAAGTTGACATTGGGGTCGGATCAGGATCATTCTCTGTCGTGAGGAGCTGTCCTGTCCACTGTAGAAGGTTCAGCAGCATCCTTGGCCTCCATCCGCTACAGGCCAACAGTCACCCACTCCTCTCCACTTGTGACAACCCAGAATGTCCCCAGACATTGCCAAATGTTTTCTAGGGGCAGAATTGTCTCAGGGTGAGAACACTGTTCTAATCCGTTCTTTAAAATTCTGGTAGAAGAATCATTTTCACATACACTTCTTATCACTTCACCTTCCTCTTCACTAAATGGAAATAAGCTCACAACTTTGGTGGTTGCCCCTTGTATACAGCAGTGATCTCCACGATGGCATGTGTACAAGATGACCCATTGTGGTTCCGGAAGAAAATGTTAGAATTTTCAGTTATATTTATTTATTTATTATTATTATTATTTTTTGCGGTACACGGGCCTCTCACTGCTGTGGCCTCTCCCGTTGCGGAGCACAGGCTCCGGACGCGCAGGCTCAGCGGCCACGGCTCACGGGCTCAGCCGCTCCGCGGCACGTGGGATCTTCCCGGACCGGGGCACGAACCCGTGTCCCTTGAATCGGCAGGCGGCCTCTCAACCACTGCGCCACCAGGGAAGCCCAGTTATACTTACTTTTAAGCTTTTTCGTTTACTCTTTTCAATTTCTAACTTTATGTATGATATATTTGTGTATAATAAAGTATATAATAAGTGGTAGTTATAACCAGGTATTATAAAGTACATGATATACTACAGTGTAGTATTTAATATATGGACTTTATATACACATATTATGTATACATACTAATGTATGTTTTTAATTGTACATACACCTACATAATTATATCTACGTATATACATATTATATGTAATATAATAATATATTAACATATCATATAATCTGTGTATAGAGAGAGATATAATTCTATCTCTGGGATAGAGGCCAAACTCCAAAGAGTGCACCCGAAACCCTTTGTGGGCAGGCTCCAGCCTTCCGGGTCCAGCTCCTGTTCCTCCAACACATGTACTAGGACGAATGTGAAGCAGGCTCTGACTGACCCCACTGTTTTGCTGATCGTACTCCCCTGCTCATCCTGTCACCTCTTCCCCTTCCCTCCCTCCAAGGACTTCCAAGCCCATCTCAATGTCACCTTGTCTGTGGATTTCTCCCCATCGCTGGCACAGCCATCATTTCTCCCAAAGGGCTTCCACGTTCCCTTGTGCAAACATCCTTCCTTCAGTTTCGCACAAATATTGTATCATTCCTGCTTCTATAAGGGTCTGTCTTTCCTGCAACAGTGTGAGGTATTTGAGGACCTTAGTCCTCCTTGCACTCTCAGTGCCTAACATAGGTCCTGGAAAGGAGTTGGTGCTTAACATCTTTATTAAAGAAAGTAAGCAAAGGGAGTAAGATCTTTATTATTTGTCACAGGTATTCAGTACCTGTGTATTCTTGCACTCACAGGCTAATACATAGAATGAGCATGAATGGAGCATGTTGTTTTCTTCTTTCTATCTTTTCAGTCCCAAGAGCAGATAACAGACCAGTTGGCCACTGAAATACATTGAACTGAAATTGAAATTCTACAGGGAATTTATCACACCACCCATGTAAATCCATGCCCCGTAAATAACGTTGCTCACAAAGCTGAGGCTGAGTCTTCAAACCAGTACCACTTACAGCACTCCTGTGTTAACGCCACGTTATTAGCATCTCCATGGACTGTGCCAAACAGAGTCGCCCATCCACTAGTGTCTCCTGTGAAACACACGGCGACGAACATGTGTCAGTTATTCTAGAAATAAAATATCAAATTATAAAACAAAAGTATAAAAATTTGACCATGAAATCAATTTTAAAAATTTGTTTAAGTAACAGAAAGATAACAAGGGAGGAAAGGTAGGCAAACATCTGGAGTCTTGTCTTTTTCTGCAATTACAAACAGTTTAAATGTGTGTATCATAAAATATATAATGAAAATAGATGATTATTTTCCATACATGTACCCATCTTGAAAAATATCACCTGTTTCTAATGCTGACATTTTAAATGTTTGATCTTAATTTTGAGGTCCTCAGAAGAAAATATAATCTGAATTTTATTTTGTCATATGCATACGTGTATGTAGATACATACTTGATACATGTAATGAGTTCTGACAAAGTTTATATCACCTTTTTTAATAAGAAAAAAACCAAGTTCCTTTTAATAATGTCTGTCTAGTCCTGATGAGAAAAATATTTTCTCAACTTGTCAGATGATATAATCTGCTTATTTGCCAAGTTTTCCGTTTTTTACAATAAAATTGTATTCTTTTAAAAAAGAAGGCTTGATTTTTGAAGCATCATTACTTTAGCATAAGCTATTAAAGTGATAAAACACACAATATGATGTATGATACTTAAGTTCATACAAATAGAAAAGTAAATTTAAATAACTGCCCGCAGGTCCCTTTGATCTCTGAAAATTTTAGTTTATTTTTATTTCTTGCTGATAACCTCAGTGGTTTTTAAAATTATTCTATTTGATGCCTTTACATAAATTATTTAATTTGCGTTCCTAACACCCTCATGAGGTAGATAACATGCACGGTCTAAGATTTCCACTGAAGAGGAAAGGCCAAGAATTTGAGCGACTTGCCATTGGCATCCAGAGAGCCGCCCCATCACGAGCACTGATTGTACTCTACTGTTCTAGGATCCGGTGACACCAAAACAACTAAGAACTCTCCTCAAGGAGTTTATGTCTAGTGAGAGAAGTACAGTGTAAAGACAAGGCAGTCCTTGGTACAGTCGTCCGGGTATACCCAGGGTGCTATGGCAACAGAGAGAAAGGGTGCTTGTACTAGACCTGCGGCAGAGCTTCAGGGTGGGGCGGCATGGCTGGGAAAGCCAAGCTTCTCAGGGGAGGAGAGGACACCTAAACTGCACCCTACAGGCTGAGTAGGAGTGATTCACAGGTGGTGAAGCAGTGGTGCTGGGAGCATGCATGAGTTCCCAGGGGCAGGAGAGCAGATTCTAGAGATGCACTGGCACTCCTGGACTTTGCTGTCGCCTCTGATGGCTAGCTGGGCAGTGCCAAGGAGTGGCAGTTCTGTGTGGTATAAAACACACAGGATTCATTCAGATTCAGGAGACCTGGGTTCTAGTGTATACTCTGTGACTAACTAGACATGTCAACCTCTCTTGGCTTCAGTTTCTTCGAGAGAAAAATACAACGGGTTAGATGAGATGACACGTACAGTCCTGATATACAGACCTAAAATGGCCTACAAGAACTTTCGTGATCTGACCCCTGTTACCTCTTTACCCTCTTTATCCTTGCTCACTCCGCCCAAGCCAATCAGGCTTTTCCTTCCCACAAACACATTGTCTTGTTTCATTCAGCCTCAGGGCCTTTGCATTTGCTGTTTCCTTTGCCTGGAACTTTGCCAGAATATTTCATGGTTTCTTTCTTCTTTTCATTTCATTCTCAATTCAAATGTCATCATCTCAGAGAGGGTTTTTCTGGCTCTATCTTTAAAGTAGGCTCTTCCCCAACTCACTTTCTATCCCATTATCCTGTTCTATATACTTCACGGCACTTATCACTCTCTGAAATTATTTAATTTGTTTATGTACAAGTTTACTGTCCTCCTTCTTCACGTGGTCCCTGTGAACTGCATAAGGGCAAGACACTTGTCTCCCCTGAGCCTGCTGAGTCCTGGGGACTTGGAGAGCACACAATGGGCGCTGGATATAGGTCTACTGAATAACTGAATTCTCTAGGCAGGCCCATTTGCACTTTAAGGATATTGCTGAAGCTGAACCAAAATACCAAGCCATAGGGAAGTGGTCATAGTAAGCCATTTAAAATTAAAATAAGGGTATCCAAGGAGAACTTTAAATAATTTTATTTTTTCATCAAATACAACTTTTTGTAATACTGTGTTTCTGATTTAAGCAACCTCTAACTATGAAAATTCTGGTAATTATCACAAATCCACTGGGGAGCAATTAGTTGTGTCACAATAGGATTCCCTATAGAATACCAAATGCCCTTTTCCCCTTTTTCATCACCATTAGCATTCGATCCACCCACAGTTCTGGGAGGTTCACGAGGGCTGCTGTCCGTGTACGTACGGAGCTGAGCCCAGGACTCACCGCAGTTCCCCTCGTCAGCTCCGTTCCCGCAGTCGTCCATGCCGTCACAGTGAAAAGCACGGGGTAAGCACTGGGTCAGGTTCCCACAGGGAAAATATCCTTTGGGGCACAAAGGAGTGATTGTACTTCCTTCGGTCAGTGCAAACTCTATGTGAAAGAGGGGATAGAAGTCTTACGTAATGGGAAGAAATTGTTAATATGGCCAAACTCTTTTTGTGTTATCCCATTTAATTTTCACAAAATGCTATGAGTTGAGTTTGTCTGGTGTTATTCTTAGTGTACAGTTTCTCTGAAAAATGTTCTTAATTATAACATTTAAAATAATCACAATCATACCAAACACCAGCTATACCAAGAGTGGAATCAAGGCTCATTTTGAATTTGCTTCAGGAAGGCAACAGTAAACAAAACCAAAGCAACTGTCCTACTTTTGTATGAAATTAAAGACCTGTTCACTCCTGGAAACAAAAACGTAAAACTATGAGCTAACAGGACCAAATAGGTGGATTTATTTACTTATTAATCCTTTATAAGGAGGATTTGAGGTGACATAATGAACATACACATGCAGAAGGAGAGTTTAAGTGTGCGGGACAGTGAAATCCAAAACCGCATTGGAACAAGGAGAGATAATATTAAGTAATAACATCTAACACTCACTGGGCTTACTGTGTGCCAGGTAGTTTGCACAGAGCTTAATCTCAGTTATTCCTTCAACAAGTCTATGTGTGGGTGATAGTATCCTTCCTATTTCAGGGTTAGGGAAGTTGAATGCAAAATCACACAGGTAGATCTGAATCATCCGTCTGACCCCAGAGGCCCATTTTTAACCATCTTGCTAGGGGTAATCAGGAACCTGCATTGCAAGGAGCATAAGTCCTCTATGAGGACGAGTTAAAAATAGTCTTCTTGGGCCTCCCTGGTGGCGCAGTGGTTGAGAGTCCGCCTGCCGATGCAGGGGACGCGGGTTCGTGGCCCAGTCCGGGAGGATCCCACGTGCCGCGGAGCGGCTGGTCCCGTGAGCCGTGGCCGCTGAGCCTGCGCGTCCGGAGCCTGTGCTCCGCAACGGGAGAGGCCGCCAACAGTGAGAGGCCCGCGTACCACGGGAAAAAAAAAAAAAAAAAAAAAAAGTCTTCTTGTGCTGGGAATGTAAGAGAAAATGAATGAGAGTTGAACAACTGCTGGGTTCAATGAGAAAGCACAGAAAGGAAATATAATTAACATTTACCGAGTTACTATATCTGTGGATAGGATGACCAAAGAAATTCCAGAATTTTAGATGCAAGAGACACTCCTTTAATTCTGAAAGAGTACTTTCCAGAAAATAAAGAGATGTGGTTTTTTGGTAAATACTCTAGTAAAAATCTGCAAGTCATGTATTTTTTTTTTAAAAAGGGGAGTATGGGTTGGACAGAAATAGGCAAGGGAGATTAAGAGGTACAAACTTTCAGCTGCAAAATAAATGAGTCAAGGGTATAAAATGTGAGTGGGCGGGCGGAAAGGAGCGCAAGATGACACTTCACAGAAACAGATTTAAGGAGCGTGCAGACTCAGGCAGGGAGTAGTGTAGTAGTCTGCTCAGTACAGACTCATCATGACTAACTGAAGGGAACGAGGGCAGTTGGCAAAGTTTTCCTAACCGCACCACTGAAGTTTGGCATCACGGCCAGGAATTTTCCTGGGTTGGGGGTACGGGGCTTCCTAACACTGCAGAGGACCAGAGAACCAACCTTCGCGGAGCATCTTCTACTGTGTGCCGGGTGTTTCCTAATTATTTCACTTAATCCTAACAGCAACTTTGTGTTCTTGGTATTATTATCTCCGCGTAAGGATGAGGAATGAAGGCTGAGAAGGTGAAGGCACGTCTACTCTGGTTCTTGGGAAAACACCCTGGTGAGGTCTGGGCCCTCCAAGCGAATGCTGCCTTGCATTGAGGTGTTCTCCCACCAGACGGATCACCAGGCTCTCCTAAAGTCGGTGAAGGCTGCTGGTCTTCCTTGTTTAACGAATCATGCCGTTTGTAAAAGGGCAGGGGTTTGCTACAGGCACTAAAGCTATGTCTGAGTTACGGTGCATGCCAAGCTTTTAGTGATATCGTTAGAGAGGATGGGTAGACTATTTGAGTTTTTGAGCTTTTGTCCTTTAGTCCCGATGACCCTCAAGACCCAGCAAACACATAAAAGAGCAGCATCTGGCCCTTTCCTAGGGACAGCCAGATGAAGCAGTGTCCATTCTCCCATGGAAGCCGCTGCTGCTGCACCCACTAGGCCTTCCCTGAGTGGCGAGTGTGGCCCTCAGATTCTTTTCTATCCACTGGATTTTTGTTTTTACGAAAGCAAGAACTACTTTCTCTGCTTCTGCTGCAGTGATCAATGAATGATTTACTACGAGCAATTGGGCATAAGACCAGTCAGATCTGACTATTTTAGGAATACCCTCTGCTGTGTGGCTCTGGGGTTTGGCTTGTTAAACCTACTCACACAGGGAGAGGCATGCTGAGTCACAGATTTTAAAATCTCTTCACTTCTTTCTTTTTTTTTTTTTTTTTTTTTTTTTTGTGGTATGCGGGCCTCCCTCTGTTGTGGCCTCTCCCGTCGTGGAGCACAGGCTCCGGACGCGCAGGCTCAGCGGCCATGGCTCACGGGCCCAGCCGCTCCGCGGCACGTGGGATCCTCCCAGACCGGGGCGCGAACCCGGTTCCCCTGCATCGGCAGGCGGACGCGCAACCACTGCGCCACCAGGGAAGCCCACTTCTTTCTTATAAAGATTTCTACAGAGGGCAGATTTATAAAAACTAGCTGTCCTCCTGTGTTTGGAACATGAGTAAGGGTCAATATTTCTTAGTGCAGCAGCTTAAGAATTGTTTAAAATAGTAACTCACAGTTAAGTTTGGTATCACATCACAGTCTGACATACAAACTCACACACACATACACACACACAGAAAGCAAAATTTCTTGAAATATTACTTACCTTTTACTACAGTGGCTGAACTCTCATCATTGCTATTCTATCTCATTCAGTTGAAAAGGCATCACAAGTCACTAAGTTGATCTCACGGGCCACTAATGGCATGGGACCCACTATTTAAAAATATTCATTAGTAATGAAGTCCTCTGGAGACCATGAGACCCAGATTATAACTCTCTCTGCCACTCCCAAGCTGTGTGACTTCAAGCAAGCTGCTTAACCTCTTTAAACTTTAGTTTTCTCATATTTAAAATAGGGGTAATGATAATATCCCAGGAACCAGACAAGTTAGTGCTTGTGAAGTGCTGGAGAGTGCCTGGCCCATGGCAGACCTTTGGGTAACGCTGGCATTCAGGCAATTTCAATGCAAAGTGAAAAAATAGGACTTTAGTGGACGGTGGCTGTGCCTTAGCATTGCATGATCTTTTTATATGACTTCTATGAAAGAAATAATAGGGCTATAATAAAGTTTCTCCAACTTTTTCATGTTATTCTATTTTAAAAGCCATGTGAGGGCTTCCCTGGTGGTGCAGTGGTTGCGCGTCCGCCTGCCGATGCAGGGGAACCGGGTTCGCGCCCCGGTCTGGGAAGATCCCACATGCCGCGGAGCGGCTGGGCCCGTGAGCCATGGCCGCTGGGCCTGCGCGTCCGGAGCCTGTGCTCCGCAACGGGAGAGGCCACAACAGTGAGAGGCCCGCATACCGCAAAAAAAAAAAAAAAAAAAGTTAAAAGCCATGTGACACATATATGGTTTCTATTTTAAGCAGCCTCAAATCTCTTTTGAAAGTTGAAGGGGGTTGTAAATGATTAAGCAACAAAAATGTCCTTACCACTTCCTAATAATATTTCTTATTGATCTAGAAGAGGTGATTAAGCCTTTGATTCAAGACAATTTTGAAACAGAAAACTGAGGCTGTGTAAGATATTTTGAAGGTGGACTATTGTCTTCCGTTATAGGGTTTTATCCTGAAGGTAACCTTGAGTTCTCTGAGGGCTGGACTCAACTCAATGTGCCTTCTCACAGATGCAGACCCATTCCGAGGGAGACAGACAGTCAAGTGTCACAGACAAGAAGGATCAAGATTACTTCCTTTTCCTTGGGGAAAAAATGGGGTTCACCCAGCAAGGACGGGTGAAGGAAGGGGAGGAGAAAGACTGACCATGTACGAACAGCACCTACCAACTGTATTTCTCAAAATTCTCCATTTTCACCCCAGAATGGAATATTCCTGAAAACTCAAGGTATTAATTTTATGTGGAAGAAAATAAATAAAGAGAATCTATTCCCTACCTACCCCTTGCCTTCTGTATCCTAAATCCCAGTTGTCGAACCTAGTGCCTCATACTTACTTGGTGCTCAATAAAATTTTTTTAATGAACGAATGAATTAATGGGTGATTTAGGAATAAAAGAAGAGTTGAAGGAATAGCCCCTTTAAAAATGTAGAATTCCCATAGTTGCAGGGTAATGTTTTTATTTTGATGAGAAAGTATTTCTTACTCTTCAAGGTATTTATCATTCGGTTATTATACAATTTAGAAAATGATTAAGAATCCTTGCTGTATTTGGTGCATACTGAAAAAGAATCAATACCCGTCTGTAGACAGCATATTACGCCGTCTATTCTTCCTGCCATCTGTGGAAGTGGAGATAGTTTTACTGAAACTCGGGGATTGTAAAAACGGAGGATGCCTACATACAAGCTGTGTCAGTAGTTTCTATGGGACCTGTGTCAAACACACAGCTGAGAGGAGGTTTGAACATATGAAAGAAAACTTCTCCATAATGGTCTTTCTCGTCTCTCTTCTGGTCAATGTTCTGGACATATCTGTGCAAAGGGATTCTAAAATGACTCCTTGGTAGCTTTTGGAAACCAGCTGACTGCTGCCTAAGGACACACTTTGTTGCCCACAAACCCCTTCCTTGTTGGGAAACTACCGGTGAGAATGATCTTACAGGTGCTCAGTCAGAATCGATGGAGGTGATCAAGACCCTCTCTGCTTTCTCTGATTCTCTGCCAATGCTTGTCCTGCATGAAGCTGAAGAAAGCCTTTATCGCTCAGCCTGGTTTTCTGGCTGAGACTCTCTCCACAGCCCTGCCAGGGACGAAGGTCCCACCACCCACAGGGAGCCCAGAGGATCCTGCCCAGTGAGGCCATTTCCCAGCGTGTACTGCTCCTAGTGGAGCTCAATCCAGTTTGGAGGCAGGGGAGCCTCTGCCATTTACTCTAAAGAGCCAGTTACTGCAGCACAGGAAGGAACATTCATTCAACATCTAGGACGTTTTAGCTGAGTGCGTACTACATGCTACCTCAACAAGGCAGACAACGTCCATCCCCACCTGGAGCTCAGGTGGCAGGATCTCCAGGAGGAGCGGCACAGCGCTACTCAGTGAAGCAAAGGTGAGTCCAGTTCATTCGCTGAGTCCACCCGCTGGACGCCCCCCTCCTTCTGGGAGGAGTCTAAGTGCCACTAAAAGCTCACCTTTCTAGGGCACCCAATTTATTATTTGTTTGAAGGAGACTAGTAAAGCCTGCCTTAAAAAGTGGTTATGTTAAGGTGAGTGGAGAGAGATTACCCCCTTGGTGGCTGTTTTTTGAAGTTAGAAATCTTGTCCTTTATGCTACTGTTCAGTCCTCCCAGCTCTGACAATATTGTGTGGCCATATCAGTCAGTATGTGTAGAATTCAGACCCAGTTGCATGCACACATTTACCCCCAACTTCTTCCCATTTCAAAGATTCCTACCTTAACTGAGTTTCTCTAAGCCCCTATTTTCTGTGGTGTTCTTCTGAGACAAACCCACCGCCTCTGACTGGTGAATGTCCTTCAGGATCCTACTCACAGATTTTCTGCAGAAACCATCACCCCATCTCCCTCTTCAGACTATTGCCCAATGTTTGGACAGATTTGGGGAAATGATGCTTAACTACGTGGGACAGAGTATAGGTTCAATACGTGTTGACTTAAATAGGAAAAAACCAGAATTTTAAATTGCCAACATCATCCTCACCAGGGATGGATTTCCATCCTATGTCCCCCTTGGCTGGGTGCTTTTATGTGGGTCACAAACTGAACACCATGGTTCTCGGTGGGTTCTAAGGTATATGCAGGCACAAGAAAGATTTCTTTTCCCAAAACACCTCTTCTACTGACCAGTAAACTGCTTAAGCTTCATTTTAAGGGATGCATTCTTTTAGGTTCATATCTTGTCTTTTAGTATTTAAATTCCTATCTTGTTCTGCATGAGTTTGAGAGACTGGCTCCTTCCTAAAATCTGCCTGTGTACAATGAACTCAGAGAATGAACACTGTGGTGGATGAAGGAAAGAAGAACATTGGAAAGGGTGATTATGAAAGAGACAGGATGAAACCTGACAGAAACTTGGCATGGGAAATGTGGAGAGGAGAGAAGATGACAGCTTTTTCCTTTCACGGCTCTCTCTTCCAATTCCTCTCTGAGTGGCTGACTGCTCTGTCTCGAGGGACTTTCACTGGCTATTCTTCTTGGTGGTAATTCCCTCAAATTCTAGTCAAATCAACTTACAGATTTACCTGTATCCTAGGCTGCTGCCTATGACTGGGCAGGATGTACCTCGCACAAGTATGGGGCACTGTTCACACAGCTGCTGGCGTTGAGCTGTGCAGAAGCCACACAGTACTAGGCTGAGGCCCTGGATGCTTATTTTATGATGCACAAAGGTTGATGGGCTCCCTTCCTGCCCATGGGAAAGCCTCCCATCTGTGTTCTGTAGTCCACTTCACCTCCTCTTCTCAGAATCTCTCTCCATTATCTCCTTTCTCTCCTGTATTTCCAATATTCCTGTCTCTCCACTGGTTTTTCTGTTCACACTAATCTTATTCAATTATCACCCATCTTCAAAACAAACAAATCAAACAACCAACTAACCAGTCAAGCAACCAACCAACCAACCAACCAACCAAGTAACCAACCCAAATCCTATTATAGTCACACTGGAACTGAGACACCCTTCTCTCTTCAAAGTTAAATTTCTCAGAAAAATCATACTAGTCAATGTTTCCACTTCCTCACCACCCTTTCTTTCTTCAGTTCACAGCATTCAGTCTTGGCCTTGCTGCTCCAGTGAAATTCTTCCCACTGGAATCACTAATGTCCTCTTTGTTACTAACACCAAACATATTTTATAGTCTTCATTTTAGTTAGTTCTCTGCAGCATCTGACACAGCCAACCACAGTCACCAGGTTGAAACCTTTTCTCCCTTGGCTTTGTGATGTCTCACTGCCCTGGTTTACTTCCTTCTTCTCCACGCTCTCTGATGGCCCTGTCTCTATTCCCACCCATCTCCTTAATGCACTGGCTCTTTTTTTCTTTGTCAATATCCTGAATGTCACCGATATGCACTGGGTCAGAATCAAATCAATTAGAGAATTTAGAGGGACCTGCCAAGAGTTACTAGTATTTTACTTGGTCAAACAAGAACATTAAAAAAAAACCTAAATTACCACTATTATAATAATGATTATAAGAAAAATGGTATTTTATTGCCAAAAATTTGAGAATATATGCACAGAAGAAAAGACAATCCGTTGAAAGGAATATATTTAGCTTTACAAAAAAACTAACTTATTTTTGCTCACGGACTGGTGAAACTTTCATTCCTGACAGCAGTGGCCTGGAACACAGTGTTTGGAACTACGTGTGAGAAAACCAAATCTGGCAATGTTGACCAGACTTCTTCAGGGCAGTTAGCCCTCTGTTCTATAACTCACAAATATTTTCTCCCAGTTTGTCACTTGTCTTTAACTTTGCTTACAACAGAGGCTCCGGAGAGGAAATGATCTGATCCTGACTTTAAAATAATTATGCAAACTAAAAATAGAAAACATTCTATTTTTAGAATATTTTATATAAAATATTTAAATACTCTATAATAAAAACCCATAGCATATAATATACTTAATGGTAACTTTTTGAAGACGTTTAGTTTGAGGTTGGGATCAGGGCAGTGATGTCCATCGTTACTACATCTTTTCAAGGCTGTCGTGGAGGACTTAGCAAACGTAGTGAGGCCAGGCAAGCAAATCAATCATACACAAGTTGCGAGAAATAAAACTGTCATTATTCATGAATGGTATGAGTGTGAACAGAAAAAATCCAAAATAATAAATTATTAGTGCTAGAGAGTTTATCAAGGTTTCTGTAAAATCAATTTAATTTCTACATATCATCTACAAACAATTCGAAAGTGAAATGTTTAAAAAATACTTTTACTATAGCATCAATTGTTGTCACATTTAGGAATACATCGAACAAAAGCCTGCAAGACATTTATGTAAAGTATATAAAATTATTGATAGACATTAAAGACCTAAATAAATGGAGTTAATTCTCTCAAACTGGGGAATTCCCTGGGGGGTCCAATGGTAAAGAATCCGCCTTCCAATGCAGGGGACGCGGGTTCGATCCCTGGTCGGGGAACTAAGATCCCACATGCCGCCGGGGTAACTAAGCCCGCGTGCCACAACTACTGAGCTCACGTGCCTCAATGAGACAGCCATGTGCCGCAAACTACAGAGCCTATGTGCCCTGGAGCCCACGTGCCATGACTAGAGAGAAAATCTGCACGCCACAACTAGAGAGAAGCCCAAGCGCCACAACGAAGATCCCATGTGCCGCAACTAAGACCCGACACGGCCAAAAAAATAAAGAAAATAAATAAATAAATATTTAAATAAAACAGCTTTTTATATATATATAATTGAAAAGCTGACATTAAAAAAAAAAGACCTAAATAAATGGAGTTAATTCTTTTCTCAAATTGATCTACGGGTTCACAGCAATTCCAATAAGAATCTAGGAGTGTACATGTATACATGTATGTGTGCGTAGAAATGGATAAGCTGTTTCTCCAAGGCATATGGTGACGATAAAGGACAGGAGGAGCTAGCTGTGTCTTGAAGAAGGAACACAAGGTGAGAGAACTGTTTACCTGTATATCAGGACTTATGATAATGATACAATAATTCAGAAAGTTCAGAAAAATACAGATACACACGGACATTTGATTTAGGACCAAGTGACACTGCAGAGCGGTAGTGGGGGTTAGTCACCTCTAAGTAGATTATGGATCTAAAGATTAAAGGTGAAACAATAGAGTTTCTGGAAGATAATATAGGAGAAAAGACTTATCACTTTAGGGTAGGATTTTAAGGGAAATAAAAACAAAACAAAAAATGAAAGCATTAATCATAAAAGATAGCTAAATTAGACTATATTAAAATTCAGAACTTCTGTTAACCCCAAAATAAAAAATAAAACAAAGTCACCATTAAGAATATGTAGAACAGACCTACTAGAGCATGGACTTGAGGACATGGGGAGGGGGAAGGGTAAGCTGTGACGAAGTGAGAGACCTACTAGAGCATGGACTTGAGGACATGGGGAGGGGGAAGGGTAAGCTGTGACGAAGTGAGAGACCTACTAGAGCATGGACTTGAGGACATGGGGAGGGGGAAGGGTTATGTAGAGGCAAGCCTCAGAGTAGAAGATGTTTCCAAAAGTTTTGTAATTAGGAGAGAGAGGAAGAGAGAGAGAGAGGTCAGTCCTACAAATTAATAAAGAAAAGATGAACAGTAAATAGAAAAATGGGCAAGAGACTTGAACAGACACTAAACAAAAGAGGATATCCAAATGGCCAAAAACATCTGAGAAGGCATAAACCTAATTAGTAGTCAGGGAAATGCAAATTACCATAGGCAAAAACAAATGACCAGTATGGTTACGTATAATTTAAAAAACTACCAATCATACACTGGTGAGAATGTCAAGCTATGCAAACTCTCCTGCACTGACAGAAGTGTTAACTGGAACAACTGCTTTGGAAAACAGTTTGTCATTATCTACTCAACTTGACGACTGAGAACCTTATGAGTCAGCAGTTTCCGTTCTCTGTACACATGCCCGTAGAGATGCATGCACATGTGCACCAAGAGACTCAGACAGACAGCAATATTCACAGAAGCATTACTTATAATAGCCCCAAACTGGAAACAATACAAACATCCTTGAAAAAAATAAAGTGGATAAAAATTGTGGTATATTTATCAATGGTATACTGGATAGTACTGAAAATGAACAAAAAGTCATTCAAAGTGATTTCAGATCAAGCATAGCCAGTGAGCAGTTCTCCTTTACTTTTTTTTTTTTAACATCTTTATTGGAGTATAATTGCTTTAAAATGGTGTGCTAGTTTCTGCTTTATAACAAAGTGAATCAGATACACATATACATATATCCCCATATCTCCTCCCTCTTGCGTCTCCCTCGAACCCTCCCTGTCCCACCCTCCCTACCCCACCGCTCTACGTGGACACAAAGCACTGAGCTGATTTCCCTGTGCTATGTAGCTGCTTCCCACTAGCTATCTATTTTACATTTGGTAGTGTATATATATGTCCATGCCACTCTCTCACTTTGTCCCAGCTTACCCTTCCCACTCCCTGTGTCCTCAAGTCCATTCTCTACATCTGTGTCTTTATTCCTGTCCTGCCCCTAGTTCATCAGAACCATTTTTTTTTTAGATTCC
>NC_041226.1:8700172-8717300 GCF_002837175.3 Physeter macrocephalus | reverse complement strand
CATTAGGTCCCCTTTGTTTATTTTTGTTTTTATTTCCATTTCTCTAGGAGGTGGGTCAAAAATGATCTTGCTGTGATTTATGTCACAGAGGGTTCTACCTATGTTTTCCTCTAAGAGTTTTATACTGTCTGGCCTTACATTTAGGTCTTTAATCCATTTTGAGTTTATTTTTGTGTATGGTGTTAGGGAGTGTTCTAATTTCATTCTTTTACATGTAGCTGTCCAGTTTTCCCAGCACCACTTACTGAAGAGGCTGCCTTTTCTCCATTGTATATTCTTGCCTCCTTTGTCAAAAACAAGGTGACCATATATGCGTGGGTTTATCTCTGGGCTTTCTATCCTGTTTCATTGATTTATATTTCTGTTTTTGTGCCAGTACCATACTGTCTTGATTATGGTAGCTTTGTAATATAGTCTGAAGTCTGGGAGCCTGATGCCTCCAGCTCCGTTTTTCTTTCTCAAAATTGCTTTGGCTATTCGGGGTCTTTTGTGTTTCCATACAAATTGTGAAATTTTTTGTTCTAGTTCTGTGAAAAATGCCATTGGTAGTTTGATAGGGATTGCACTGAATCTGTAGATTGCTTTGGGTAGTAGTCATTTTCATAATGTTGATTCTTCCAATCCAAGAACATGGTATATCTCCATCTGTTTGTATCATCTTTAATTTCTTGTGTACTCAGCAAAACCACTGTGTCGTTGGTTTACTAATTTCTTATTTCTTAAGGAGGGAGTGGTAATTAGCATCAAGACTACTTTATAGCTAAACTTGTGTATTAATTATACTTTTTTGAATTTTACTGTCCATTGAGTCAGTATATTGATCATTAGATCAGCTAGTCCCTTGCTGAATACTTAATTTGTCCTTATAACCCCCAAAATTGAAAAAAGAAGACTTTTCAGGTAGTATTAACATGTCAAATAATCCAAGTGAATCCAATTAGCAATCCTGGTATGCACAAAGAGTATAACAAGGAACTAGCATCCCTTACAGAAAAACAGCCTACTCATATTTTGATGTGCTAACTGCAATACCAGTGTTTCCAGAGGTGTGACCTATAGGGCAGATTCATCAGACCCCCTAGGATGCTTCTTAAACGTACAGAGTCCCACACCCCACCCTAGACTTATCAGATCTATGGGGGGGGCTAGAGTCCTAGAATCTATTTCTTTACCATCATCACAAGTGATTCTTAGCAATTCAATAATTGCACCGATCTTTGGCTATGGCTGAGAAATTCTCTGGTATGCTGAAGGCCAAAGGCTTCAGAGGATCAGGGCTGTGACTTGAACACAGGTCGGCTCACCCCTAAATCTAGCATCCTTGCAATTCTGCTGCCTCTCCTATCCTAACCCCTTCTGTTGTGTGGCACTCTACTTCATGATTTCAAATCTCTGGTGTGTAATGCCCTTTCATGTCCAATCTCTGATTAAGCAAAACCTGAAGAATTAAAAACTACCTTCTTTACTGAGCTTTGGGTTAAAGATGATCTATTGTGAGCAAATCCTAAATATGCTTCCCACAACATTTACTTTTCCAAAGATAGAGAAGACTGTTACTATGTTTTTTCACTGAAATATTCAGTTTATTGAAGAGAGAATCTCCACAGAACATGAACAGAGAAAAAGCTGCTGTTGTGAGAGGAGCTAAGCCCACCTGGTTGACAGGAGCCTAGACTGGATAAGCAGTTAGATCTGGCTCCCATGCCTGTTTGAGAAAGTGGCTGAATGCAGCCTGACCAGCAGAGGCTGGGACCTACATGAAGCTACCTGCTGGGACAGAGTCCCTAACAGTGCATGGGGGATGAAATGCCTCTGCTGACCACCTGAGGTTGTGATTTGAATATTGCCCCTTGCCCATGGCCAGTAGGGAAAGCAGTGGTGGTACCTCTGCAAACTGAGCATGAGATTTGGAACTGGATCACCCACAAGGTAAAATCCCTGAGACACTCATAAACTACGGCTCAGAACTGAACACTCCAATGGACTCTGTTGAGGCAATTCTGAGACCACTCGTTGGGAGACATGTGCAGGAGAAAAATCCCTCCAACTTCATGAAAATGTCCAGGCCTCCAAAAAAGAAAGAATTCATACCTGGGGAGCTGGGAGATAACATTATCTTCCCCTTATCAAACATATTCTATTAATACAGAACTTCCCTGGGCAAAAAAAAAAGTGATATACCACTGATGAGAACAATATTTATTGCAAGCTTAGTTTTTTTCTATACATACACAACATCTAGAATTATAGGGATGAAGAATTGATGCATGTGAACAAAGCACTTAAAAATGTTTCCTCTAATTCCACTATGATTTCTTTTTAATTAATTAATTTTTGCACTGCTGTGCATGGGCTTTTTCTAGTTGTGGCGAGCCGGGGCCACCCCTTGTTGCAGTGCGTGGGCTTCTTATTGCACTGGCTTCTCCCGTTGCGGAGCATGGGCTCTAGGTGCACAGGCTTCAGTAGTTGTGGCGCGCGGGCTCAGTACTTGTGGCACACGGGCTCCAGAGCGTAGGCTCAGGAGTTGTGGCGCACGGGCTTAGTTGCTCCGCGGCACGTGGGCTCTTCCCCGACCAGGGCTCGAACCCGTGTCCTCCGCACTGGCAGGCGGACTCTCAACCACTGCACCACCAGGGAAGCCCTCCACTATGATTTCTTATATAAACCAAGCACATTCATTTTGCCTGGTGAATGGTAAGTAACATTTTTACCAAACAAGGAGACCAAGCTGTTTTGGGCTCTCAAACATATATATACTCCTAAAAAGTCTGTGCATTTATCATCATATGACTATGTACACAAAAACTATTCTTAGTTAATTGAATTTAATTCAAGCCACAATTTCTTAGGACGAATGTGCCATTTTTCAACATCAGATTATGTGAGGCAACATCCCCATTTTCGTCTTTAAAATTCAGGTGACAGCCAATTTTGTCACTTCAAGTGAGAGTCCTTAAAAATCTTTTACTGCATCTGGTCATATTCATTCACAGTAAGATGAACAAACGAATAAACATCTGTTGTGAGATGTATTTAGTTAGTGCCTGTAGAGATAACTTATCTCAAATGGCCTTAACTTCTGGGTTTCTGATATTTTTCCTCTTCCCTCACAGCCGGCTCCATTCAGCCCTGAAGCAGGTGAGTTTCTTTTTCATTAGTGGTGCTGCTTTAGCCTCTCAGTATGACTGTCCTGCAATATAATTGATTTTCACAGCTATCGGCAGCATGGATATAATTGTGTGAAATTAAAATTTAGTTCAAAAACATTTTTTGAAGTCACAGCATCCAAGTCGAACTGACATTACTGAGAAAGGACCAAGATGAGATTTGAACTAGTCCATTAGGGGGCAGTCTAATACTGTTCACGTCCAAATGCTGCTCTAGCCCTGCTTTGGACGACTACCTTTTTCAAGGTTAGCAAATTATTTGAATAAGTAGCAACTGGTAGTTGTCCAGTAGCATTCTCAATACTTCATGCTTTCAGTTTTCCATATAAGCCCATGCTTTTTGGTTTGCAATATTGTTCATAATTAGTCCATAAAAAACTTTTTTTTGGAGGGAGTTTGAAGCTGGTTAACAAGGATACCCAGGGAATAAATGGATGATAAAATACATGAAAAAAGTGATAATAAGACATGTTATCTTTACTTATCAATTAATGTCTGTAGCTTAAGATGGTTGTATCATTTATTCATTAGGCATGCAAGGGTGATCATGGCCAGAAGAGAAAAGACAATCATATAATTGTTAACTTTTCCCTTTGTTTAGATCTGGTCTAAGAATCTATCATAAATATTCATTTAAATTTAAAAAGCAATTTTTACTCTTACATAATTCTAAATGACTTTTCTTTGTTTATGATAAAGAGCCTTACTGCTTTAACTGTATAATTTTAACTGCTTTAACTAATTTAACTCTAATTTTATTGTGAAAAAGAAAAAAGTTTTGTTAATATATATAGCAAATTATTATTATTTTTATAAGTAGGAATAAGATATCAAAGCATTGGTTAACATATCTAACTTTGAAAATAAATGATTTTAAATATAAATTATCAATTGAAAATAATATAAAATTAGAAAGTAAAAATTTCCAGGGAATTACAATTAAATATCAGATTGATACTATGGATTTTAAATATGACATTTACTTAGAAATAAGAAAAAATCATGTTTAAAATTTCTTTCCTTCTTTTTTTAAAGAACACCATTACTTTGTGGTAAATCTTAAAACATTATTTTAGTAATAGATATTTTTCTTCTCATATTTTGTTTTTCTAAGGCAAATCAATTAGATGCATTACCATAAGTAAAAGTAGTTAAAAACTGGTTAACTATAGTTACAGTCTTGTACATTAAAGAATTTTTTAAGGGCATAGATAACCTCTATGAAGTGTGTTGAATCCAAGAACCTATTTTTTAACTGTCTATCTTAAAAAAAGAATTGAATATTATAAATGTGCATAGGGCATGAACTTCTGAGGGAAGAAGACCTTATATCAAGAGTAGACTGCTTTCTACAACTGTATTACATGCAAAATGAGTTCATATATTGTTTCTCCTTAGATAACACTTAAGTTTTCATGTAAGAAAGATTAAAATACAAGACAAAAATCATGTTACATGTATTAAAATATTTTAAAATAATTTGCAAAATTTTAGTATTTCAAATTCAAACTAAAATTTAAATATTAAAAAATCTTTTATCTGTTAGTAGTTCTTAAATAACTGCTCATAAATACTGCATTTTATTTCAATATTTAAAATATTCAGTTGACTTCATTTAATAAAATTAAACATTTTAAAAACCTAAAACGAATTTCTCAGAAAAGAAAAATAATTTTGAATTCTAACTTTAGTCTCAGAGGTTTATCAAAAGTCTTTAAGAAAGACTATGAACTTAAATACGTTTTAAAATAATAATAATAAACCCAACGTGCCTTGGGTATGATGAACAGATTATTTACAAGTATACACGCTCATAACAAGTCTATATTTTTCTTTAAAACCAGGGGAAGATTAAATTTTATTTTTATTTTTTCAGTTTTACAATAAAAATACTGCCAACTTGAAAATGAGCAGTTTGGCCAAAATGAAAAGTTTAAAAATAAAAAACAGAAAATAGAATTATCTGAATAGGTAACTTTTGTCCATTTTTAATTATTTTATTTTACATAGGTTTGCTCTTAGGGAGAGATACTGATTTTTAGATTTGTCTTTGGCTTTGCAGTTCCCAGTTTAACTATGTTAACAATGAAACACAGCAACTAACAATTATATAAAATTTATGAACAGATTTCAACAGGTTGAAATTTCCTAAGGCAAAATTTTAAGTTATTAATTGTCATACATTTTTTCAAATACTAAACAAAATTTCTCCATTATAATTGATTTCTTCAACCTTGTTTTTTAAAGCTATCTTATTACAATTTTAACAACATTTAAAGGCAAGTTTCCATGAAAAATCTGTTGCATCTAGAAATTGCTAGGATGGGACTATAGGCAACTAGTGATAATGACAATGCAAACTGGACGTCTGTTTATCAAACACTGCAATGAGTGTATTATAAATATGACAGAACCAAGTAGAAGTATTCTGTTCTTTTGGAATTGCACTCATTCAAGCAAGAAAGCAGTAGCCTTACCTTTGACATCCATCAGAACGATGAAATGAAGTAGAAGGAACATTGCAATCAATCTGCGGCTGAAGAGACGCTTAATACCAGAAAACTAACAACGGGTTCACAGCAACTGAGTTATTAGATGTATGCTCCTTAACCTCAGAAGGAGTTCTGATATAGTAACTTCAGTGCCTCCCCTGGGTCTGAGCATGCTCAACAGCTAGAACTTTACTGGCACGAGAGGAGATGGTCTTTGTCACTATGCAGCCTATCTTTTTCATTCTTTCTTTTTTGGTTTCATTTTATTTTAAATCTACAGTTGTATTCTTGGTCATTCATTCATTATAGTATGTACAGAGAGACATATATAAGACTCTGGTATTATTAGATAAGAAACATTTTTTAAAATCACTCTAAAAACATGTTCCCCTTAGAGCATGTAGTACAATTTGCTCTTAATTTAAATCCAAACGTATACAGAAATTCTCAAATAGAAAGGGATATAGATTTACACTGAAAAGGTGACGAAACTCTTTGCAAGCATATTTTTCATGCAATAAAAAAGTGACCAAAAAACTACTCACTGGCAAATACGTGAAGAACGCCTACTTCCATTCAAATGCACTTAAATGTTTTCAAATGACATACAGAAAGTAATAACTAAAACATACGGCCCTGTGTTTAACAGTTACTTATTGTAAGACATTCACACAGTATTTTAAACTTCATTTACTTCCTCTATAACCATACATTTTTTTAAATGGATAATTTTTTTTTTTTTTTTTTTTTTTTTTTTTCCCGGTACGCAGGCCTCTCACTGCTGTGGCCTCTCCCGCTGCGGAGCACAGGCTCCGGACGCGCAGGCTCAGCGGCCGTGGCTCACGGGCCCAGCCGCTCCACGGCATGTGGGATCTTCCCGGACTGGGGCACGAACCCGTGTCCCCTGCATCGGCAGGCGGACCCCCAACCACTGTGCCACCAGGGAAGCCCTAAAATGGATAATTTTATTCTTGCTTTCAATCCCATGTTGCATACCTATTAGAAAATATTAATTGTAATTCAGTTCTTACATCCTGAAAGCAGCTTTTAAAACAGCATAGTTAGTGCAAGTTAAAGTATAGAAAGGGATTTTGGTTGTAGGATTCAGTTGATCATAGTGTAATGATAAAGAGTCTACAAAAGGACATTGTAGAATTTCGTTGTCTATGAAATTCTGAGAAATGTCTACGTAGACATATGAAACATTCTGTAGTTCTGATTTGGACATAGGATTTTGTAAGGGAACGATACAGATTCTCTTATATGTTGTTATTAATCATAACAACACTGAAACAACACTGAAACACTATCCTGTGACAAATGGCTATCGTCATCACAAATCATAAGAGATGGGGTTTTCATTGCTCTTTCTTTCATTCCAGCCTTTGATAGAATAAAGATTCATTCAAAGGGAATTTCAAATAGAAAATATTTTATTTATCACATAATGTAGTTAGTTCTTTTCTCTTTTAAGAAGTGAGATAAATTCCCTAAGACTTTTTCCAGATACATTTAGATGTGTTCTCATCTTATTTTTCAAACCAAAAGAGAAAGCAACAATAAAGGAAAAACAATGAAAAGAAGTATTGCAAGGTTTTTTCTTATATTTCAAGCACCTTTTTTTCTTCATTAACCTCGAGGTCTTTATAGATAAAATTTGCCTTAGTTCATGTAAAAAAAGTTCAGAGTGATCAGTTTTTCTTACATTGTGTGTTCTACGAACAAGATGATGGGTGCTAGTTTCTGGTACTGAAACTTTGAGCATGAATTTTTAAGTGCAATTAAATACCATGAATTGCCCATCACAAGTCTATGTGAAGTTTAAATATATACTCCATGAAAACACAATTTTTGGAGAAAGAAGAAATTTCAAGATTTCAAAGAACTTAATTTCGACTTCTTCGTGAATATTAAGCCTTAGAAATAGATTTAAATTGTTAAAAAGTTGAATCACCATCCCTTTGTGTTAAGCTTTTCGAAGTGAGTCTTTGAAATATTAACATAAAAAATCCAGAACTCCATAATTATAAATAATAGTTAAGAACATGTTAGGCTCATTCATTATTGGTTTCTAAAGACGGAGAGCGCAAGTACTGAAACGTGTTTCATTTAATATGTTTTAACTTTGATTTACTTAGTGTGAGTATCCAGCATTTTGAACTGAAACCCAAATGGTTGAAAGGTACACAAGGATATAATATATGTGTTTAAATAAGGGTGAATGGATCTACTCTTTCCTTGGAGACACAGTTGGTAAGGAAGCTCCAGGGAGTGCTTCATGTAGAGCTCAGAAGACTGGTACAAACTGATTCACCCTTGGATATTAACTTCAAATATGCACAAGTTTATTTTATTGATCCTTGCCTGAATCAATTTATTCCTTCATTCCAATCTCCTGTGGATAGCACTCATATTTTTGGCAATAACAGTATAAAACCTCCTATAAATATAGTATTTAATAAATAGCATAATTCAATATAATTCTAATTCAAGGGAATTTATTTACTGAAAGGACTAATTACCTAGTTTAATAGTTGGGGGGGGCAGGGTTGGCAGAGAGGTAGGGGCATTTTCTTAGCCTCTACTGTAACTTTTATTCACATCTTAGAAGCCATTGTTACATATAAAGTTCTGAAATCCAGAACATAATTTAAGTATGGTCAGAAAACCCTGATATTAACTTACTTTCAGAAGTATGTGATTGTTTTTCATATAAATGAAATATGGTCAGAAAATTTTAAATATGGTCAGAAAACCCTGATATTAATTCACTTTCAGAAGTGTGTGATTGTTTTTCATATAAACTATAATTTACTATCTTGCTAAATCAATATTTTCAATCAAGATATTTGCTAAACACTCACACTGTATATAGGCTTGTTAAATGCCTCTATTTCCAGTCTCTAGTCTTTCATTCACAAAACCTATTCGTTAGCTGTTTACTATCACTTTCTGTTTTGAGGGAAAGGACACAGGATAGTCAATGAAGGAATTATATTAATAGATAAGATTTTCCCCAAAAAGATGAATTATAGAATAATAAATATAAGAATCCCACGCTCATGATATTAGGCCAACAATGGCAATGTTCACTTGAATAGCATCCATACACAAAGTTATAGTAAAACCTTATTCAGCTATACCAGCTAAGTATTTGTGATTATAATTATGTTAGCCTTTCTTCATGAGATTATATCATTAACTCATCATTCAGTAAGACTGATATTTTGAGTAACCTTTTCAGCAATGGTAGCAGACTTATTTGCACTCTGTACACAGAGCAAACCTAACTGAATCACATAATCTCATTAGCATAGAGTGTCAGTCAATTAAGCAAACCAGTCCTGATATAGGGTCCATTTTGAGAAGGGAAGTCTCAGTTAGGTGTTCTAACTCTGATATTTTACATTTAAAATAATTTAATAAGTCATGCTCCATTTATCTGGGAATTTCAACTCTTGGCAAGCTCAGTGATTAGGAGCATAGCTACAAACCCAGAGTAAAAAATATCACCAAGACATCCACTCCTGGCAGGATGGTAGATTAGATACTCTGAAAAGCCTTCTTGCTTGAAAATAATAGCTCCTGCATAAAACAATTTTCATGCATTTCTGGAGTGTTAAAAATGAGAAGAATTAAATCTAAAGGAAAAGCACAAGACAAAACAGAAACAAAATGCTGAAACTGCAATGCAGAACAGTAAACAAGTAAACAGTAAACAAACATAAAAGGCAAGATGTGCCTGCAAACAAATGCGGATATCAACTTTTAGACCAACTTGCAGACCAAGCTTGTGTCAGTGGCAAGGTCTCAGGGCTCAGCCTCAGCCTCCCCAGAGGATTAAGCTGAGCAATGTCAAAGAGGCACCCTGTATCACCGTGAAATAGAAACATAAACTCTGTAGAAAACCTCCTTAATTTAGTTCCTTAAGGGTTTACCCAGATTAACGTCAACCAAATATAGGCTCATTATCAAAGATCAACCAAGCACACTTGGGTGACACTTAGCAGAAATAAAAGCAATGGATTTAGAACCCCAAGAACTTCAAATATTGACATTATCAGTTATGGAATATAAAATGTTTACAGGAACACATGGAATCACAAAAATGAGCAAGAAATAAGAAACCATTCAAAAGAACCAAAGAGAATTTTTAGACACGAACAACATATTTGTGGAACTTAAGAACTCAATGGATGGGTAAAAGTAGTCATTAAGACATAGTTGAGAAAAAAAGTTGTAGACTGGAATAAAGAGGTAAAGAAATTATACAAAATGTAGTACAGATAAACAGGCAATGAACAAAATTAAAGAAGAGTTAGGAGGAAAGAGTGAAAAGTTTCAACATACAGCTAATTAGAGTCCCAGAAGGAGTGAATTGTGAGAATAAGGAAGAGAGAATATTTGGGGGAGATCATGACTAAGAATTTTCTAGAAATGATAAAATATAAAATTTACAGATATAGGAAAAACAATTTCTAGTAGGCAGTGCAAATAAAAATAAATCCACATCTGGACATTTGGTGTTGAAACTGGGTAATATCAAATATACAGAGAAGGCTTTAAAGGAAAGCAGAGAGAAAAAACAGGTGAGCTACAAAGGGAAAACTAGAATACTAGCAGACTTCTAGGCAACAATGATGGAAGCCAGAATAGGTGCAATAGCATTTAAATTCTGAGAGAAAAATGACTGGCAACTAAAAACTGTGTTCCTAGGAAAACTATCTTTTAAAGGGAGCAAAAGATATATTAAAAAGTTAAGTAAGAACCCAAATGAAGGATACAGATAAGAAGTTAAATGGCCTTTCAGAGAAGGGAACAATCTATCTGAGATGCAAAGACCATTAGATGAAACCTGTGCTCTGCATATCTTGAATATAACGGATTGAGAGATTAAGAAGTCATGTCAGCTATTCTAGAGAAGTATTAAGATACTCTCAAGTCAGGCTGATGGCAGAAGGAGGTAAAGCAGATTCTTGTACCTGAGTGAGACTGACAGAATACTGCCCACACATACATGGCCAGACCAAAAAGAGGATAGTTACTCAAAAGCATAAGAGAGATATTGTGGTACATTAGATTAGCATTCCCGATTATTCCACTTTCTGCAAAAGGATTATGCACTCCCACTTTGTGCCATGTGACTTGGCAGTACCACTTATAGGTAGTGTATATTTCTCTGCTGCATTGACTTTTGCCTTTGTCGTGAGACTGATTTTGACCAATTAAATGTGACTAGATGTAGCATGTGCCACGTTCCAGCAGAGGCTTTAAATGTGCTTGTGTGGTGTGGCTTGTTCCCCCCACACTCCCTAGCCAGAACGAGGGTCACGTGCAGCATGCTTGAACCTGAGTCCAGCCAAGCCCAGGAGAGCCACAGATGACCCACAGACCTGTGAGCAAGGCACTGAGATTTCTATTTTATTGCTGTTTTGGTTGCCACAACAAACCCTGACTCAGACAGATGGATCTGGATGTCATTGGTCCTGATCTTAAGTTTTTCAGGACAAAAACTGAGGATATTGGGTTAGCAGCATGTGCTACGTATATTGAATAAATTAGTGCACAAGTTCCATTTTTATTTGAAGAAATTTTCTTTTGGAATGTCTTTTACATTATATATTATTCCCAAATTTCTAAGAGTAAATTATTCAGGTATTACTTGCAGAGGTGACATTCCCTTCATTATTCACAAAATCATTCCTAAAGTTACTAAGTTCTTTTGTTTTTCTGAAATTCTGTATAATATGACTGAGCTTAAATAAACAAATAGGTGCTATTTTCTAGTGCATGTGTACCGTGGTCTCTAATTGCCTTCACTTTAAAGCTTCAGGTAACATAAAATAAATTAGAACACTATTTGGTGAATGTTTTAATTTTCAGTCTGTGTATTGAGTTTACCCTGAATGAACGTACCTTTATTTATAAAATACAATATGTATATTGCCGAATAATGATCTTTGATGTAAAGTGAAAAGTCACAAATCATTTTATCTAAATTCTTCTCGCTTTCATTATGCCAGCCCTTTGTTTTATAGGATCATAGAAACACAAACCTGGCAGAGCCTACCAATGCCCCCAAATCAGCCCGAATGCTCATGACGGCCATTATTCTCATCCTGTTCTCTTAGTTTGCCTTTTGCTTGAGTATGAACACTGATCTGTGCACTGCTTCTTCATTCTATAATTTTACATTCTGACAGCTGGACGCAGTATCCAGAAAAGTGCCCCAATTGTTGGCCTTAGATGGGAGAGTGAGCAGAAGACCCTAAATAAGTAATAAACCGGTTAATTTCTGGACAGCAGAGTTAACGCTGTTCACCTGCGTGCAACTCTTTGTTAACTCACGATGGACACTTTCATTTCATTTGTGGACTTATTCATTCAATAAACCTTTGCTGAGTTTACTTATGTTGGAGCTGAAGAGTGGGGGGCGTGTGGCCTTACTGAGGGTGGACTGAACGGGGCTGTGGGAGGATGCCCAATGCTTTCGTGGAACAGGGACAAGCTTAGGAAGTGCTTTTTAAGCCATGGGAAGAAACGCAGACTTTCTGTGGCAGGAAAGGGCGAGTTGTTGAGAAGCTTTCATCAAATAGAAGGGGGAGTGGGCTGGCCACTGTGTGGAGGGTATGTTGGAGAGGACACAGTCTGGAAGCAGAAGGACCCATTAGATCCACTGCAGTAGCCCAGGAAGGCATGGACCAAGGCAGAAGGGACAGAGAAGAGGGGACAAATCTAAGATATACTTAGGAGGTGAAATTGAAGGGATATGGTGAGCAATGGAAGGAAGGGAGAGAAAGATGGCTCAGGTGATTCTCAGATCTCTAAACTGAGCCACTGGGTAATAGACCCAGGAGGAGGAGTGTTTTGTCAGAGACAATGTTGACAGAATATTTCCATGTGCTGAACTTGAGGGGCCTGAGGCACATCCAGAGAGCAATGTCTAGCCAACAGCTGGAAACAGAAGTTAGAATTCAGGAAAGAGGTATGGTGTGGGAAACAAGGAGTCTCATCCATAGAATAATTACCTAAAATACTTTAAAATAAGGAGATTGAAAAGCTACAATTAAAAAATTTTAATCATATAGCTGCTATACATATATATAAGAAGATATTCATTAGAAGCTTTAAAGTCATTAAAATTCTAAGGCACTAGAGCTACACACAGCTAATTTCAGATTACTATCTAATGAACATTCATTATAGGACCAGCATACCTGGTCTCCATTTGGGTAAACCAAAGTAAAAGATCTACGAAAAAAAAAAGACAATATCACAGAGAGTAGGTGAAGTAATTATATGTACACGTGCATATTCCAAGCACGTATGCAGAAAATTAGTTAGATCCTGTCAATACAATGGTACTGGATTTTACAATGCATACTTAAGGCGCATAAAGCTGACAAATGAATAGGAGTAAACACTAAACTTCGTGAAAATATCGAAAAGTTTTATGTTGTGGGATCTGATACAGCAGCTAACTTCAGAATCAAGTTAATGAATCCAAATAAGTAGGGCCAAGAACAGGGCTAGATAAAGGCTAAAATCCTCTATTAAATCACAGAGCTGTCCCTGAGGCAGAGGCATGTAAGGATGACTTCTCTAGGTATTTTAGGAGTCGCCTGAGCTCCGATGAGAACCAAGGGAGCTCAAAGAGACTCTGGAAGGCAGCCTGGATAGGAGCTGAGGTGAGAGAGAGAGAAAGAGAAATGATTTCACTGGCTAGTGCCAACAGTGGCCTAAAGTTCTTTCGTGAGTCATGCAGCATAGCAGGCTGCCTAGAATCAATACTTTCTTCCTGTCCACATGCCTCTGTAGGCTTAAGACATCTCCCATTCTTTTAGTCCTATTTAACATATATATGTGTGTGTGTATACACACACAGCCACACATATGACATAGGAAGATGGTAGAGGGAGGGGATGCAACATCAGAGTACAGTATTTGAAGAGCAAATAGGCCAAGAGGAAGGAACTAAGTAGTAGAACAAGTGGTAACAAGAACTTATGAAGTGCACGTGTACACTGGAGAACAATGAAGAAAAACAGGCTAAAATAAAGAGATGTTTCCAAATGTCATAGCCATACTTAGAGTAAAAGCCCATGGAAGAAAAGGGAAAATCCAGAATTGTATACTTATATACATTTTTTTCTTTTCTGCTCCGGAAAGCTCACAGAGTGAAAAAGCTTCCAAAAATATGTTAATAATACAGTTTTTGTTCATCTCACATCTGGCAGTGTTATTTTTCTGTTTGAGGCACTTAATGACCAGTTATTCTGGAAGTCACACAACCATACCAGGCAGGATCATATACAGATAATTGTTAACAGAACAACAATGCAAGGCTCAGCAGTAAACAGCAGTTTTCCCAGGAGTGGCTTGGATGTTGACTTTTGAGGAAGGCCAAAGCTTACATCATCACAGACTACCATGACATTTACATGAACTGGTGCTCAAGAAATATTTAGCTCTCCTATAAAATTTCCCCAGAAAATTCCTATAAAATTTTCCAAAAGATTTTCCAAAGAATTTTGACTTTCCTATAGCAGAGTTCTTTTGTCGTTTCCTTATCCTTATGTTGTTCAATTTTTACCTTCCGTTTTCTGCTGTTGAAGTTTTTCAGAAAAAATCTGAAACTTAAATTATAATTTTGTAACTATTGCCAAATGTAGCAATGAAGTCGCCAGTGGATATAACAGATACATACAGGAAATCCCTAAAAAATTAAAACAGAATATGCAACTCTGTGTTTCTTATAAAATGGAGATATTTGATTTCTAAGACTTTACCAGGACAGACCTCTGGGTCCTAAATGAGCTCATGGTCTGAACAGAGAACTCTGTAAAACACTATCTTCCCAGGGGAAAATCACTTCTAACTCATTCTTCTATTATACTCAATGTAAACCAAAATGTGGTGTACAATAAAAGGTACATATTTATATATTTTAACAACTTTACTGAGTTGTAGATTATATACAATAAAATTTTAAAAAAATATAGCCTATATACCAATTTTGTGTATGTATTTATATAAATTTTAGCTCTTACATTTAAGTTTAAAAGACCAGAAAATTGTTACAGTCTAGGATTATGGAGATGGACTGAATATGCTGGATGGTAAATATTATGGAGGGCCTTAATATTTTTGGCATGAAGGCTTTGGGCTTGATGCAGCAGGTGACAAGAAGCCGTTTGGGGCCACTGAGCAGGAGAAGCATGTGTGGGAAGGTATGTTTTGGGGAGACAGGTCAAGCAGTGGTGTGAACGATGGAACAGAGTTAAGAGGGAGAGACCAGAAAATAGGAGAGCAATTTGGAAAAAAGATAAAATTAGATCTGTATCTCACATTGAACATAAGAATTAACTCCAAATGGATTAGAGCTCAAAAGGTAAAAGATGAAAGCACACAAGCACTAGAAGACAACATGGATGAATTCTTCTTTAAGGTGTAAGGAAAGACTTTCTAACTATGAATCAAAATGCAAAGGTAATAAAAGAAAAAAATATATATATATATGCTTACTACTGGTGCTTTCTCATGGGAACCCTCACTGTTGTGTTAGCTCATTTCCTACTAGAATGCTGGGTGATGTGTTGATGTGCGGGTCTTCCTGTTAAATTTATTGGGCCAGGGTTTCATTTATCTACTGTGGCTCTATTAGAGTGAGCAGCTGCTCTGTGATTTTAGGTCTTCCTTTACTAGAAGTAGGGTATGAAAAACTGCAATAGCAGAGTGCTCTGCTCTCAGAGGTCTTCCATCGTTTGCTTTTTTCTTCCAAGCAGCACTTTCTTCCTTTTCTCCGCCTCTGACTAGCCCTTGTATCATATTTAGGGGTTCACCTGTTAGACCCCTACATAATGGTGTAAAAGAAAAATTTAACCATTTCTCACATAAAATAATTCCAGAAAGTCTGTTGTCCAGGCTGGCTCGGTAGATTCGCTATGTCAACAAAGACTCGCGCCACACCGAGAAAAGGAGATGTAGTCTTTCATTCATGGTGGAAACATGCAAATGAAAAAGCAGGGCTAAGTTACTAAGAAGGAAGAAGAGAGGGATGTTGCAATGGTCAACTTGCAATCTCTAAAGCACCCTTCCTTAGCTTGCAGGTCTTAGGAAACCTCTTTTAGGATGCTTTTTTAAAAAAATTTTTATTGGAGTATGGTTGCTTTACAATGTTGTGTTAGCCTCCACTGCACAACAAGGTGAATCAGCCATACACATACAGATATCCCCTCCCTTCTGGACTTCCCTCCCATTTAGATTGCCACAGTGTTAGGATGCTTTTTATATAGTAATTCATGTCTGTTCACTTTACCACTACATTCAATAGCAAAGACTATTACTTCATCATCATTTTATCCTGAGTTCTTAACACAGTCCTTGTCATATACATATGTATAATATGTTGAATTATATTGCTTGAACAACTCCTGCCACTTCTACCCATGGCTTTATCGTATCATTGGAAATTACAGTCCCTAAATTAAATAGAAAGAACTTTTCTAAGGAGGGAAGGGTTTACTATATTTGTTAAAGAGCTCATTTACCTGAAGAAGAGACTCTGTGATCTAAACGGCTGACGGTCCATGCTTACCCAGTAAAGTCTCCATTCACTGTGAAGTGGGGACTTTACAGAGAGACGTGTGAGGTGCCATATTGTTCTCCCTCACTCCCACTCTTCTACCTGAGGGCCCCATCTGCACTTTGGATAGGTGAATTCTTCCCATAAATGCTGACCCATGTTTCTAGCTTCTACTGGTGCATCAGTTTTATACCTTGTTCTTGTTTTCATGACTATTTTAAAAAGACAGGTTGGCAGGAGGCAGATCAGGGGCCACTAGCTGGGTTCTATTTTATTACAGAGATACCACATTATAGAATTTCCATGGGAATTGTCTTGTCAAAAAATCTTGCCAAAAAAAAAAAAATCTTGCCAAACCTTCAGATTCTTAATGCATAATAGAATCTTGAAATAGCTGCATTCCCAACCATAGTATCTGTAAAATACATGTCTTTTCATTGAGTCAATAAGACCCACTGATTTTCATTATAAAACCAAAAATATATTTCTCTAGAAAACATTTGGCCCTAAGATATCAGGAAAACCATGTTTCATGATACAGCATATCCTTTAATTTATATAAAGAAATATTTTGCATTTCCAGTAAAATAAATAAATGCAAATAAACTCTAATCATATATATATTTTAAATCTACACAATTCTTTTTCTTGTTTTGCTTAAAGCTCTAAATGGTAAATAATATGAAGTTTACACTTTTGCTAAATTAGAAAGTTGCAGCTTTGTAAAACTCTTTCTCCAAAATTTTAAAGCAGAATATATTTTCATGTTTCCTTGGTTTGCATTCTCAGACATGTTTTCTGTCCCTTTCAGAAGCTATTGCTAACAGAACACTACAGAAATAGAGGAGGATATGTGTATGTAGTATCTGTGGGGGGGGGAAGAG
>NC_041226.1:8693749-8699684 GCF_002837175.3 Physeter macrocephalus | reverse complement strand
GGAGGAGGAGGAGGGGGAGGAGGGGGAGGAGGGGGAGGGGGAGGGGGAGGAGGGGGAGGGGGAGGAGGAGGAGGAGGAGGAGGAGGAGGAGGAGGAGGAGGAAATCCTCTGAGTCTGAAAAAACTGAAAGAGCAAAATAGTGTTAACAATCCAGAAAGTCTGGCCATTGAATACACCAGAAAACCTCATTTGCTGAAACAAACACTGAGACTCTGATAAGTCTGCGGAGTCTGTCTTTAGCATATGTTGAAGTAGTTCTGTAGCTTAAAAACTAAGTACTAATTTTAGCAAGTTGAACCTGTTGGATTTTATAACAGGCGTCAATTATGTATTTGAATAATTATATATTCAATTATATTGAATAACTGAACACTTTTCATTTAATGTGTCTTTTAGGAATATAAGCAGGTTGGCATTCCATAAATGCGTAACTTTTGATTAGGATCATTTTTCACTACATGAAACTCTGAACTCAGAACACGATCACGTATTGTATAATATTTGTTGGAGAAACATGTTGGATTACTCCAGCCCATGGGCCAAATCTGGCCTCAACTCTAGTTCATCTGAATCTTGACAAATATCCCCTGAGTGTGGGCCTCACAGCAGCTTCTGCAGCCCTCAGGGCCATTTTACTGCTGGGATTATTCAAATTTGAGAAGAGTCTGTGAAGGTTTAATGATGCTTTGGGAGGCCAATGAACTGCAGATTTTAACTCAACAGAATGCTGAAGGACAGAAGGTTCAGCTTCCAGGTAACAGCACCTTAGACAGCACAGCTTTAGAGAATAGCAGTCCACCCTGGACTCCCTCTGGTCCAGAAACCACAGGGCTTCTCCTTTGCTGCTGCTGTTGTTGTTGTTGTTTATTCCTTCCTTCTTCCTCCCCCTCTTCCTTTTTAGCATTGGTCCAGGTACAGAGGAGACTCAGTAAACATTTGCTGATTGTGTAAAGAGGGGATATTTCTTTCATCTATCTTTCTCTTTAATCTCTGTGTTTCTCACCACCTCTCATCGCCTTCTTTTTCGTTTTCTTTTTCACTGTTTCCTTCATTTAAATTAATACAACATGGAGCTCAAATACATTTATATTCCAATGGTTTTAGTTCCATAAAAGAATTTATTTGCTGAAAAGAATTTTAGGATTTATGTACTCCATGAGTAAATTGATAAATCGACTGTTTTATAGTTCTCAGAAAAAACAAAGAGATTATTTTTAAATCTTGGTTGATTTCTCTCTTTGACATTATAAGTTAGTGAGAGAAAAATATTATTTTATTGCTCTTAACTACTTGATGAACTAACTAAACACCATTATTAGAAAAGGACCAAAAACGATTTTAAGATGGCAGCATTGAAGTAAGCAAAACTTTTGCTTTGCTTCTTTTCCCAAGTTACTAGGCTCTAAAAGGTTTACTTTAAACACTCAGGATCATTGTTTTTAAGCTTAACCATGTTACATAAATCAAGAAGAGGTATGTCCTAACGACAAGATACTTAATTACGATTCGAAAAAATGCTTTGACACAAGTATTATCTAGAATATTCCTCCTTTGAGGTGTCTTCCCTATACGTCATTTCCTAACTTGAGATGGCATATGTGTGCCACACAGTGGACTGGGACTCCTTTGGGAGGTCACTGCAAATGGGGTAGGAGTGATGACTGGGCTGGGGCTGAAGTTGGGAATGGAGGATCCCTGGAGTTGAATTACTGATGGAGACAAAGCAGAGCTGGGAAAGCCTGCAACCCTGTTTTCCTTTGGCCACTTCATGCTTCCCTGACTCCAGCCACTCAGTCTACCTTAATGCTTTTCAAATGCATCCATGATTTTTCACCTACAACCTCTGCTCACATACTGTTCTCCCTGCCTGCAGTGGTTGCCTAGGAGTCTATGTTTGTCCAAATACATATAATGTGTCCTTCAAGACCTGATAAAAGTCCTACTACCTTCTCATCAAAACTCTTCCAAATTTCCCAGCTCACAGAGATTTCTCCCTCTTCTCAATTTCGGAGGCAGTTTTTGTTCACAATATATAATTTATTGCTGCCTATATAATGTGGTGACATTATTTGCTCTTTTGGGTATATGTTCTCATTCCTCTTCTAAGTTCTAAGCTCTTCAATGACAGAGATCTTGATGTCCATGGTGCATTAAAGTGACTCGGTTATAGTAATTCCTCCGTAATTATCTGCTCACTGTAATATAAAAGGTATGTCTGATCTCAAGTTTGAAGAATAAAGTGGGAGACTTTCCCCTGCTCTTGGGAGCTTTGTTCTTATGAACAGTAAATGAGATAATACATTTCAAACATGGTTTATTAGCCTTGTTATTTTATGACCTCCTCAAATACTGGCTTTTATGATATGAGAAACGCCTGACTTTTCAATTCGGTTTTAACTAGATCCCTTTTCTAATTAGTAATTCAGTTATATAACAATAAATAACTGATAATATTTCACTTCTGTAGGCCACTTTATACTTGGCAAAGTGTCCTTACAGACCTTGTTTAATCTTCGTAACAACTCTGCAGTAGGCAGGATTAATATTTTTCACCCCATTTTTTTATCAGGTGACAAATTCAGGCTAACAGAGTTCAGATGGCTTCCTCAAGGTCACTTCAGCGCTGCCCATGTATCTCAGCTCCTTGTCTAATAATGCACTTGCCCCACTTTAAAGATTCACGTTTATGATTATTTCCCAATGGTGGTGAGAAAAGACGCATGACTTCTGTTTGCCCTGTCAGCTTGGCAGAATTGAAATCTCAAGCTTCTTTTGTGGCCGAGTTAACCTAGAGCAATAAAACTCTGGGAAATAGGGCGATGCTGTCCAAACCCATAGCAGTTCAAGTTGAAGCAGAAAGCCAACTTAGCCATTTTTAATGAGGAAAATGATTGCCAGGATGTAGACAGGGAATAGCAACACATTTTCCCTCCTAGTAGTGAAGCCTGTTTTGGAAACCAAATACCAATCCATTCTATCTGAATAGAGATTTTTATAGTTACCAAAGCACTTTTAAATACCTATTCTCAGTTGATCCCCCCATCATCCTCCTGTGTAAAGCAGAACAGATATGATTATCCCCCTTCTCATTCTATAGCAGGAAATGGGGTTGCTGGCAGGCTCCCTGAGGGGAGAAGTCCTACAGATCTTCCTTAAGACCACCCAACAGTGGGGCTCTGGGGAAGGGACACACAAGGGCAGGGAACCTTCAGTGTATTGTGGAGTTTCTTCCCCAAAGTCTTCACTTTCCCTTGTGACTAGTTGTAAAATAATTGTGAAACAAAAAAGGAGTTCTTTGAAAAAGAGGATGAATGGGTAAGGCAGGCACTGCTGAAACTGAGATCAGGACAAACCTTTTGTGAAATAATAGGAAATAAATATCTATTGGCTTCTGCCCCTGGTTCCTGATAATGTTTGTTCCTGACACAAAGCTCCTAAATCCCTTGTAATTTCCTCGTGACAGGAATGTCTTTTGTTCTAATGAGGTGACTTTGGATGGATTCCTGGACTGGGGCTGGTCACCAGAAAGACCAAGCCATGATCAGAAGCTTGGAACTTTCAGGCCCACCTCCCATTCTCGGGAGAGGCGAGAGGGGCTGGCAATTGAGTAAATAAATGGTCAAACCTTCATTAAAAAAATCCCTAAGAGTGCAGGGTTCAGAGAAACTTCCAGGTTGGTGAACATATCTACAAGCTGGGGGAAGACGCACTACAACTCTATAGGGACAGAAGCTCCTGTGCTCAGGACCCTTTCAGGCCTCGCCCTATGTAACACTTCTCTCCTGTTGTTCATTGGTATCCACTGAAATATCCTTTGTAATAAATCAGCAGTAGTAAGTAAACTGTTTTCCTGAGTTCTGTGAGCTGCTTTAGCATATTACTGAACCCGAGGAGAGGGTCATGGGAACCTCCAATTGTAGCCAAGGAGGACATAAACGGTGGGCAGCCTGAGGACTCAACCCTTGTGATGGGCATGTGAAGGAGGGGGCAGCCTTGTGGGGTCTGTGATAACTCTGCTTAGTGTTAGAAATGAAAGGAATTGTAGGACACCCAGCTGGTGTGGGAGAATCGGTGGGTGTGGGAACAAAGCCCCGCAGCTGGTGTATAATGAACGTGAGAACTGAGGAAAACTGTGTGCTTTTCATAGACACCTTTGTGCCCCTTTCTCAGAAATCAAACAGCTCATTTAGAAGCAAGATCGCAAGCCTGGTTTCAGGCTTTAAAATTGGCTGACTTGTTTACAAACCACCTGGGGGTAGGAATGGCGATGAAGGACCCAGGAAACATGCTAAGGGTCAAGCTCGGAGAAAATTTTGCTAAAGTAAGGATATATTTGATTCTAGCTTATTCTTAATATTGAAAAATTAAAATAGAAATATTTTAGCCCAAATATTCTCACAGGTAATTGGTCTCCATTGAGAGTATCTTTCTTTTTCATACATATTTTAAAATTGAGGTATCATTGATGTATAACATTGTATTAGTTTCAGGTGTACAACGTAACAATTTGATATTTGTATATATTGTGAAACTATCACCACAATAAGTCTAGTTATCCCTCACCATGTAGAGTTACAACATTTTTTTTCCTGTAATAAAAATTTTAAAGGTTTACTGTCTCAGCAGCTTGCAAATATACAACACAGTATTATTAACCACAGTCATCATGGTGTATATGTCCATGACTTATTTATTTTATAACTGGAGATTTGTACCTTTTGACACCTTTACCCATTTCAACCCTTACTCCCTCCCTGTCTCTGGCAACGACCAATCTGTTTTCTGTATCTATGACCTCGGTTGCTTTGTTTTTGTTTTAAACTTCACATATTAGTGGGATTATATGGTATTTGCCTCTGTCTGACTAACTTCATTTAGCATACCTTCAAGGTCCATCCATGTTGTAAAAATTGGCAAGATTTCATTCTTTTTATGGATGAATATATTCCATTTTGTATATACATATATACCACATTTTCTTTATTCATTCATCCATTGGTGGTCACTTAGGTTCTTTCTATGGCTTGGCTATCGTAAGTAAAACTGCAATGGACATGGGGGTGCATATAACTTTTTGAATTATTGTTGTCTTTAAATAAATGCCCCAAAGTGAATTGCTGGATTACATGGTAGTCCTATTTTTAATTTTTTGAGGAAACTCCATGCTGTTTTCCATAGTGGTTGCGCCAATTTACATTCCCACCAACAGTGCACAAGAGTTCCTTTTTCTTCACATTCTCCCTAAAACTTGTCATTTCTTGTCTTTTTTATAGTAGTCATTTAAATAGGTGTGAGGTGATATTTCACTGTGGTTTTTGATTTGCATTTCCTTGAAGATTAGTGATGTTGAGCATCTTTTTACATACATGTTGGTCATTTGAATGTCCTCTTTGGAAAAATGTCTATACAGATCCTCTGCCCATTTTTTAATCGAATTTTTTTTCCTATTGAGTTGAAGGAGTTCCTTATATATTTTGGATATTAGCCCCTTATTAGATATAGGATTTGCAAATATTTGCAAATATGCAAATGTTGACTCTTCCAATCCAAGAACATGGTATATCTCTCCATCTATTTCTATCATCTTTAATTTTTTTCATCAGTGTCTTATAATTTTCCGCATACAGGTCTTTGGTCTCCTTAGGTAGGTTTATTCCTAGATATTTAATTCTTTTTGTTGCAATGGTAAATGGGAGTGTTTCTTTAATTTCACTTTCAGATTTTTCATCATTAGGGTATAGGAATGCTAGAGATTTCTGTGCATTAATTTTGTATCCTGCTACTTTACCAAATTCATTGATTAGTTCTAGTAGTTTTCTGGTAGCATCTTTAGGAGTCTCTATATATAGTATCATGTCACCTGCAAACAGTGACAGCTTTACTTCTTCTTTTCCAATTTGGATTCCTTTTATTTCTTTTTCTTCTCTGATTGCTG
>NC_041226.1:8691951-8693562 GCF_002837175.3 Physeter macrocephalus | reverse complement strand
ATAAATGGGTGTTGAATTTTGTCAAAAGCTTTCTCTGCATCTATTGAGATGATCATATGTTTTTTTTCCTTTAATTTGTTAATACAGGGTATCACATTGATTGATTTGCGTATATTGAAGAATCCTTGCATTCCTGGGATAAAAGCCACTTGATCATGGTGTATGATCCTTTTAATGTGCTGTTGGATTCTGTTTGCTAGTATTTTGTTGAGGATTTTTGCATCTATGTTCATCAGTGATATTGGTTTGTAGTTTTCCTTCTTTGCCACATCTTTGTCCGGTTTTGGTATCAGGGTGATGGTGGCCTCGTAGAATAAGTTTGGGAGTGTTTTTCTCCCTTTGCTATGTTTTGGAAGAGTATGAGAAGGCGCGATGACAGCTCTTCTCTAAATGTTTGATAGAATTCGCCTATGAAGCCATCTGGTCCTGGGCTTTTGTTTGTTGGAAGATTTTTAATTACAGTTTCAATTTCAGTGCTTGTGATTGGACTGTTCATATTTTCTATTTCTTCCTGCTTCAGTCTTGGAAGGTTGTGCATTTCTCAGAATTTGTCCATTTCTTCCAGGTTGTCCATTTTATTGGCATATTGCTACTGTTTCCTTCATTTCTTTTTCATTTACTTCTGATCTGATCTTTATGATTTCTTTCCTTCTGCTAACTTTGGGGTTTTTTTGTTCTTCTTTCTCTAATTCCTGTTGTTTGAGATGTTTCTTTTTTCTTAAGGTAGGACTGTATGCTATAAACTTCCCTCTTAGAACTGCTTTTGCTGCATCCCACAGGTTTTGGATCATCGTGTTTTCACTGCCATTTGTTTCTAAGTATTTTTTAATTTCCTCTTTGATTTCTTCAGTGATCCCTCGGTTATTAAGTAGTGTATTGTTTAGCCTCCATGTGTTTGTATATTTTACAGATTTTTTTCCTGTAATTGATATCTAGTCTCATAGCGTTGTGGTCGGAAAAGATACTTGAAACGATTTCAACTTTCTTAAATTTACCAAGGCTTGATTTGTGACCCAAGATATGACCTATCCTGGAGAATGTTCCATGAGCACTTGAGAAGAATGTGTATTCTGTTGTTTTTGGATGGAATGTCCTATAATTATCAATTAAGTCCAACTTGTTTAACGTGTCATTTAAAGCTTGTGTTTCCTTATTTATTTTCATTTTGGATGATCTGTCCATTGGTGAAAGTGGGGTGTTAAAGTCTCCTACTATGATTGTGTTACTGTCAATTTCCCCTTTTATGGCTGTTAGTATTTGCCTTATGTATTGAGGTGCTCCTATGTTGGGTGCATAAATATTTACAATCGTTATAGCTTCTTCTTGGATTGATCCCTTGATCATTATGTAGTGTCCTTTTTTGTCTCTTGTAAGTCTTTGTTTCAAAGTCTATTTTGTCTGATGAGAATTGCTACTCCAGCTTTCTTTTGATGTCCATTTGCATGGAATATCTTTTTCCATCTCCGCACTTTCAGTCTGTACGTGTCCCTAGGTCTGAAGTGGGTCTCTTGTAGACAGCATATATACGGGTCTTGTTTTTGTATCCATTCAGCCAGTCTATGTCTTTTGGCTGGAGCATTTAATCCATTTACATTTAAGGTAGTTATCGAT
>NC_041226.1:8689366-8690719 GCF_002837175.3 Physeter macrocephalus | reverse complement strand
TTGTTTTTGGTGTCTGTCCCCAGTGGCTAAGGTTGGTTCAGTGGGTTGTGTAGGCTTCCTGGTGGAGGGGACTAGTGCCTGTGTTCTGGTGGATGAGGCTGGATCTTGTCTTTCTGGTGGCAGGTCCACGTCTGGTGGTGTGTTTTGGGGTGTCTGTGGCCTTATTATGATTTTGGGCAGCCTCTCTGCTAATGGATGAGGTCCTGTTCCTGTCTTGCTAGTTGTTTGGCATACGTTGTCCAGCCCTGTAGCTTGCTGGTCGTTGACAGAAGCTGGGTCTTGGCATTGAGATGGAGATCTCTGGGAGATTTTTGCCGTTTGATATTATGTGTAGCTGGGAGGTCTCTTGTGGACCAGTGTCCTGAACTCGGCTCTCCCATCTCAGAGGCACAGCCCTGACACCTGGCTGGAGCACCAAGAGCCTGTCATCCACACGGCTCAGAATAAAAGGGAGGAAAAAAAGAAAAAAAGAAAGAAGAAGATAAAATAAAGTAAAATAAAATAAAGCTATTAAGTAAAAAATAATTATTAAAAAAATTTTTTTTAATAAAAAAAGGAAGAAAGAAAGAAGAGAGCAACCAAACCAAAAAACAAATCCACCAATGATAACAAGTGCTAAAAACTATTTTAACAAAACAAAATAAAAACAAAAACGGACAGACAGAACCCTAGGACAAATGGTAAAAGCAAAGCTATACAGACAAAATCACACACAGAAGCATACACATACATACTCACAAAAAGAGAAAAAGGGAAAAAATATATATATATTGCTGCTCCCAAAGTCCACCTCTTCAATTTGGGATGATTCATTGTCTATTCAGGTGTTCCACAGATGCAGGGTACATCAAGTTGACTTTGGAGATTTAATCCGCTGCTCCCGAGGCTGCTGGGAGAGATTTCCCTTTCTCTTCTTTGTTCGCACAGCTCCCGGGGTTCAGCTTTGGATTTGGTCCCTCCTCTGCATGTAGGTCGCCTGAGGGCGTCTCTTCCCCACCCAGACAGGACAGGGTTAAAGGAGCAGCTGACTGGGGGGCTCTGGCTCACTCAGGCCGGGGGGAGGGAGGGTCACGGATGCGGGGCGAGCCCGCGGAGGCAGAGGCCAGCATGACGTTGCAGCAGCCTGAGGTGCACCGTGTGTTCTCCTGGGGAAGCTGTCCCTGGATCCCGGGACCTGGGCAGTGGCGAGCTGCACGAGCTCCCGGGAGGGGAGGTGTGGATAGTGACCTGTGCTCGCACACAGGCTTCTTGGTGGCGGCCGCAGCAGCCTTAGCGTCTCATGCCCGTCTCTGGGGTCCGCGCTGATAGCCGCGGCTCGCGCCCGTCTCTGGAGCTCCTTTAAGCGGCGCGCTT
>NC_041226.1:8557938-8688619 GCF_002837175.3 Physeter macrocephalus | reverse complement strand
TGTCCCCAGTGGCTAAGGTTGGTTCAGTGGGTTGTGTAGGCTTCCTGGTGGAGGGGACTAGTGCCTGTGTTCTGGTGGATGAGGCTGGATCTTGTCTTTCTGGTGGCAGGTCCACGTCTGGTGGTGTGTTTTGGGGTGTCTGTGGCCTTATTATGATTTTGGGCAGCCTCTCTGCTAATGGATGAGGTCCTGTTCCTGTCTTGCTAGTTGTTTGGCATACGTTGTCCAGCCCTGTAGCTTGCTGGTCGTTGACAGAAGCTGGGTCTTGGCATTGAGATGGAGATCTCTGGGAGATTTTTGCCGTTTGATATTATGTGTAGCTGGGAGGTCTCTTGTGGACCAGTGTCCTGAACTCGGCTCTCCCATCTCAGAGGCACAGCCCTGACACCTGGCTGGAGCACCAAGAGCCTGTCATCCACACGGCTCAGAATAAAAGGGAGGAAAAAAAGAAAAAAAGAAAGAAGAAGATAAAATAAAGTAAAATAAAATAAAGCTATTAAGTAAAAAATAATTATTAAAAAAATTTTTTTTAATAAAAAAAGGAAGAAAGAAAGAAGAGAGCAACCAAACCAAAAAACAAATCCACCAATGATAACAAGTGCTAAAAACTATTTTAACAAAACAAAATAAAAACAAAAACGGACAGACAGAACCCTAGGACAAATGGTAAAAGCAAAGCTATACAGACAAAATCACACACAGAAGCATACACATACATACTCACAAAAAGAGAAAAAGGGAAAAAATATATATATATTGCTGCTCCCAAAGTCCACCTCTTCAATTTGGGATGATTCATTGTCTATTCAGGTGTTCCACAGATGCAGGGTACATCAAGTTGACTTTGGAGATTTAATCCGCTGCTCCCGAGGCTGCTGGGAGAGATTTCCCTTTCTCTTCTTTGTTCGCACAGCTCCCGGGGTTCAGCTTTGGATTTGGTCCCTCCTCTGCATGTAGGTCGCCTGAGGGCGTCTCTTCCCCACCCAGACAGGACAGGGTTAAAGGAGCAGCTGACTGGGGGGCTCTGGCTCACTCAGGCCGGGGGGAGGGAGGGTCACGGATGCGGGGCGAGCCCGCGGAGGCAGAGGCCAGCATGACGTTGCAGCAGCCTGAGGTGCACCGTGTGTTCTCCTGGGGAAGCTGTCCCTGGATCCCGGGACCTGGGCAGTGGCGAGCTGCACGAGCTCCCGGGAGGGGAGGTGTGGATAGTGACCTGTGCTCGCACACAGGCTTCTTGGTGGCGGCCGCAGCAGCCTTAGCGTCTCATGCCCGTCTCTGGGGTCCGCGCTGATAGCCGCGGCTCGCGCCCGTCTCTGGAGCTCCTTTAAGCGGCGCGCTTAATCCCCTCTCCTCGCGCCCCCGGAAGCAAAGAGGGAAGAAAAGGTCTCTTGCCTCTTCGGCAGCTCCAGACTTCTCCCGGACTCCCTCCCGGCCAGCCGTGGCGCTCTAGCCCCCTTCAGGCTGTGTTCCCGCCGCCAACCCCAGTCCTCTCCCTGGATCCGACCGAAGCCCGAGCCTCAGCTCCCATCCCCCGCCCGCCCCGGCGGTGAGCAGACGAGCCTCTCGGGCTGGTGAGTGCCGGTCGGCACCGATCCTCTGCGGGTATCTCTCCGCTGTGCCCTCCGCACCCCTGTTGCTGCGCTCTCCTCCGCGGCTCCGAAGCTTCCCCCCTCCGCCACCCGCAGTCTCCGTCCGCGAAGGGGCTTCCTAGTGTGTGGAAACCTTTCCTCGTTCACGGCTCCCTCCCACTGGTGCAGGTCCCGTCTCTATTCTTTTGTCCCTGTTTTTTCTTTATTCTTTCGCCCTACCCAGGTACGTGGGGGAGGTTCTTGCCTTTTGGGAGGTCTGAGGTCTTCCGCCAGCCTTCAGTAGGTGTTCTGTAGGAGTTGTTCCACATGTAGATGTATTTCTGATGTATTTGTGGGGAGTAAGGTGATCTCCACGTCTTACTCTTCAGCCATCTTGAAGCTCCCTCCTCATTTAATCTTAATTGCCTCTTGAAATGCCCTACCTCCAAATATTGTCACATTCTGAGGGCCTGGGGGTTAAGACCTCAATATTTGAATTTTGGGGAGGAGGGGCATGCAATTCAGCCCATAAGAGCAGCAAAGAGAGGAGGCACACACTGCCATGCTGTGTTTTGTAGGAGTGATGTCTTCTCCTCCTTGCATGGCTACCTAGTCCCTGGTGTGGTCTCTGACCCTTCCAGGGTCTACGGTGAAGCCACGGAAAAAAACAGGAAAAGCAGGAAAGGACTTACTTGGTTTGTACCAATCCTACCAGGCTTTGGCTCTTTCTGTGGCAGATATTTAAAGCTGATTCTTTGGGCTTGGTGGTGAATGAGCAAAGCTGATTCTTTTTCTTGGGGTGCAGCTCTGTGGCTTTCAGAAGTCCTGACTGGCAACACTTGGCCACAGTTGCTGGACAGTCTCCTGGCTGGCCACTTGGGGTTCCTCTCTGATGTATTTGTGGGGAGTAAGGTGATCTCCACGTCTTACTCTTCAGCCATCTTGAAGCTCCCTCCTCATTTAATCTTAATTGCCTCTTGAAATGCCCTACCTCCAAATATTGTCACATTCTGAGGGCCTGGGGGTTAAGACCTCAATATTTGAATTTTGGGGAGGAGGGGCATGCAATTCAGCCCATAAGAGCAGCAAAGAGAGGAGGCACACACTGCCATGCTGTGTTTTGTAGGAGTGATGTCTTCTCCTCCTTGCATGGCTACCTAGTCCCTGGTGTGGTCTCTGACCCTTCCAGGGTCTACGGTGAAGCCACGGAAAAAAACAGGAAAAGCAGGAAAGGACTTACTTGGTTTGTACCAATCCTACCAGGCTTTGGCTCTTTCTGTGGCAGATATTTAAAGCTGATTCTTTGGGCTTGGTGGTGAATGAGCAAAGCTGATTCTTTTTCTTGGGGTGCAGCTCTGTGGCTTTCAGAAGTCCTGACTGGCAACACTTGGCCACAGTTGCTGGACAGTCTCCTGGCTGGCCACTTGGGGTTCCTCCACTGGCTTCTGATAACTCTGCGGGGGGCCACTCCTCCTGGCTGTCTTCTGGGGCAATATTTAAAATGGACCCAGATTGGCTTTCTCTCCTGAGTGGCCCATGTTGGCTCCAGAGGAAATACATTCTTGCTCTCTTTTTCTTTGGCTGCCATGGTTTTTAACTTCAATTACCTGAGTAGTCACTTGGGATCTCACCATATCCACAGCTGAAGCAGGTGTTGTGAGGACACCAGTGGCTTGCTAGGGAGGCTGCCCTGTGTGGTTGTGAAAGGTGTTGAGTCTCAGGGAGCCCGAGCAGAGCTGGGCTCCACAGAGAGGCCAGGAGAAGAAAATGCCCCAGAAAAAGGTGCCACTTGTGGACACCTATTTTCAGAGTAACTGTGCCTCTGCTCAGAGACTTTTTTTTTTTGCGGTACGCGGGCCTCTCACTGTTGTGGCCTCTCCCGTTGCGGAGCACAGGCTCCGGACGCGCAGGCCCAGCGGCCATGGCTCACGGGCCCAGCCGCTCCGCGGCATGTGGGATCCTCCCGGACCGGGGCACGAACCCGCGTCCCCTGCATCAGCAGGCGGACTCTCAACCACTGCGCCACCGGGGAAGCCCTCAGAGACTCTTACAGTAGAAACAATACAACCAGTCTGTGATTTCACACCACTGAGAACCTCATGCCGTGACTCATGGAAATGGTTATGTAAGGTCCCTGGTTCTCTTTCTTCTAATTATAGAGGTTCAAATTCAGTTCATGGGGCTGTGTAGCAGTAGACACCTCACCACCCCTACCCATGGGGTGAGGAAGACCATGGGGTGGGGAGATCAGGGGAGGAAGTGGCATCTCCACCCTCCCCTCAAGCCCCTACTTACGCTAAACCTCTCTCTCCTTTCCAGTCACAGAATGAAAACCATGTGCACAAATGGATGTAGAACAAAGAAGGTTGCCTGTCCTGCTCAGCCAGAAAATGTCTGGTTATAACTGGAAATAAATTAAACTGTCCCAAATGTGGTTTCAACACCACAATCATTATTATTTTTAGCTAATATTTTAAAGCTCTTTCTATACAAAAATGATGTTCTAACCACTTTTTAACTATATCAATCCTCACAACAATCTCATGAAGTGAATACTACAGATGTGTAGGAAAGAATATTACACAACTATTAAAAAGCATGTTAAAAAAAGAAACTTAAGGATATGGAAAACGCTCACAGAGCAAACTGAAAGGAAAAAGAAAGTTATATTATTTAGATAGTATGATCTCAATTTTTTTTAATGAAAATTATACACACATAGGAGGAAAACTGGAAACTGAAATTATAATCTCAGTGGGTGAAGAAATTATAAATTATTTTATTTCTTCTATTACAGATTTCTGTATTTTTCAATTTTTTTCACAATTAGCATGTATTACTTTTATAATCAGAGAACTGTTACTCAAGAAAGATATGTCTGTCAGCAGTGTGGAAGATGGTTAGGACAGGGGAATGATGGTTCCAACAAAAACTAATATTTATGAAGCTCTTGTTATGTACCAGGCATGATATTAAACATTTATATTACTTAAAGTGATTTCCACAATAACTTTATGAGGTGGTTACTATTATTGCCCCCATTTTATAGATGAAGAAACTGAAGCACAGAGAGGTCAAGTTGCTTGAGGTAGGCAGAGCCAGCATCCCAAGTCAGCCCTGGGTCTGTGTTCAATCCTTGAACACATTCCTGGCTCTTGGGGCACAGCCATTAGGCACCTAATGCTACAACCCAGGAGGAGCTTGTTAACATTGGTGGCTCTTCAAAGGATGGATTTATACAGCCCCCGTGCTAAGTGTTCTAGCCTGCCATGAAAGGACGGCCCAGAAGGCACCGATGAAGGGATCTTGGCTGACATTCCCGACGATACTCCCCAGACGACATGGTTCTGGAAATGGTCAGAATAAAAATCCATTTTGGGGAGCAAATTGCCAAGAAGAAGTTAAAGGGCATTTAACTAGGTATTAGTTCAGAGAGTAAACCTTGGAACCAATCGAGGTGGCCGACCTGCTGGACACTGATCCGCAAATCTGAACCCACCAAACTCGCTCTTCCCTCAGACTTTTCCACAGGCTGTTCCTCTTCACAGAATGCGCTTTCCCTAGATCTTGGTGGAGTTAAAGCTCTCACTTCACTCAGGTCCAGGCTCAGAGAGGCCCTGCGGACTAGGTTACCCAAAATATCCAACTCTATCCTGCTACCTCCCGTCACTCTGCTTTCCCTCTTAGCCCTCTCTCCACCCACAATCATTTTATGTATTTATGTATTTGCTGTCAGTCTCCTGTCTTTAGAATGTAAGTTCCTCAAGGCCAAGGTCTGGGACTGTTTTCTTCATTATCCATCCCAAGTACCTACAACATGCTTGGCTATAGCTGATGCTCAATAAATTGTATGTGGAGGGACTGAGTGAGTGAATTCACGAGCGAATGAAAACCTCTGTACAGCGTTAAGAGAGAAGAGCTGGCATGCTGATATTTGGGAGCAATTTCTCTACCTTAACGGCTTTGTCACTGCTCGTGGCTTTGGTGCATGGAGCGGCCGACACAGTGAGTGATGACAGTAGGGGACATGTGCTCTCAATAAACCACGTGGCTCCTCTGTGTTGAGAACATATTACCTGGAGGAAGAACCATCAGGGTCTGCTAAGGTCACCTTATCTAAAGAAAAGATTTGAAGAAAGGACTCTGGAAAGTAGAAGTAAGTCCAGAAAACAGAGCTGAGATGATTTTGCTGCTCCAAAGGGATTTTATGACTTTAATGTAGCTTCTTTCTGGGTAAGAAATTCTCCAACCACCTTGCAGGGGCTGGTCCATAATTTTTACTTGAAATGAAATCCCTTATGAGTAAGTATGTAGCAGATAGTAACAACTTTTAAACCGAAGTAGGGAAAAACATCTGGATTACTTGGCAATATAGAAGGCCAGGCTGAGGACGAAAGCCAGGCACTGTAATTTGGATTGCCTGAGGGGTATGATTCATCACATTATCACTCCTCAGGGGCAGAATCAAATCTGTTTACAAATGAGGAATTCTAAAAACAGAGAAGCAGCTGCAGATTTTCCTGGATTAGACCAGCCATTATCTCAGGTCTTAGGTAACCTTTAGAGCTTTTCTCCCCTTGCTACTCTATTAAGTAAAAGCCAGATACAATAATTTGGAGCCCTGAGTGGTTGGGGATCTTTGATGGATTGGGAGCTAGGAAGGCAGAGACAGCTGCTCATCTCCTCCAGACCTTTGGAGTCAGGAAGCTGGGACTTCCAACTATGTATGTTGCAGTGGAGAAGCAGGAAAGAAAAGTTTTTCCAGAGTTGGTTTTAGTTTAACATATTTTATTTTTGTAAATATTTTTGAAGTATAACATGCAAAAAAGTGTGCAAATCTTAACCGTACAGCTGAAGTTATCTTCACATAGTGTATGCACTCATGTGATCTGCAGACACCGATTATGAAACTGCACTGCACCAAAGACCGTCCCTCCTACGTCTCCCTCCTATCACTGCCCACTGCCACCGGGCAACCACCACTGTGACTTCCAAAAGCATACGTTTTCTGGCCTGTTCTTTTACTCCACACAAGTGGAATCACACACACATTCCGCTGTGTGAGTAGCCTTCCTCACTCAACACCACAGCTGCAAAACTCAACTAAATTTTGCAACTAAACCTCCATACATTCTCACTGTTTTCCACCAAAGACTGTATGTAGATCCATCCACTACCCCTCACAGATGAACTTCTGTACTGCTCCAGTCTGTGGCCACTCCAAACAGTGGTTCCATGAACATCTGTAGATGTGTCTTTTGGTGAGCGTATGTGTGTACTTAGTTGGGTATATATCAATACCTAGGAGCAGAATTGCTCAGACACAGGCTCCTCACAAGCAGCAGGTTTAAGTCCAAACTCCATAGCACAGACCCCAGCGCCCTACATTCCATGAACCTGTGGTCTGTTTCAGACCCATCTCTTATATCCCACTCTGCAATTCCTAAAGACTGATTGTCAAGATATCCCATGTCCTGTGCCAAGGCCATTTATTCCCCTTTCTTGCCTGACAAACCCCTTCTGATTCTTCAAAGTTCAGCTTAAATATTAGTGAGCCCTTGCCTGAGGAGTGCTCTTAAAGGAAAGATGGCTAGAGGATCCATTTATGGAAGAAATCACTTGAGTGATTTGTATTTGTATTGAAGAGTCAATATTTGTATTGATTTGAAGTTTGATTTGAAGAGTCACTGCATGTACACTGGGGAAGACTTGAGAAATGCTGGCAAAGGTCTGGGCATTTTTATTAATTTGCACTGGCCATGTAGCTGCTCAGATTTTAAAAGAAAATATAAAGTACACAACTATGAAGTGCATTTCTAAAAATCTACGGCTTTTCATCTGAGATATAATAAACATAATAAACAGCAAGATAAGGTAACTTCTGCAAAGACACAGCCAAAGATTTGAGTTTGATAGAAGAAGTTTCTAGAACTAGATGATTTTCAAACTATTAAGAATAAGATTCAAAATAAAAGAACACATGTCTAATATTGAAAGCAAAGATGTTTGTTTTGTATAGCAAAGTTCAGATGTTGACTATTTATTGTATTCTTTATGGGTAACAATGGGATACTGATTACCAAGATAAGCCAGAGATAAACACAATTATGGGAAATTTCTTCTGATTTCATATATATATATATATATATATATATATATACACACACACACACATAAAATGGGATCTGAGTTTCTGCTTTTTAGTTTGAAACCATATATGGCATCTTTTGAAAGATTTATTGATTCTTCCAGGAGAAAGTAATTTTCTTCAGAAGCTAAGAAATAGTACCTTCTGTTTATTGTAAAGAGAACATCTGTTAATTATGATTTTTTTCCTTAATTCAGGAATCTTTAAGTGAACGAAAAGAGGGCATTAACCAATAAGAGAAACATTAAGACATCAGTAGATAAACAAGCAAAGAGCATGAGCAGAAAACAGACAAAAGAGGAAATATGGCTGGAGAAAAAGGGAGGAAAAAATAATGGTTAAAAGTGATTGGCGGGCTTCCCTGGTGGCGCAGTGGTTGAGAGTCCGCCTGCAGATGCAGGGGACGCGGGTTCGTGCCCCAGTCCGGGAAGATACCACGTGCCGCAGAGCGGCTGGGCCCGTGAGCCATGGCCGCTGAGCCTGTGCGTCCGGAGCCTGTGCAGCAGTGGGAGAGGCCACAACAGTGAGAGGCCCGCATACCGCAAACAAAACAAAACAAAACAAAAAGTGATTGGCATAATTACTCAGGGAGAAAACTGCATTTGTTTAGCAAAACACTAAATGGGCCATTTCAGATTGTGAAAAGACAGCCCCAGGACATGGCCAAGTGGAAATGAGAGGGGGACCACAGGCCTCTGAGAAGCACAGGGCAAGGAGCGCAGGACTCAGGGGAGAGAGCGGAGCTTGACGAGGTGTGGTCAGGGAGAGGCAGGCCAGCCAGATGCAGGGAACCAGGATCCAAGAAGGCAAGGGATCAATGAGAATTTCCGAGGAGCAGGAATGGCTGGGCCCTTTTATTTATTTTATTTTTTATAAGTAAATTAAAGTAAATGAGATAAGTCTTTTTTTAATTAAAAAAAATTTTTTTTTGCCCACATGGCATGTGGGATCTTAGTTCCACAACCAGGGCTCAAACTTGTACCCCCTTGCAGTGGAAGCGTGGAGTCTTAACAACTGGACCGTCAGGGAGGTCCCAGTTGTGCCCTTTTATGATAGAAATGTCTCAAGTTTAACTTTTAGGTTGTTTGCCATGCTAAGAGGTTTTGTTTACTTGCAAGTTCCATCCCTCCTTTTGCTGCCCCTCGTACGAAGAGTGTCTCAGGGGAATGAAGAAAAGGGGACAGAATGATGAGAGTCACGTGAGGCAAGAAATGGGAGAGACTGAGAGTTCCACTGATTCAAAAGTGGTTGAGAGTCCGCCTGCCGATGCAGGGGATACGGTTTCGTGCCCCGTTCCGGGAAGATCCCACACGCCGCGGAGCGGCTGGGCCCGTGAGCCATGGCCCCGGAGCCTGTGCTCCGCAACGGGAGAGGCCACAACAGTGAGAGGCCTGCGTACCGCAAAAAAAAAAAAAAAAAAAAATTGGAATAAGAATTGACTAGACGAAAAATATCAAGTCTCCACACCTGTCACAGTGGACACTAGGTTTTCATCACCCAAGGGAACTGAAGCTACTGAATATTTTAATTTAAATATAACAGAGGGACTTCCCCGGTGGGACAGTGGTTAAGAATCCATCTGCCAATGCAGGGGACACGGGTTCCAGCCCTGGTCCGGGAAGATCCCACATGCCACGGAGCAACTAAACCCATGCGTCACAACTACTGAGCCTGTGCTCTAGAGCCCACGAGCCACAACTACTGAGCCCACATGCTGCAACTACTGAAGCCCGTGTGCCTAGAGCCTGTGCTCCACAATAAGAGAAGCCACCGCAATGAGAAGCCCACACACCGCAACGAAGAATAGCCCCTGCTCACTGCAACTAAAGAAAGCCCGCGTGCAGCAAAGAAGACCCAACGCAGCCAAAAATAAATTTAAAATAATAATAATAATAATTAATAAATAAATAAATATAATGGAACAAGGTGAAACCAACAAGCAGGAGAACTTGCTAACATCCCTGCAGCTTATGTGAAGGTAACAGATTCTTCCTCGAAAGAATAAAAGATGGACAAATTAAAATAGGCACCAGTCACTATTTTAGCTATCAAAATAGGGAAGGAAAATATTCACCATGAGCTAGAGTCTTGTTGCCGTTTTGTACCTTCATACATTACTGAAGTCATTGGAAAAGGAACTGACCTTTTAGAAAAGCAATTTAGTAATTATATATCAAGAGACATAAATATGTCAATATGCATAGATCAGTAATCTCACTGTGAGACTAGGTCCTGAGAAAATCATCCAAATATGAAGATGACATCGTCGCTATTTACAGAGGCTAAAAAGTAGAAATGATGTAGATTGACAATTGTTTGAGTCCACTGATTTGCCTGTTTTTCTCCTTAATTCCACTGAAATTGGCAAAGAATTAAGAGGAAATTTTTAAGAGGAAATCCCGTATCAGCTCTGAAAAATTAGGGACATTACTATAAACTAGGGGAAAATAACGAATCATTTTTAGACTAGCAGTAACCAGAGAAGACTGCCCACATTTCAACATGAGCAAAGGAGAGACCTCACCTAGGAAATGAGCGCACAGGATCCCCCAAAGGGACCCCAATGAGCCCTGGGAAACCTCAGACACGGGAAGAGAAGGCTGGCCATCAATCAGTCCACGGGGTGCAGGGGTGATACCTGCTTAACGGCACCAGTTTCCCCCACTTTTGCCCCAGTCTTCACTGACACGGGTCGGCTGTGGGCTCGTGATGACAGTGGTCATGCTGCATTACCCACACAGGGAACAGCAGCAAAATCCAACCACTGGCGCCCAGCAGAGATGGTTCCGCCCACGGCAGCCTCTTCTCTCCCCCACTCCTCACCCCCTATGCCTCACCCCACCGCCAGCATGAGATTAGGTCAAGTCAGACCTGTCCTCCTGGACGAAGACCCCGCAGAGCAGGAAGTCTCCACCCCCAAGCCGTGCCTGTACACCTACCTCACTGCCCAGAACAATCGTTCAGCCGGCAGGTTAGGCTTCTGATCATTCTACCCTCACACCTCACAGCCCATGGGGACCACACCGTGGTAAAATAAAACTTTAGAAAATGTAAATTTTCCTCTTTTGCTATTTGGCAACTGCTGAAAGGTTTAACACGCAATCCCAAAAACAAAGCAAAACAAAAGAAAAAAAGCTGCTTCAACTCCTGATACTGAACAAACACATTTTCTCAAGTTGAATAAAGGAAAATCAACAGATAAATAACAATATTCTGTCAAAGGATAACTTTTTTCAAAAAAGTGAATCATGTTGGCCCTACAAATATAGACCGAACGTATGTCAAAAGTTTCATTTAGTTCATTTTCCAGTAAGATGTAAAAAAGGTGGGAGGGGCAAGGACAAACCCAAAGAGTAGACACAGACATAAACAATCAGGAATGCAGAGGTGCACTTGTGGTTAGATGCAAAACTAGCCTCTTGCACAGAGCAGCCAATCACATCTTCATCTTGTGAAAGGTGTCGTTAGCATGACTGTTGGCCCTCTAAGAATTAACTTCTATCTCTATAGAGTTGCAAAACTGTCAAGCCAATGAAAAGCTCAGATCCCCCCCCAAATCCAATAACCTATCAGAATCCTCTAGACCAGGGGGTCTGTGAACGTTTCTGTAAAATATTTCTATAGCTATTTTAGGGGTTGTAAGGTCTCTTTCAACTTCCCAACTCTTCCCAAGGCCTGGGACCAGTGCAGTCCCGCAGGGGCCCATGCTCAGAAGAACCCTGTGCTTGGGGTTTAATGCTCTATGATCGCAGCCTCCAAATTCTTAATAATTTCATCTTTGAATCTGTGTTTTGTAAGTGAAGTCCATCGGGACAATGGAGCACATGCTGAGGGCTTGGAGCTTGGCCCCTGTGGTCCCCCCGCCTCCCCATGATGGGTTCTCTGCTATATGCTCCCCACCCCACGAAGCCCCGGGGCCTCTCTGTCCCTGCAACCACCGCTACCCTCCACCTGGGCGTCAACCCGGTGGGGGCATTTCCTGGACTCGAATATAAGGAAGGTCAGGGTTGGGCACCTGGCCACTCCTGCTGGCGCTTCCACAGCATGTTCAGTGGGCAGCTGGCTGGGGGGGGGTGGCTCTCACCCACCCCTGATCCAGTAACAATTGTGCCACAGCATGAAGATGGCAGTTTGCCATCTGGGTCACTCATTTACCCTGGGTTGGGGCTGTGGACCCCTAGAAGGGGAGATAATTTGGTGGGTAAAAATGAGTAGCTTATTGCTTTAATATGGCTTCTCACACATTGTCTGCTTTATCCTTGATGCTTTCAGCCAAGTTAAGCCAAAGGGCAGCTGATACTGAGCTAGAAATTTACTCCAAGCGTTTCCAGGTTTTCTTTCATCCTCAACTCCCTTTTGCTTGCACTTGTTTTCCTCTCCCAGCTGCAGACTGCAATTCTGACCTTAAACCCATTCCAACTCTTTGTTATATTTGCTGTCATTTGGGGTTTTTTAGCCTTCATTTGTATGTGTATTGGGTGTTATGTGTTTGTAACAATACAGGCTTAAATTTCTGCATAGTTACTTTCGCAGATGTTTTCCTAGTGTCTTACTTCATCACTTTTAACTAAGAAAATTACCCTGGGGATTCTGCTCCGTTCTGTTGTTCCATCTGCCTATTCTTTCATCAGCAGCATGTGGGTTCCATGTCAGTGTAGAGGGGTGAAGAGATAAGCCCAGGAATTAGGCAGACCCTGGCTTCACAGCTGATTAGCTGTTTGATCTTGAGGAAGTTAGTGATCTTGAACAACCCCTTTAATTCTGTCACTTCTTCTGTAAAATATGGATAATAATAGTGCCTAGTTCACAGCATTACTGTGAAGATTAGAAAAGATAATGTGCAGAAAGTGGTTAGCACAATGCCCAGCACCTCACAAGTGCTCAACTAATGATAGTTCATCATCATCACTATCATTAGCTTTAAGATGGATTTTGAAACCCAGTAGTTCACTTCATAATTCATCTCTTTTAAGCAATTTTTGCCTGATTATTTTTTCAATAATTTGCAATCAGTTTGCAGATTTCCAGAACTCTTTTGGGACTTTTAAATTGTAATTATATTCATCCTCTAAGGTAATAGGGTCATTATCTTTAAAAGATTCAGTATTCCCACCTGAGAACTCAGTGGATCTCTCCATTTATCCAACTGTTACATCTATTGGGAGAGTTTGTCATTTTCTTCCTATCGGCAACTAGACACTATGCAGGAGGGACATTTGTCAAGGAGAGGCCCACTGCCCATGTGAGGGGCAAGATTTAGCATCACACCAGAGTCAGAGAAAAGGTGGAACCACGAGGGCCTAGTTGGAGGGTTTGGGGCATGCAGACTCTGAGAAAAAGTTCCTAGCTACAGAATGTATGTTTGTGTGCCTCTAATGGCCATCTGCAAACCAGGCAGTGGGCTCTCACCAGAGACCCTGATTTTGGACTTCCCATCCTCCAGAACTGTGAGAAATTCTAAGCCACTCAGTCTGTGGTGTTCTGTTAGAGCAGCTGAGCAGGCTAAGACATTCATCTTGTTTCCATCTGAAGTTGTGTTATCCCCCCAAGTCTTCTGTGGATTGCCATCCAGCGTTAGTTGGGTCTTCAGCCGTGTGCCTCAGTCCGCTGGACTTGGGCAGAGCAGCACAGCACAGCCTGCGGCAGCCTCTGGAGAGGGTAGGATGACTTGGTGAAAAGAGGAGAGCGAAGCAGGCCCTGGAGACAGGCCACTGACTGAGTGACCTTCAGGATAGATTTCTGGAAACATGCAAACCTAGATTCCTTTATCCTCCTACTCTGCCCCTCAATCTTCAGTCCTTTTCAGACCTCACAAGACAGGAGTAGAGACCTCTTCTAGAGACTAGATCAACATTGAAGCATTTTCCCAAGTGTTCTCTCCCCCCTGCTTCTCTCCCTGCTGACTGACCTGGGGCATGGACGATCTCCCACTGATTTCAACCTGGAGATCTGAGGGGTTGGGTAGCACCCGACAGGAGAGAAAAATTGAAAACTGATTGCTTGCTCTGAGCTTAAGGTGGGAACAGGAGGAAAGAGAATGGCAATCTTCTGCTTCCATTCTACATTGTGTCGGTTGCCTGGAGAGAATAGTGAGGGTCCCCCATACAGGCACCCAGGTGACTTTTTAATAAACTAAGACATGAGCATTTTGACATGGAGCAGAGGGCTGACTCTGGCCTGCTTTTGGGGATAAGAACCCTGGTGTGGCCGAGGCCTCCCTCAAGCCAGGTTCACATGTTTATATTTGTAAAGCTTCTTTCTTCCCCTTCTCTGCCTTCCCGACTACACCTTCTGAGATCTGGAAGTCTCAGATTTTATCCAGTTATCAAAAAGCCTCATGAAAACACTTTTAAGACTAAGCCAGGTCTAAATCACCCACTTGCCTCAGACGTACAATCAAATGGAGGCTGACGCTCACACAGTTGAGTAAAACGTCCTTCTGCTGGGAATGCTGCCACATAGACTGGGAATTTTGTATACAGTTGACCCTTGAACAACATGGATTTGAAATGCAAGGGCCCATATAGACAGGTTTTTTTGTTTTGTTTTGTTTTTCACACACATACACTGTATCTTATTTTTACAAGAGATAAATAGACTGACACCAAGCATTGTAAATGGATGACCACAACAAAAGCAACAATGATTGCAATTACCAAACACGAAACATACTCATACTATGTCATAATATTGACATTCAGTCCAGTAATCCTCCACTGTAACAGCTCCTTTACTTTGCAGTGAAAATTGATTTGTATATTTTTTGCCTCTGAGTCCTTGTGGGATTTTTTTTTATTCAAACAAAGTCACAAAAATTATAATCATCCTATCAGTTCACTCAGTCCCATATAATTAATTTTTTTTCATCTTGATCTTTTGTTAGCAGTTTTATGAGTTCAGCAGTTTTCCGTTAGAGTTCTGAAAATGCTTATTCATTCAGTTCAGCAGTATAGTCAGTTTAGACAGGTTTTTTTTTCCCCCAACAAATATGTATTGGGTTGGCCAAAAAGTTCGTTCAGGTTTTTCCGTAACATCTTATGGAAAAACCCACACGAACTTTTTGGCCAACCCAATACTACAGTGCTATATGATCAGGGCTGGTGGACTCCATGGATGCAGAACTGTGAATACAGAGGGACGACTGTAAAGTTATACTTGAGTTTTCCATTGTCCAGAGGGGTCAGCGCCCCTAACCCCTGCACTGTTTAAAGGTCAACTGTACATCCACTCCCTGCTTCCACCTTCCTGCCCTCACAGAGGGAGCCACAGCCTCCAGAAGGAGAACTCCCAGCCCCACTCCAGCCAGTCCCCTTCCCAAGCCCAGCTCACCTTGCCCCATCATTTTGCCTCTTCAACAAGCAGTGTGCTGAAGAGCAGAATTTACAGATCACACTCTGCAGTGGGTGCTAGTAAGGTCAACTACAGGTGGTTAAGTAGAAAAAAAGAGACTCAGGGGGAAAAGATTAAGAGGCCAACTAGGAAGGAGAGGGGTTGTCCAGAAAACAAGAAAGGGTGCCAAGAGACATGGAGTCCTAATTCCATCAAACACCTCAGAGAACTCCTGTGAAATGGGCACAGACACACAAGGCCATGGGTCACGTTAGCAGAGCAGTTTCAGTGGAGTGCTGGGGGAGGGCTCCAGATTCCAGGAGGGTCAGGAATGACCAGGCAATGAGGCAACAGGAACTCATGGGGCTGCTCTTTTTTTCTTTTGCCTTATTTGATATGTTCAAAAGCACATTATGTAACGTGCATGTAAGGCATGGAACATAGTGATGAAATGACCACCACCACCCGCCTGAAGAACGGAGCACAGCCAATGCTATTGCATCTACCGGGCCCTGAGGACCATTTTTTCAAGAAGTTTGATTCTAAAGGACAGAATAAAGTGAGTGATGTAAGCTAGAGCGGGAAGAAGGCAGGAAAAGCACTTTTTCAAAAGACAGACTGGGAAGCTGAAGATACAGGGGAGAGTGGAAACACGCTTAGCAGCCTTGCAGGGCCCATCAGAGGAGGGCCGGGGACCAAGAAACAGGCTTCTGGCAAGTTTTGCAGCTGTGCTCTTCCTGAAGGAGGAGCGACTAGCACTTCTCTTTCTCTGATGGGCCAGGTCTAGGAAGAGCATGATTAACACCGACGAGAGGGATGCAGGTCAAAGCGTCACCGGCAAAGCCCATTCACAATTCCCGGGAAATAAAAATAGAATCTGGGTAACAAAATAAAATCTAACCTTTTGTTTTCTTTTCCTTTGTGCTTGGTCTAGTTTCACTGGCTCACAGGGTGCTGCATGCCGAGGCGTCACACCCGGCACTTTAGACCACAGCTCCCGGTAGCAAACTGGGGCGCTGACCCCTCAGCTCAGGGTCTGCACACGACACTCAATCCAAGATGGCGGCAGGGGTGTGTGCAGAGAGGCGGTGCCGGGCTCTGGAGCTGGAGCGAGAGCAGCACAACTGCGCCTGCGCCCACTCTCAAAGACTCCGCCTCCTCCCCTCCCTGCAGTCGATTTCCGACTTCCGTATAAAACAGCTCCACCCACTGTTTGTCCGGAGTACGTGTGCTCTAGCGTGGGAGCTCTCCTCTCTCCCTTCTCTGATCAAAGAGGAAATCTTTCCTCTGCTTCTGAGCTCGTTTCATTGGTGGCCAGCGACACAGGGCAGGAGGACCCTTGTTAGGACCCAACTGGAAAGGGTGGATGACAAAAGCTCCGTATTTGTTGCAGAGGTAAGGCACCGAAGTCTAATTCCTGAGCGGTGATAGGAAGCCTCCCAGCTCGGCCTGGGCTGCGCTGCACGGTGGCGGGAGCTCAAGTCAAATGGCCATTTTGACTTTCTCCCACAGGATGTCGCTTTCTGTCCCTAAGCTCAGGATCCAGTCCCCTTGATGCAGCAGGTAAGGAAACGCCCCCCTCGTAAAAACAAAACATATCCTCAAGACAGAAGCAAAGGTTTCAAGAAGAGACTCTGAGGGACAGAAAGTAAGCAGTTCCTGACAATGTGCCCCTGTGTATGTCACCCCTTCGTGGTTCTCATCACCATGACACCTGATGCATTCAGACACTTCTATCCGTCTGCCCTCAGGCTCACATGTGGAATAAACATATCGTTCTTTTCAACTTTCCGCCTAACCAGGACTAAAATCATCTGGGTTAGAAAAACAGCAGTAACAAAAAAAAACCCTCCCAAATTAACTGATAAAATAGCGCAATATTTTCTGAACATAAAAAAGTACTGAACTTTGAAAGTACCAACTTTGGGCTCTTTGGTAGCAATCTGTTCTTCTCCTACCAGCTCTGCCCTTGCCCAAGAACAAATTTTATTTAACATTTATTATGTTCTAGGAATGGGCAAAGTGCTTCAAATGGATTATCTCATTCAGTTTTCATACCATTTCTCATGAGGCAGTTGTTAATAAGATTATCTCATAATTTTTTTTGTAAATGAAGCTACTGAAGCCTGGAGACGGGAATAACTTCCCCAAGTTTACGAGGTGCATCACTGGCAGAGCTGGGATTCGAACTTTCTTACGAAGCACCCCTGACTCAGTTATGCCAGGCAGGCTTGGATTTGTCCTTCAGTCACTGCAGGATCCACCCATAGCCTCTCGGAGTGGTGTTTCGTTCAAGGTCTCTATTCTTCACTGCCCTGTCTCCCCTTCATTAGATGTGCTGTGGATGTTACAACTCTTTCGAAATAAAGTCCCCAGAATTAAATCTCCTTCAGCTGAGGTCTGGCCTGTGCATAGGATGGTTGGTCTATTGCTTTCTTTGTGATGAACATAAATTTTTTTGGCGATGAACCTATTTCTTCGTTAATGAAAGACTACTCTGTGCATTTATTTCTGTTAATTCAGTGTTGTCCATCCTACACTATGTCACAAATTTGTTGTTAAAGGTAAATGAAGGATTTTATATTTATCCTTATTAAATTTTATCTTATTTGTTTCAGCCTATTTTTTTAGCACATCAAATCTTTTCAACAGTTTTTTCATCCAGCATATTAGTTTTTTCTCCAACTTTTCAGTATCTGTGTACCTTTACCCATAAGATATCAAACAGATCGATCCAAGAACATAGCTTTATGGCCCTACAGATCATCTTTAGTTGCCACTGATCCTTCAGATAATGCTGGATTTCTTTTTATTCACCCACATAGGAACACAGCTAATTATACTATCTTGCAGCAATATTTTAAAAATATTCTTTAATGAAGGTTTAAAAGACACTGTCAAATATCCCGCTTTTACTGAAGATATAATGTTCTCAATTCACAAACTCAGATAAACAAAACAATGTAATTATACTTTTATTAAACGTGTTCTCTATCTTGATTTATCATTGTACCAGAGGAGAGAACAGGTGTGTGTGTGTGTGTGTGTGTGTGTGTGTGTGTGTGTGTGTGATGAGTAGAACTGAGCAGAAAGAAGACAGGAAATTATCTTTTTGGAGAGTGAACAAGCACACATAATAGAAAGTGTGCTCATCTGAGTTGTCACTATATACTTAAAGAGAAACAAGTCTGCTTGATTGTGTATTTGACGCAGCATTGTTGAGCTGTTTGGGGGCAGGTGGGAAGCAGATGCATAGTGGGCTTAAGTAGGGTTTCAGCTTTGCAAGGCCAGTGAAGTTAGGGAGGGAGGCGTGAGGGGATTATGTTTCTAATAATGATCAATGGAAGCTATGCTGAGTAAGAAGGGGCACAAGCCCAAGGGGGTGGTAGTAGGAAAGGATCAAGTTGATGCTTTGGTAGGTCTGAGAATTTCTGGAGTGGACACTCAGGGTAGGAAATCTGGAAGGAAAAGAGGTGGCTATCAGGCAGAGGGCTTTTTAAAGTTTCCAGAAGAGCTGCTGAGGTGGGAAGAATGAACACATCGCTGGAAGCAAACAGCCCAAGGATTTGAGAGACCAAGATACTGAATCAGTTGTCTATGTGGATGTTGAAGTTGTTAAGAGTGATGACAGGAGTGAGAAAGAGCTCAGTTGGTAAAATCATCAAAGGATGAGAGGGAGTGGGGAGGGGTTTACGGACAGCAACAACAAAGAAGAGCAGCAAGAGGTCAAGTGTGATGGCGTGGATTTCAGGTGATGAGGTGTTGGTCATCTGGAGAGTTAGAAATGATCACATGATCTGGACACCAACATCAGAGAGGTCAAATGTTCAGCTGGTTGCCTGTGCTTTTTCATTTTTGTTTGGATATTGTGGCATAGTGTGGGAAGGGCTACAAATACGGAGTTAAGAAGAGGAAGAAAACCTCTACTTTTCTGAAGAACGCTCAGTGTTAATTACATTATAACGTACCCCCCACTGGCAATGGCAGACATTTGAACAAAGAAATCAAGATTCTCTAGGGCTGGTAGCAAATGGTAGGTGAAAAACATACTAAGAACTCAATTGTTTCTGACGTTGGAAGAAGGAGTTTCACTCCAGGCAGATTAAACATAGAGGTTTTGCCTGGAGACTATTAAAAAATAATAAAAAAATCCCAAGCTACTAAGAGAAACAGAGCTGTAATTGGACTAATCTAGCAAAAATAAAATTTAGATAAAATGAAAGTTCTCTGTGAAATTATTGTGGGTCATATTTTGTGATGCAGCTGAACAATATCCCTAAGGCTGTTTGGTGTCATTTTTTTTTTCATATCTTATGATGATGATAAATTCAGTTTGATTTCTGATTATGTTAACTGGAATTTACAACAAACACACAAAAGATATATGTAAGATAAAGCTATGTTTTATAATGCAGTTTGTTCAGGTTTTGCCATTAATTAACTAGAAATGGAGGAAATTAAATAGTGTAGAATTCATTAAATCCAAGAGAAAATGTAAAATATGTAATCCAGGAGTATATGTATAATATATAATCTCTCTTCTGTCACCTTCAAAAATACTGAAGTGTTTTCTATCACAAATGAAACCAACCCAAGCCCCATCTCCTTCATAAAACCTTCTAGAATTTCCCTAGGTCTCATGATCTCTTCTGAAATCCTATAGCATTTTCATTCAACAAAATATTATTGATCACCATTTATGTATCAAGTACTATAACAAGAATTGGGGCAGTAGGAAAATAATATAACTAATCAGAGGGGAGAAATAGTAAACGCAACAATTAAAATGACTAGTTCTTACTTGCCAGGCATTGTTTTAAGTGCTTTTACATGTACTAACTCTTTGATTTCTCACTACAACACTGTGAGGTAAATATTATTATTATGCCCATTTCAGAGATGAGGAAATAAAGGCACAGACAGGTTATGTTACTTGCTAAAGGTCACAGAGCTATTGTTTTGGTAGTCTCAGATTCAAAAGGAGTTCTCCCTGATTCTAAAGCTCTTAACTACCTAAGTCACTCAATTGCTTTGTATTTCGATAGATATCCATATCTTAGGGAAAAAAAGCATAATACTCTACATCTGCCCTACCTAATTTAAAGGGTTGTTATATGAGATTCAAGTAAGGTAATAGGTTTGGAAATACTACTTCAAAAATTAAATCTTCTGTAGTAATGCTAAGTATTACTTATTATGATGACATTTGTGAATTGTTTTACATGGACTAACTCATTTGTCTCTCAAAACGACACTCTGGGGCAGCTCTTAAGGTCATGTCCGTTTTATGATAGGGAAACTAAGATACAGAAAGTACACACCTGTTCAAGGGTCCAACCCAGGGAGTCTGACTTCAGAGGCCATGCTCTTAGCCCCTAAATTCTGCTGCCTGTTTATTAAACTTTGTCCTGTGGACAGTACATGGGGCCAGGCTGGGCCAGGTGTCCATGGTGCTAGAGGTGGGCACTGCTGAATTAGGACTGGACCTCAGGGAAGATGCTACTCCTTTCCCTGGCCTATATTTAGCCTAGACCAGAGGCCATACAGATAATCTCTGTCCCCTACCACATGGGTATCAAACCACACCCCCAGCAAAATGACTGGATGGCCGGGCCCTGCCATGAAGCCTGTCACTGAGTAAGCTCCTGCCCTTCACAAGGTCTCAGAAGCAAATATCAGTTCCTGAACTAAAAATCACATCCTACCTTTCCCACAGGAAATGCTCAGAGTACCTGTTTCCTGTAATTCCAGATTGCCTCTGCATGGACATTTCCCAGGACCGAAACCCACTGCCTCCAGAAAGAGTCCTTTCCATTTTTACTTAGCTCTGCTTTGTAAAGAGTCCCTCTTTAGATAGAACTGTAAATGGCTTAAATTGAACTGTGAATCGAACATTTCTGGACTGGTTCAAGATCTGCCCTACTTCTCATAACAAAACTGCTTTGGCTTAGTATCTATGTACCTGGTGCAGAAAGACTTGCTCTGGCCAAAACTCTCATTGTCTTCTTACTCACTGTGAGAGCTGTGTTGGGGGGTGGAGTGGGGTGTGCAGGGGGTTACCTACTGATCTGGCAGCAGGCACCTCTCTTTACAGCGCACTCCACTCCTGTATAGGAGAATGAAAATCATATTAGCAAGTTTAATAGTCTGAACATGGTAAGGAGACTGGTTTAACTCTGTCAGCCCATCATTTCTCCAAATTAGTTGCCAACAAGACTCCTTTTTAAAAAGCAGAATCGGGCTTCCCTGGTGGCGCAGTGGTTGCGCGTCTGCCTGCCGATGCAGGGGAACCGGGTTCGCGCCCCGGTCTGGGAGGATCCCACATGCCGCGGAGCGGCTGGGCCCGTGAGCCATGGCCGCTGAGCCTGCGCGTCCGGAGCCTGTGCTCTGCAACGGGAGAGGCCACAGCAGAGGGAGGCCCGCATACCACAAAAAAAATAAAAAATAAAATAAAAAAATAAAATAAAAAGCAGAATATCTGTGAACTCACTGTAGAGCTAGAAGTAGAGTAAAAGAAACCAATGTCAACAAATGGAAGTTACCACTGTCAATCAAGCGTGGCATCTGAAGCCTTTCCAAGTATCAGCTGGTGGTTTTCACTGTGAAAAGTGAAATAATTTCTAAGCCATCAACTTCTTCATAAAGGCAATTTGGAAATACATTTTGGGAAATGTTGGCTAGAGGATGTATAACTGAAACTATAATCAAGTGCTGATCTAACAGACACTTCCTCAGGTTCTAATCTCGAAGAGAAATATGATTACTACTTCTTGCCAATAGATTCATTCAATGAAGGTATTTTTATGAGTTTGCACAGGCTCAAAAACATTGCAGAGAGCACTCCATGCAAATTCTGAATCATTAAAGTGTAAAATCGTTTGGCAGTTCAAGAGAAGAAAATATTCTATTGATGTGAAGTACAATTTTTACATGCTAATACATTTAATCACTTTCAGCCTCCATGAAAATTAAGAGATCTTGGAAATCATCTAGTTCAACTAATTTCACAAATGTGAAACCTGAGGCCCAGAAAAAGAGATTCTATTCATAATCACACAGGTAGTGAGCAAGAGAGAGCAAGAATACAAGACTCCCAATTCCACACTTCAATTTGGTTCCAACAAAAATTTGCGCATGATGGGCTTCCCTGGTGGCGCAGTGGTTGAGCGTCCGCCTGCCGATGCAGGGGACGCGGGTTCGTGCCCCGGTCCGGGAAGATCCCACATGCCGCGGAGCGGCTGGGCCCGTGAGCCATGGCCGCTGCGCCTGCGCGTCCGGAGCCGCTGCTCCGCAACGGGAGGGGCGAGAACAGTGAGAGGCTCGCGGACCGCAAAATTTTGCGCATGAGGAATATATTTTCATAAATCAAATATATGTGAGTAATTCGTGCTCAACATTTCAGCAGATATAATGGAAAGAATATTTTCACTCCACCCTCTAGATCTTTCTGAAGTTAGTTATCTTGAGAGTTGCACACGTATCAAAGGCCTTTTCAGATATCATAAAATAGCTTTAGAATGAGACAAGACAGGAAATTCCAACATTAATGGCAAAAGGACCATTCCTGTATGAACCAGAGTTTATCTTCTATGAAGATATTTACAGAAGCCACTCAAGATATTTACAAAGCCCACTAGGTCTTTCTTTCATATAAGTATTAAAAACTACTCTGTATAAATTTCTTTGGGGAGGAGATTGACAGGCTTGATACATCCAATGAGAGAAAATTTTCATCTGCTAATAGAGTTGTTACTAGTTCAACAAAAATACTTGACACGTAATGTAAAAATTTATTGCCTCCAAAATTTTTCTGGAAGATCTGAAATAAAACTTTATATCACATTTTATTACATGGCTTTCCTCCTTTGCTTTGATACAATTGAAAAGAATATAAAATTTTCTCATTTATTCAACACCGAATATATTAAATCGTTATTTCCTTAGATCATCCTTGACACTAAAAGTTCTTTTCGTACCACTATTTGATAGGGAATAAATCAACAAAAACCAATTTCAACAAACTGGAAACATTTCAACAAATGGAAATCATCACTATCTATCAAGTTGTTGGGAGCCTTTCTAAGCATCTGATGGTATTTTCCACTTGGCAAAGTGAAAAATCTAAGCCACCAATTTCTTCATAAAGGCAATTTAGAAGGAGTTCATATTTGAATTAGGATTGTACTCAACTTAGGTAAACGTAAAGGAATCATAATGAATTTTGTGTTTACAATATAGTGAAAATAATTCAGATAGGAATTTTCTAAAGTGAAATAATTCCCTTAGCTATTTGAGAATTTTCATGCACAGATCCAGGAAGTTAGGGTTAATTTTTAAGTAATTCCTCTGTATGCCAATGTAACATTTTTACTGGAAAATACTTTTCTTCTCAAGAAATTTCAGAATTACATACCCTCCCCACACACACGGTCACGTATTCCTTAGCTCAGACAAGCATGGTTAGATATGAGTGGAATAGACATTAGACAGAGAAAAGAGGCTGTCAAACGGTGTGCTGAGCAGTGAGGATATATTCAGTGCCTCCTGGGAGTTTGGTTCCTGTAGCTGTAGAGGACGGGACTCTATGTGTGAAGAATTGAAAGAAACATCTACTGAGTAAGTCTACACATGAGCAGTTTTCTCTTCTCTAAGCATTACCACCAACTGTGCTCTTTGGCATCATGCTTCGTGGTCCCTTAATGTCCCTTCAGCAGATTCTAGATCTTTCTGTGCACTTTCAGATATTATAATCCACTCTGGTTCAACATCTCGAGCTTAAACTAGATTTGGATTTCATTCTGAAGCTCTTCTCCCCTACCCCCAATGTGGTCATCATTAGAACTGTTTAAGAATCTTCCAGTCCTCCTTCTGAGGACATGGCAGGAAAGAACTCCCACAGCCTTTGAACTTAGGGTGGCCATATGACTTGGGTTTGGCCAATGAAATATGAGCAGAAATGACATGTATCACATCTGGGCGGAAGTTTTAAGAGCTAGTGCATCATTTGCTGCATCCCCTTCCTTCCTAGGATGGTGAGGGAAGTACATGTCCAGGTGAAGGCTCCTTCAGCCCAGGTCTGTGAGTGGCACACACTGTGAGTACAGCCCCCTGCCAATGTGCTTCAGAAACAGCATGAGTGAGAAGTAACCTGCCATGTTGAGCCTTTGAGACATGGGACTTTCCTGAGATGCTGCAGCCTATTCTGGCTCCTACATCCCAGCATAGGCTTGACCTGTAAACCCATCTGCTTGGAATTGAAGGAGGTGGTGGGGTGCATGGTCTGCCTCTGCAATAAGGCTTCTCTCAGTTAGGACTAGTCCCTCCTAACTTGGAAGGAGGAAGAAAGGAATCACAGAGAAGATAAAGAATGTCTTAGAGCCACCGGCTGATACTGGTGGCAGGGAGTGTCGCTGGCCTTATTCAGGTTATACCTGCTCCTGGGTGTCCTCTGCTGACACAGTGGTCGCTGTAGATGGACACGTAGTGTTGAGTGTCTCTCTGGCTCTCTCTGTTGCTAAGGATCCCTTCAGGCAGGGACATTTACTTACACTGCCCAGCAGGGGACTCCCTCCTGGCCTGGTGTCCATCTTGGCCACTCCATACCTCCTGTGTCTGGTCCTCTACTCCAAGCTTCTTCATGGGACCAAAGGACATGAGGAATTAGCGTGAGGGTGTCCACTCCTGTCCTTTTCTTTCCAGGCACACTAGGCTACTATAATAAAGCCCCTTTTTGCTTACTAAACTATTTACTTGATGTGGGCTCCACCATCAAGCCTCCTGCCTTTGGGAATATCCACCTGAGAAGGAAACCCCAGTTTCCTTATTTTTACATCCTTATCCCAGACTTTCCCAGGAACTCTCTCACCATGCTCAGCCAGCACCAAGTTGGGGAACAAGAGCTGGGCTTCCTTTCTTGCTGGCACTCCTCATGGATGCACTTGGGTGCCTAGGACTCTCCTCCGTCACTTGATATTGGAGGCCGAGGGCTAAATCCCACAGGAATACCACAGTCCCCATAAGGCTAATGATGGCCACTTTCCTCCCTCTCCCGGGACCTCTTCTCAGAGGAGACTTGGGGGATGCTGAAAGTAGGTGGTGGTGAGTTGTAGTAGGGCCTGGGGTGGGGGATGGACATGTGGCTTTTCTTGTTGTGGGCTCTCTTTAGAATGTGTCACACCTTCTTGTCTATGGCTCTGTGGTTTAATAGTCACAGGCTAGTCCCACTAAGCATCAGGTCACATTTGTATTTGGAACTAGGTTGATTGGCTGGATATGCTAGGGGACAGAGAAGCAGGGCATTGACTCAATCATTTGTGCCTTCTTTTATTCCAGTATTTATCAAGAGTGACTATGTCCCTGGCACTCTTCCAGGCACTAGAGATAAGGAGCTGTAAGACACTGCAGGAGTTAGGAGTTTGATGGAGGAGTACTTATCAAACAGAGTATTATGTATCACATTATGCATGGATCACATGTGGAATTCTCTAGGGGACTGTGGGAGGCCACTAACCCCGGCTGAGGTTGGAGAAGGACAAAGGATGAGCAGGAATAACACAGGTAAAGGAGGATGGGGAAGAGTGTTGTAGCAGTGGGGGCACCCGAGGCCAGGTCCCAGGTGTGCACCGGCAGGGCTCAGTCTGGCCGGGCGTGGAGCGTGAATGGAAGTGGCTGGTTCTACCTGGGAGGTAAACAGGGTGAGGTCTGGGGCCTCGCATGTCCCTCAAGGAATCTGAACTTTCTGCGGAGGGCAAAGAGAAAGCCATAAAGGATTTAAGGCCGGGAACAACACAATCACGTTTATGTTTTAGAAAGTGGACTGGCAGCGCTGTGGGTGATAAATTCTGTAGGGCCCAGGCTGCAGGCAGGCAAGTCAGTGGCAATGATTCTGGAAACAAAGGAGACTGTCCTGAGCTAAACATTTCCGTGTCAGTGAGACCCACGATCTTGTAATCAAATGACAAACCAGCCTGGAGACACAGTGAGACTGGAACCTGAGATGAGGCTATTTGTGTACAAATCATTTCCACACAACTCAGAAATGACACTTGCATAAAATCATGCATCTATTTATCTGATATTTTTGCTATCTGGTTCTCAGATAGAAATCTCAAAAACACCCAATGGAGATGTTTCACATCAGGTAAGTGGAAACCCAATTTAAAAGCTGTGGTTTTAGGCTTATAAAGCAATTGAGGTCAGTGCTGTAACACAGTGTAGGTGAGGCTTGAGAGTTTTAGCCTCACTGCAGAGCCCTGAGGTCAACTATTATTCCTGTTCCACTCCTTCCCCCAATCAAAGGAGAAGGCTGCTGTCTGAAATGACAGGCTTCTGAAACCAACCATACATTACCATACGAAACCAACCATACGTATTTGCCTCAGTTCTGGATCCTGTCCCCCAAGACCACTAGGTGACACTGTGCAACATAGTCATTGCATTCAGGTATTTTCTCAGGCTGGAAAATGAATGCAGCTTTATTCCCCCCCCCACCCCCCCCCCGCCAAGTTTTAGAAAAGCCACTTGCTTGTCAACCAGTTCCCCCAATGCAGTTATTTCCCACTAGGTGGAATAGCTGGGTTCAAAAATAGAAAAGTCACTAGAAAAGTTTGCTATCTAATGGATGAATTTCTTTGTCATACTCTTAGAATACAGCTACCTCCAAATTAGTTGGCTCTGTGGGAAGCAGCCGCATAGCACAGGGAGATCAGCTCGGTGCTTTGTGACCACCTAGAGGGGTGGGATAGGGAGGGTGGGAGGGAGGGAGACGCAAGAGGGAGGAGATATGGGAACATACGTACATGTATAACTGATTCACTTTGTTATAAAGCAGAAATTAACACACCATTGTAAAGCAATTCTACTCCAATAAAGATGTTAAAAAAAAAAAAGGATGTTCGTTTAGGAGGTTTTCTTGACCCGAGTGATACCAGCAGTGATAATCCTCATCCCCCCCCGCCCCCCGCAACCAAAAAAGTATTGTTTATGCTGTTAACACTGTCCTTGGGCTTTGGGCTTTGGGTTTGCTGCACTGGGGTTTGTTTTTTCCTGATCCTCTGAAATATAGTCTTCTGATAGCAGGGGATTTGTGTTTTCTCTCATTACTATATCCACGCCCTATGTACTTAATGGTTTTCCTCTTTTTCTCATTTTTCTAACTTCTTGTTCTGCTCTCTTGAATAGTTCTGTATTTACCTACTTTATTTATTCATTTATGCATGCTCTAAAGATTTGTAGTTGCATTGTTATTCTTATGGAAAAGACATTGTGTAGCTGGAAACAGACATTTCTATGCATTCTACCTTGAGGGACATACAACTGATTACATCTTTTTAAGGTTGTTTTTCAGATTATCTCATCTTTCTGGATACTTGATGAAACAAACATACGTTTCTCTTCTTTTGCTGTTGGTTTTTGTTTGTTTCCTTCTTTTTTTGTTTGTTTTTAGTTTGCCTCAACAACTTCAGCAGATTGAATTTCTTTTTTTAATATTTATTTATTTTTTTATTTTTGGCTGTGTTGGGTCTTCGTTTCTGTGCGAGGGCTTCCTCTAGTTGCGGCGAGCGGAGGCCACTCTTCATCATGGTGCGCCGGCCTCTCACTGTCACAGCCTCTCTTGCTGCGGAGCACAAGCTCCAGACGCGCAGGCTCAGTAGTTGTGGCTCACGGGCCCAGTTGCTCCGCGGCATGTGGGATCCTCCCAGACCGGGGCTCGAACCCGTGCAGATTCTCAACCACTGCACCACCAGGGAAGCCCAGCAGATTGAATTTCTTATTTTCATCATTGAAACTCAAATTTTACTTTTACTGTAAATGTACATCCTTCCCTTTATTTAGCATCAGATCAACTTGGCATTCCTAGGCTATTTTTTCCCTCCAATTTCTCCTTTAGTAAAGATTGTATTGCTTGGTTTGCCATATTGATCAATTATAGGTTTCTGATTTATAGATTTATAGATCAGTAGAACAACAAAAAGTGTGAATTCCTGTCCAGGACCCAGCTCCAGCTGAGCTGTGAACAACGGACCCAGCTCCAGTTACTTAAGATTGATGCTTCACTCCACCAGCCCCAGAGGATTCCACGTGGGCCACATGTCAGCAGCTGTCAGTGGGCTGTGGAGTTGGCAAGGAACCCTCAGCTGCTAGACTCAAGAGTACCTTTCTTCATGTCAGTGACGGTTACAGCAGCATGTGTCCGAGCTGACCCCCCTGAGGGAATCTAGCGGCAGATTGATTCACTTCCTGTTGGGTCTCCAGGATTCCTGGAGTTTCTCTTTTCCTTCCAGGCTCCAGCCCCCATGACAGCCCCATGCTTTGAACACTGCTTTTCTGGTTTGTTTAAAAGATGTGAAAACTTTGTGACAGAATTTTCCAAACGGATCTCTGGAAATAGTCAAAATGTAAGCAAGTTTTAGAATATTCTTCTGGTAGTGGTGTGGAAGGTGGCTTTCAGAAGGACAGATCTCTGAAAGGACTCAAAGCATAAAAATGTTGCGTCATTATATCCTATCCTATTTGTTATCATTTATTTTTTTATTTTTAGCAATGCTGTACGAGAGTGTGATGCCACATGGTTTATAATGAAAAATAGCTTCTATTGCTTTTTAATTTTTATTCTTTTGATGTAGAACATTATCTATTGGCTTCCAACTTTAATAGAACAGAGGATTCAGGTCCCACATATATCTTTAGGTCATATTTTTTAGTTACATCAATATTCAATGAAGGGTTGCAGGTGTTGAGTTAGTCTCATTATCAGGAATAAAAACCAGCTTCACACTGTCTACCTCATGACTGTCCTGTGGCCAAGGATGATTGTACAATGTTTACTATTCTAAAATGCATCTAAAAAAGTTGTTAAGTTCTTAAAATGGAAAAATGAGTTTCAGAATTGACAAATGCCTATCTATTCAGCTTCTCAGCGAAGTGATCTGATGGGATATTTTGATGAGAGATTTCCCACTCTTGGACCCCTAGGTGTCTTCCTCTCCATGGCTTATTGGTTTCCCCAGAGAGGGAATCTTCTAAACTCTCAGCCGTGGCTGTTGTTCTGGGGAATAGAGGCACATCTCAGACCTAGTACATCCTAAATTGAATTCTTGTTCTTGCCCCCAAAACTGCTCTTCCTTCAGTCTTCTCATTTGTTAGTGACAAATATATAGTCTCTTATTCTAAAATGCTGGTGTCATTCTATTTTTTTTTTTTTTTTTGCGGTACGCGGGCCTCTCACTGCTGTGGCCTCTCCCGTTGCGGAGCACAGGCTCCGGACGCGCAGGCTCAGCGGCCATGGCTCACGGGCCCAGCCGCTCCGCGGCATGTGGGATCTTCCCGGACCGGGGCGCGAACCCACATCCCCTGCATCGGCAGGCGGACTCTCAACCACTGCGCCACCAGGGAAGCCCAATTTTTTAAAAATTGATTTATTTATTTTATTGAAATATAGTTGATTTACAATGTTTCAGGTGTACAGCAAGTGATCAGTTATATATATGTGTATATATATATACTTTTTCAGGTTCTTTTCCATTACAGTTCATTACAAGATATTGAATATAGTTCCCTGTGCTATATAGTAGGTTCTCATTATTTACCTATTTTATATATAGTAGTATATATCTGTTAATCCCCCAACTCCTAATTTATCTCTCCCCACCCTTTCCCCTTTGGTAACCATAAGTTTGTTTTCTATGTCTGTGAGTCTATTTCTGTTTTGTAAATAAGTTCACTTGTATCATTTAAAACTGCTGGTGTCATTCTTAATGCTTCTCTGTCTCCCATACTCCACAACGCAATGACTGAGAAATACTGTTGGTTGTACCTTCAGTATAGATCTAGAGACTCACCACTTCTCAGCCCTTCCATTACCACTCTGCTACCATTCTGGTCCAAGCCACCATAGTTTCTCCTCGATGACTGCCGTAGCCCCTCCCCAGTCTCTATGCTTCTTCCCTTACTCCCAGCACTGCTTGCCCCCTGCCCTCACCACCCCCAGCCCATTCTCAACCCAGCTGTAAGAGCGATGCATTTCAGTTACAAGTCAGAGCATGTCAGTCCCTGCTTAACATCTTACGGTAGTTCCCGTCTCACTTGGAGGGAAAGCCTGAATTCTTACAATGGCTCCCAAGCCGCAGATGATCAGGACCTTTCTGACTTTCTTTCCTACCTCTTTCCCCCTCACTCCCTGCACTCCACCCTTCGCTCTCCCTGTTGTTCCCCAAACACGCCAGGAAACCTCAGGGTCTTTGCTCCAGCCGACCCCCTCCCGGCATGCTTGTCCTTCAGAAATCTACATAGTCAACTCCTTCACCTCCTTTAGTCTCTGCCCAAATGTCTCCCCCTCAATAAGCCTGACCACATTATTTAAAACGATGCAACATCTTCATACCTGATTCCCCTTACTTTGCTTTGTTTTGTTTTTCCTTTAGCACTTATTACCTTCCAACATACTACAACATATTTTATTTCTTTACTGTCTGTCTTCCTCTCCTTTCTAGGTATAATTGTTTTGTTCACTGATGTGTAACAGTTGAGTAGTTGCTCAATAAATATATGCTGCAGAATTAATAAATTCACAGGATATATTCCCTCTTAAGGATTCAAGATAAGATTTAATGAATATCTACAGTGTAACCAAAGATTTATGCACATTATCTCATTTACTCTTATCTATAACCTCATGAAGTAACACTCTCTGTACTTGACAAACATGCAAACATTTAAGGATATTTTTCTGAATGTTCTTAATTAATTGAGGAAGGTGGAATCTGAATGCTGGTAACTAAATCCCACATTTTCCCCATTACGTCATGTTGGCTCCAACTCTTAAACCATCCAAGCTCAGCTGCCTCCTCTTAATTACCACTGTGTCTTTAAGTGCCCAATCCAAGATGGTAGCCACTAGGCATACATGGTTATTGAGCCCTTGAAATGTGGCTAGTCCAAATAAAGATGTAAAACACGTAAGATTTCAGACAGTATGAAAAAGAATTAAAATACCTTGATGAGAATTATAAAGTATTTATTATATGTTGGAATAATATTTTAGATGTGTTGGGTTAAAGTATGTTATTAAAATTAATTTTACCTCTTACGTTTTTTGATGTGACTTCTAGAATCCTTGAGAATGTAGTCCGGAACCAGGGCCCTCCAGCACCCAGAGCACCCAGGTGTCTCTCATCCCAGGACTCCCCACCTGAGCATCGTAGAACTCTGAGATCCCGCGAGATCAGACTTCCTTTGGGAAGAGAAGTTGCAGCGTCAGAGGCTCGGGCCTGAGTTCATGGTTCTGTGAGTTGCCCGCAGTGCTTGCAGAACTCCAGCCCATCCTCTCCCGGCGACTCCCCACGCACCCGAGGCCACGTAGCACCCCCCAAAGCTGCAGCCGTGCCCTGTTTGCCCTCCTGGGGAACCGCGCTCCGCGCGCCCAGGCCAAACCCCATCCGGGGCCTGCTCGCGACCCCGCGGAAAAGGAATCAATAAATGCTTTTGCTGGTTTCCGGGAGAAGTGGGCTGCATGTTGGAGAGTTGTTACCATCAGTTCTCTGCAGGTAAGGCCGCCCACCTCCTGCCACCTCCTGGACTCTTTCAAGGTTTTCTCTTTGCCTGTGGCTTTCTACAGTTTGAATATGGTATATCTAGGTATGGGCTTTTTCTGGGTTTGGGGTTTTTTTGGGGGGTGGGTTTGTTTATTTGTTTGTTTTGTGGTTACTCTGAGCTTCCTGGATCTGGGGTTTAGTGGCTGTCATACATTTTGAATTTTTATTTCTTAAAATTTATTTTTAAATTTTATTTTTAAAAATAAATAGCTTTTATTTATTAAAATTTATTTTTTCTCTTGTTTCTGTTTGTTATTCATCTGGTATTTCCATTATGCATAGTTGTGCCTTTTGTACTTGTTCTGCTCATTGTTATTTTTATTATTAATATTTTATTTTATTTTTGATTTCCAGTTTGGGAACTTCTGTATTCAAGCTCACTGACTCAGCTGTGACCAGTCTACGGTTGAGCTCCTCCAAGGTAATCTTCATTTATATTACAGTGTTTTCGATTCTGGGATTTTCTTTTGGTTCTTTCTTAGAGTTTCTGAGACCCATCTCCTTGCATGTTGTTTAACTTTTCCATTATAGACCTTAAAATATTAGACTTATTTTTAATGACCGGACAATTCTGATATATGTGTCATTTCTGAGTTGGTTCTGTTATTTGCTTTGGCTCTTCAGACTGTTTTTTTTCTTGCCTTTTGGAGTGATTGTTTTGCTGAAATCTGGACACAATGTATTGGATAATAGGAACTGAGGTCGGTAGGCCTTGAGTGTGAGGTTTTATGCTAATCTGTCTGGGGGCTGGGCAGTGATTGATGTTTGCTGTAGGTGCCAGGTGCTTCAAATTCTTTTATTGTCCTTGATTATGTATTCCTTCTTGACTTTGGGATTCTCTAAGTTCTACTCGGAGGGAGTCCATGTTCCCGCAGCCCTTTCAACTATAACTCACTCTTATTATGCTGGGACTCTGTTGGTGTGGTGGTCTACTTGGGAGAAGGCACATTCCAGAATCTTCCAAGCCTGTTTCATTGGGCTTGTGTCTGTAGTCTATGACCACAGGTGTTTCTTGTATAGTTGCCCTCCCCATGCTCCTTAGGTAAGACAAGAAGGCTGAATGGGGGCAGGAATCAGAGGAATGACGGCGCCCCCCCCCACCACCACCGCACAGCTGTAGGACAAGTCTCTGGTACCTGGAGAGAAGACTATAGTTATAGAAAAGGTGTGGGCCAATTTCACAAGCATTCCTCCTCATCTCCCATGTCAGAGCTGGGAAGGTATCTATATCAGCTGTTCATCATCCTGTGAAGCTTGTGGGGTTGGGATTCATGGAGATAAAGCCAATAAAATGTGTGTCGCTGCCCCTCCCCCATCACAGTCCCAAGGAAATTCTTACTCTCAAGCTGGTGCACACTCAGCCTCCAGCAGTTCATCCAAATTTTCATTTACATGTTCCCACCAGTGTGACTCCAGAAGCTTCTGCTCCAGGTAAGCAGTTCTTGGCTGTGACTGTCTGGATTCCTCTGCCTCTCCAGATTTTAGGGTGGCCGTTTGCCCTGTGGTCCAAGAAAAGACTTTAGTTTTTTAGTCTCTTCAGCCTTTCCTTGTTATAAGGACAGGGGTGACACCTTGAAAACTCTTTACATGTCAAAGCTGAAACTGCAAATTTTGAGATCTATGATTTTTAGTGAGTGTTAATGAAAGAAAGTCATTTTTAGGGTTTTAGAATTTGGGGAGAACTGTTTTTGTTGTTGTTTTTTCTTTAACACAGTAGGTTCTTATTAGTCATCTATTTTATACATATTAGTGCATATATGTCAGTCCAATCTCCCAGTTCAGCCCCCCCCCCGCCCCCACCCCCTTTCCCACCTTGGTGTTCATACATTTGTTCTCTACATCTGTGTCTCTTTTTTTTTTTAATGAGGTGAAGTGGAAGCACTTTCTGAGCCATGATTCAGAGTCTACATCATTGCATCCAAAAACCTCGACTGAAACAGCATGTGATGCCTACATTGGCTAAGACCTGGGACAAGGAGATGGGAGAAAGAGGGCGATGGGGTGGGGAATGCTCCTGAATGCCTGGACGCTTGATATCGTAAAGACTGAGCATTTAGGTGATGGGCTGAATACATTAGTTTCATCCTTGCATTTGGTTGTCATGAGAACCCAGTATATACCAGGAATATGCTGACCATTGAGGATTAGCCGTGTTTACCTGCATGGAGCCCGTATCTTAACAGAGGGTCCGCAGAATTGTTTACTGTCTTTCATTTTCTCCTTCTCTCTAACAGAACTGTGATTAGTTCGGGTAGCAAGAGGAAATGCTCTGATCTCTTGGGAGGGCAGACCCTGTGTCAGCTTCGGGGGCTATATTATAATCAGCCTAAGACAGTCATGATAATCCCATTACTCTTTGCTGGAAACCTGGTACCCCAATCTGCTCTTTAGCTGAGCAACGCAGCGAAGAGTTTTTCAGGGGGCTTCCAGGGAGGATTTTCTTCCTAAATAAGAAGAGAGGGCCTTAGAAAGTAGAAGCCTTTGTGTGTCCCTTCCTTCCTTCATGGGGATCTTGGTATGAGGATGTGAGGTCTCAAGCTGCGGAAAGCATGTTGTGACTCTTAGGTCAGCAGAAGGGCGCAAAGTCAGAACATGCAGGTAGGAGAGGAGAAGGCTAGAAAGAGCTCTAGGCCACAAAGTGAACGCTGGGTCCACCTGCCTCCAGTTATGCCCTGTGGTTTATATCTGTGCTTCTAATAATATGAGTGCCGAATGATATTAATACCTTAGCCTTCCCCCTGTTGAGTGAGACAGATCCATGGATCTCGTGCTTTGATGTTGAAGCAGTGTCAACTTGGAATCAGAGCATCTGAACACTCTCGGTTTGTGTGTTCACTTTATCACAGACTTGTAACAGATAGTTCACAGGCTGGCGCTAGTTTGCGGCCCGTATTTTGAATCGCGCCCATTAGTTAGCACTTGTTTAAGGATGACGCAGGGGCTTTAGGGAAACATTTATGTTTTTATATCTAATCTCTTACCACCCTCCAGCTCCATCATATGATTCAGAGAAGAGCCCAGCCCAGTGGCAGTGGGTAGATCTTGCACTCTGAATCACCTTTGTCTCCAGAACTAAAGCCAGTCTGTCTGGGCTTGGCTTCCTTTCTCCGGAGGATCTTCGGTCACTCTGACAAAAGCATTTGCAGGAGACTCCTCACCTGTCCTGCCAGGTAAGCCTAGACAAATCTCAGGATGCCCAAATCTCAGGAGCGGACATGACCTGGCCTCACACTAGTTTTATACACACATAAACACACGCACACACACACGCCCCCCTTCAGACAATTTTGTGTCTTTTCCTCCCTGTGACAATGCCTAAGAGCTCATTTGAAACAGATTTCATGTAAGTCATGTCTCTGATGGAGGAAGTTATGGAAGGGAGTTCATCCTGGAAGTTGAACTCTTATAGCAATAGACCTGGTTAGGGGCTCCCCAGGAACAGTACTCAGTGTGAATCCTTGGCAACTGAGAAGTCTTACTGGATTTCTAGAAAGCCTGTCTATCTGGAAAAATGCATCGCTTCCGAGAGGATGCAGAAATAGGAAGGGCGGAGTAGGAAAAACTGTTAAAACTGAAAGTGTGCATCTAGTTAACTTGGTCAGAGAAACAGTTGATTAGAAAATGTGGTAACACTGTGAAGGAAAAACACAAAAAGAATTTCATGGGGAGAGATGCCTATATTCTCTGGTTGGGGTGAAATAATGTCAGTTTGTAACTCAGACAGAGGAAGGGATTCCACACAGAGATTCTTGCATTTCCTTCTCAGCACAGACCGCAGCATAAGACTTTGACATTTTCTTCCTTTTCTCAATTAGTATTTCTTAACTCCTGTACTGGGTTGCGTAGTGTCTCCCACCTCCCAAATTCGTGTCCACCCAGAATCTGTGAATGTGACCTTAATTGGAAATAGAGCCTTTGCAGATGTAGTCAAGTTAAGATGAGGTGTCCTTAGAAGAAGAGGGATATTGGGACACAGGGGAGAAGGCCGGTGAAGACAGAGGCAGAGACTGGAGTGCTGCATCCACAAGCCAAGAAGGCTGAGGATTGCTGGCAACACCAGAAGCTGTTTGCATAGGCCACCCAGTTTATGGCACTTTGTTCTGGCAGCCCTAGGACATTAATACAGCCTCTAAAAGGTACATAATACAGCGCTGGAAGTGCTAGAAGCATAATAGTTCTGTATGACTTTAGGTCATGTCTCTAGAACACCAGCATATACAGATGAAAAGGGAAATGAAATCATCCAGTGTTTTGTTTAAAAATCAGCAAAGGTGGGGACTATTGCAATAACAGGAAAAGACTATCTTGCCAGGTGACTGATGTTTTCACCTTTCATTGAGACCCAGATGAAACGGTTCAGGATATGCACTGAGTTTCTCATGACATCTAATCCTATTCCCCTTGCACTGAAGCTTCTTGTTTTCCTGATAGCTGGTTGGCTGAAAAAGTGTTTCTGAAACTTTGAATGATGAAAATTACCTGGGCTGCCAGTGAATTTGAATTTCCAGGGAATCTGGATGTTTCACTAGCACTTAGTAAATATCAAGAGCAAATTTTAATCAGTGGATTTAAGTATCCCAGACTTACATAACCAGAGATTATCCAGAGAACATAAAATATATTTTGATGCATTTGATTCAATTGTCAAGCTTCTCTTGTATCCAAAAAACATCTACTGAGCGTGTACGTATGTCAGGCCTGAATAGACTGGCAAGCACGGGGACGTGGGGTCGGCAAACCTGCCCTTGAATCCGGATCGTGCCCCATGCTGTTTGCAAGGTTATTGTTTGTTAGGGCGAGTTATTTAATCCTGTTGGATGTCTGCTTCTTTGTCTGTAAAATTGCAGTAATTTGGAGCATTATATAAATACAAGGTATTATAATGAGAAAATTGGAGGTGTGCGCAGATCTTTGCAAGAGCAAGGCTTACAGCACTAAAGGAAAAACTAGAAACATCAGAGATGTAAAACTAGGAAGACGGTGTATTTTTTTTTCGGTGAATGGAAAATATACTTTGAGCAAGCTGCTCCCCAAATGCCCTTTGTTCTGAAATAGAAAAGATCTGAGAAAGATTTCTTTATAAGGAGCATTGCTTGTCAGGGAGACATGTGAAAGGCAGGTTCTCTGACTCAGCTGCGACAGTAATGGAAAATTCCTTAGAAAATCGACTTCTCTCATGACTAAAAAAGAAATGGTATAAAGTTTTTTAAAAATGTGGGAACAATAAGTTTTAAAAATATGCCCTACTTGCAGACATAATATATAGAAGAACGAAGAGCAAAAAGACACAAAAAGGGAACTACCAGATCAATCACTTGCAATCAAATGCATTTCTCTCTTCCAGACCAAGAAATAAAAACCAAGTAAAATAGGCCAGAATGTCCCTTTTTTTGTCATCAAGTGTCATCAAACTCTTAATTATATAACTTTAACCATAAGCACAGTGCAGTAAAAAAAAAAAAAATACTGTTTAAAAAATAACGGTAATTATACATCTGTTTCTTTCTCTCCCTGAGGATAACGTTAGCAGGTGTTCAGAGCCTCATGCTACTGGATATTGATGGGATTCAGTTCCAGTTCTGGTTCATGTGATCCTTGATTTCCCTAACACAAGAAATCAAGTGACTGCCTCTCCCCCATTCCTTGTAATTGACATTTGTCATTTTTTTCTGTTTATATGACATTTAAACTCTTAAGCTTGAAAATTTCCTTATAAGTCAGTATGGGAAGCAAATAGAGCCACCCCAATGAAAGCTGAAAATCCCAGCTGTGGATTTTCTTTTCCCCTGTAGTCTGAGCCTGGGTGTGTAAAGAGTACTGATTTACCAGTGGGAAGCATCAACCTTAGTTCTTGAATCAAGGGCTATACATAGAAGGAGGGGCCATAGAGAATCCTTTCTGGGTGTAGGAAACAGCGGCAGTCTCAACAGCAGTGTGTTTGCATAGTCACCGGAGGTGGTGGTACAGCTGTGGCACCCTGTATCCATTGCCAGTGGTGACACTGGTAGGCAGGAGTGGTGTCCTCAGTGACCAGTCTTTTCTTGAGGGAAAATGGGAGGCGTAGGAAGTGTAATGTTGAGTGCTCCTATCCTTCATTTATGCCAGTTTTCTAAGCCTGGTTCTTTAGTTGGTTGAAAGCTGTTCGGTGTTCTCTTTGTAATTTCATTTCATTTTTCTCTTCTCAGCTAGAGACAGAAACTTGACAGATACAGAAATAGTTGCAGGCAGTAAATAGACTTTAAGGACAGTCAGGCAATTGGAGATTATCTGACCTGCTTGGTGCTGAAGGCAGTGAAAATCCAGCCAGTATTCGGGGATGGGAATCTGACTGCTAGTGGCCAAAAAAAACTAGTTAAAATATCACCAGTATTTATTTGGAATAAAGTGTCAATTGAAGGCCGGGGCAAATATTAGAGAAGTTCTCAGTTATTAATCAAGTGCTGGCTGCTTTGGGCCGGTTGCTGCGTAGATTATGGTTTGACTTCCTGGCCTGGTTGTGGCAGATTGTGCTTCAGAATGCTATTCAGTCTCTCGACAGCTTAAGAAAGAGAATGGTAGACTTATATCTAAATGTTCATCTATCTTTGACTGAAAAACAGTGACTTTCTATGACTGTGCTTAAAAAAAAAAAAAAAAAAAACAGGAGCAACAAAAAAACGTCTCAACTCTTAAGGCCATTGGGGTTAAATAAATGAATAAAACCTATACAGGTTTATCCAGACTGCAAAATTAAAAGCTGTTGATTTATCGGCTTTGCCAGGTCACTTATGTAGGAGTTCAAGTGTTGATTGAGAAATACTGAGGACCCATGACGTGGAACAGGAAATAAGGGAGGAACCATGAGACTTGGATTACCTCAACCTCTGCTGATCCTTCTCAGCCAAGAATCCAGCTGCCCCATCTATTAGCTGTATCTGCATTTTTGGAAGAGTAATGCTGTGCTGAAAGGCAAAGTCGGTGTACAGCGTGCTCTCTTAGCAGCATACCGATGACTAGAGTTGCACAGCAGCATAGCCAGGAGAGTTAGGCAAACTCTAACCCGGGAGGAGAAGACTTAGATATCTGTACGCCATGTGGTAAAGCATGAGGAGTATGTTGTAAATGTATGTGGAGATGTCAGACTTAGAACGTAATTTTGATTTGATTCGGTGTGCTGGGTCAAGCGTGTTGATTGGTCTTAGCGGCCCTTCAGTGCCCTGGAGGTCTCTGGAACCGATGCGATGAGGCAGCTCACGAACCCAAAATGGGATTTGTACACGTGAAAATGTGATCTGGTGCCCAGAGGCCTGACTTGAAGCACCATGATAGTTATAGCTCTTCACGCAGTTCCCAAACCTAAGTCATTTCAAAGGCCCAGAATATCTTGAGTAAAGGGAAGACAAGGTACCGTTGAGGAAGAAACCCTGTAGTAACATCACAGATAGTTAGTGACTCTCATCCTGGAATCCCAAGAGGGAACCTGCACTCCTTCAGCAATTTACTCTTCTCTGTAACCAGTTGACTGAAGAGAAAAGAAAATTTAACCTTACCTGTAAAAGACCCTGCGTGATATGTGAACTCTTAAAAGCTGGCTTCTGTAGAATTACAGACCCAATTGGGATGACGCTGAAACATAGGAAAAAGTGAAAATCCTCCCAGTGTATGTTAAAGTATTTTGCCTGGAAGGAGAGATTACTTAAATTAAGGACCTATAGTCAATCACTGACTATCACTAATGGTTCTGGGAGATAGGAATATGGAGCAAGATTGGAGGCCGAGTGACAAGGATGCTTGGGGGAGAGTTATGAAGGTCAAGTTTTTGAAAAGGGCCAGAGTGTAAGAATTTGTGTTCCATATGAATGTTCTCCCAAAAGTACTCTAGTGCTAATCGGGGAGCTGGAGTGTCTGGCTTTGTGAATGTACGTTCCCTAATCTTTCTAATACTCTTAATGGGATCCTGAACAAAGAGCACATGACGGCAGGGATGGAGGCTTTACATGAGCTGAATAGCCTTATTCTCTTTGATTATAAAGATATTTCCACAGGGAACACAACAGTAGCTCCCTTGAATTGGAACTTGAGGATGCTCCCTGATCGTTTCCGGTTCCTCTTGCCAGTTACACACGGGCAACAAAAAAAGAGACGGGGATTTTGGTGTCGACTGATTCGGATTGTCAAGAGAAAAAAAGGCTGATACTCTTAATGGAAGAGAGGAATTTGAACAGAACTCCAGGTAGTCTACCAGTTCCTATCCTACCAAGTCAAGTAGTAAGAATTAATGGATTTTTGACAACAACCCAATCCAGGTAAAATACTCGTGGTTCAGATTCCTTACCTAAAGAGGTCACCATACATAATAAAGAATCTAAACTAGCTGGAGGTTTTGCTAAACACAAGGGGAGAATGGAATTGGTAAAATAGAGAAGTCATTAAACCAATATGGCCTTGTGACAAGTGCAGAAATGAGGATTGCAACATATACATAAATTATTTCTTGCTGAAGCACATACATATTTGTGTATTCGAATTACTTCTTATTTCCACTCCCCTTCTCCTACTGTTTTATAAAGGGTGTGTTGATTATTTCAACTTCATATGTTAATCCATAGGTTGTAGACGATTGAGATGGTAACATGGCAGAGTTAGTGGGAAAATGGACATCATCCAGAGTTCCAGGACTTGGAGCTAAGTTTCTTAACTAATTGTACTTTAGCGTCCACCTTCTACGATAGGAAGCAGGCTGCTTCTTCCAGGTAGTGGAGAATTCTGGGCATTTCCCAAATGTGGGAAGAGAGCGCAGGTGCTAGACATCCCCCAGAGGTGCATGCTAAATATCCATGTAGAACTCTCTTCGGATGCTCAGCATAATACAGAGATTTCTGTGGGCTGGAGGGGGAAGGGAGCAAGACGTACTTCTGCTTCAATCATGTAACTATCTCCCCTGCCACTAAGAATGAGCTTATCCTCATGTGCTAAGTAGGACAATGCAAAGTACAAATTATTCTTGAAAGAACTAGTTGGATGGGGGAGGGTGGATGAGCTGTGTGCTCTGAGGCAGCTACAGATTTATGACCAATGAAATGATGATTTGGGAGTTGTTTATTGAGTAAGGCTTGGCCTGGTTACATGTGTGACTCCTGTTCTACCTGAACTATTCAAGAAAAAATAGGCTTTCCCGTGGTGCCTGACTCAACTTCGTGTGAGAGAGAAGGTAGAGGACAGAGCATCCGCCAATCCGGGACCCCCCATGGATACCAAAATCTGTGGATGCTCAAGTCCCTTTGGCGTAGTATTTGCAAATAACCTACACATAGCCTCCTGTATTTAAATCATTTCTGTATTACTTATAATACCTATACACGTAGATGCTTGTAAATACAATGTAAATGCTGTGTAAATGGTTGCCAGTGCACAGCAAATTCAAGGTTTGCTTTTTGTTACTTTCTGGAATTTTTTTTCCTATTATTTTTGATCTGTGGTTGGCTGAATCTGCAGATGTGGAACCCATGTATGGAGGGCTAACTGTGCACAAGTATACAGCCTTCATTTTTGTGTTGGTTTGTGTAGAGGGGATCATATGGTATATACATTTTTTTTTTTTTTTGGTAACTTACATTTTCACTTAACATTGGAAATATTTTCAGGTAACTCTACAAATTCACCTGACACTTTACAAAGAATATTCTATAGTATGGCTGTCTAATAATTCATGTATCAGTTCTGTTGGTGGGTATTTGTATTGTTTCTAGTGTTTAAATTCTTGTGAAAATGCTTCCAGAGATTATATCTGTTTGTGCCTCGTTGGGAACATAAATATTTCTCTTAGATACCAGGAAATGAATGTTCTCTGAAGAGTGCATTTTACAAAAGACTGTGACTTTGGGGACTGCGTGTTAACTTTAGGAGTAGATACTAGAAACGTCTCAGAGTGGGAGCGTGCTGGAATGAAGCGCTAAACTCCCTCATGGCCTCAGCAGAGAACAACGCTGATGACTGCATCATCCCTCAGTCGCTTTCAGCTGTAGTGTCAGAAGACTACATCCATCTCTGGCTCTCCTAGGGAACTCTTTTGTGGCCCCAACTTCCCACCGTCAGTAGTTGTAGAATGATTAACTAGACCATATACTCTTCCAGGTTCAAGGAGTCAGGATTGACAGCTCTGTGTCTGTGGTCTTAGCAAATTCTGCTTCTGGGGTGCCCTGTGGATTGAACCAGGGAGAAAGCTTGAGTGCACTTGGTCAGGAGTTTTCTTCGCCCTGTCTGAAGGTGAGATGGCTCGGTAATGTTTGATTCAAACCCAGAGTTCCTAATCAATTTGGACATGAAGCAGTTAACCACAAACTTGCTGGTTAGCAAGGAAATATGGTTTAGGAAATAGGTCACAAACTCTGGGTTAGACAGACCTGGGTCTGACTCTTAGCTCCCCCACTAACAAGTAATCTGCTTAAAGTAACAAATTTAAAGTTTGTTACTTTAAGCAGATTACCTAACTTTGCTCACCGTCATCTGTGTAATGGGAATACCAGTAGCTACTTAATAGATTTGGACTAGAGAATAATATAAAACCTGGTAAATACCTGTCCTATAGCAGGTTCTCTTGAGAAGAGAAATATGCAAGAAGGCAAATGTGTACATGCATCAGCTGTCTAGATTATTATCTAGGATGCAATTGTATAGCTATGTGACATAGCTGATACCAGGCAGTCACTTTATCTTTCTAAATCTCAGTTTCTTCGTTCGCAAAAAGATGCAGCTATCTTAGGTTGTTCATTGCAAATCAGTGGTGACCTTTGGCTTTCGTGGGAGCCTCTACTCATCCTTTATTCATTTTATCATCCCATCCTGGCTATTTTCAGTGGTATTAAGGATTTTATTTATAGTATTTGCCTAATGTGCTTTGAATCATAGTGTTTCCCTTTTAGGTGTATTTTTAATATTTAAAAAATACGTGAAATTTTAATGGTGCTTAATTTGATTCTTTGCAGTCAAAATATCTCTGCCTGCAAATATGGCTGTATAGTCCTCACCACTGGCTCAGAAGTTATTTTATTTGATGTGTTGATGAAAATGAGTGACTAAAGACTCCTGGAAATTTATAATGAAGCAAGAACTCTGGGAGAAGGGAAAGGAGTTTTTATGTTTCCTGGGGCTGGGGAAGAAGCTTCCTCTGGGGAGATGCTCCCTCTGTCTGAAGCAAGACTCAGGTCAAAGGCTTCAGTGAGGGAAAAACACAGACACTGGGAATTTCTCGGAGCTACCTCATCAGAGTTTTGTTTCCGTATCAAATTTAAACATAACAGTGATGCTTTACAGGTTGATTTCAGTACAGTCCTGAGGTACTCATAGCTGCTGTCAAGTCAGCGGTCTTCAGTACATTCTGCCCTTGTAGCTCGGCAAGGTTCGGGTGTGCTGGCAGCTGGGAGTGGCAGCGTTGCCCTGCCTAGCAGAGGGTGTCCTTCACTACCTTTGCAGAGTGCAGAGGGGGGAGTCTTCTGTGCTGTTGTCCCTCTACGTCCGTGGGAGATTGGCTCCAGGACCCTCCACAGGTACCGAAGCCTGTGATGTTCAAGTCCCTTGTGTGAAACGGCACAGTATCTGCGTGTTTAGGCACACCTCATTTCATCGTGCTGTTGCTTTATTGCGCTCCACAGACGTTGTGTTCTTTACAAGTTAAAGGTTTGTGGCGACCCTGCATCAGCACCAGTTTTCCAACAGCATTTGCTCGCTTCATGTCTCTGTGTCACATTTTGATGATTCTTGAACTATCTCAAACTTTTACATTATTACTGTATTTGTTATGGTGGTCTGTGATCAGTGATCTTTGATTTTACTATTGTAATTCTTGGACACTTTTTAGTAGTGATTTTAATTAAGGTACGTACTTTGTTTTTTTAGACATAATGCTGTTGCACGCTTAGTAGACTACGGTATATACTGTACGTGTAACTTTTATAACAACGGAGAAACCGAAAAAATGTGTGTGACTTTCTTTATCGCGATATTCGCTTTATGGCAGTGGTCTGGAGCCCCTGCAATAAAGTAGAGGAGTATACATCCTCCCGTATACTTTAAGTCATCTCTAGATTACTTATAATACCTAATAACAATGTAAATGCTATGTAAATAGTTGCCTCCATGGCAAGTTCAAGTTTTGCTTCTTTGAATACTTGGAATTTTTGCCGGAATATTTTTGAGCCACATTTGGTTGAATCCGTGAATGCAGAACCTGCAGCTACAGAGGGCTGACTGCACTGATGCAGAGATCTTGGAGGAGGAGCAGGTCTCTAAACTTCAGGCAATTTCACTCTTCACCCCAGGACACTTGATGCTACCTTACCTGTAGACCATTTCATTTGTGCATTAATTCTCTCATCGATGTCCTCTGTCATTGTGTGTGGAGAGAAGGGGAGCACAGAGGCCCTCTTTTTGGGACTTGTGATATGAGAGTGGCAATGATTCCCTTCTAAGCTGAAACAAGGAGCTGAAAGTTGTGCTGGGTACCGCTACTTCTTTTAGGTAGCAAAGAAAGCTGATGACAGAAAAAAATGAAAGAACAATGTTTCCAGCCTTATGGTGTATTTAGAAAATACTGGGAGTAGTACTTACCATTAGTTTTAATCATTGCAGCTATTCCCCAAGTGCTGGCTGGAAGCAGTACATGCCACATCAGAGATTTGGCAGATGCGACCGTCAGGGATTGTGACTGATTGGCTTTGCTCCTCTAAATATGTGGGCACATTCACAGCAGCCCGCCCACCTGTTGTTTCATAATCCTGAGTACCACGTGCTTCAGAGACCCATTCTTCTGAGCAGTTACTGCATTCTGTGCTTGGAAGGATTGTGGACCAGGCTTAGCGTGAGACATGTGGTGACCTATGGAGAGTGATGTTTCTAGGATAGATGTTGGCATATGTAGTCTGGAGCGTCTACTTAATACCCTGTCCGGCATCAGAGCATGGGAGGTCGGTTGCAGGTCTTGTCTAATCAATGTAGGGGAGCCAAGTGCTGCAGCCTGTGTATTTTCATGGTCTTTACAACCCAGACTGAGGTATAACCATCTGTAGGGGCTGTGATCTGTGCCAAATGTGATGTAAATGATCAGTTAACAGGGTTTATTTCTTATGTGAGAACATTTTCCTTGACCACTAATTAGCATAAGAATTTAGCTCAGAGCTCTCACTTTACTTCTAGTTGGCCAAATACCACTTACTCTTTCTGTCACCTACTTGGTGATTAACTTTTTCATGAAGACAGTAAATTGGACAGTAGCAAATGGAGCTAAAATCACAATAAGAATATCAGCAGGTTCTTCATCGAGAAGTGTGGAGGCCAGAAGGCTGCCAGATTCAAAGTGCTGAAAGGAAAAAAAAAAAACAAAAAAAAAAACCAACAAAAAACCCAAAACCCTGTTGATCAAAGATCCCACATCCTGCAAAACTGACCTTCAGGAGTGAGGAGGGAATTAAGATATTCCCAGATAAATAAAAGCTGAGGGATCAGAGTGGCCGTCCTCAAAGGATCTGCAGGCAGTGGATGCTGGAGAGGGTGTAGAGAAGAGTGAACCCTCTTGCCCTGTTGGTGGGAATGTAAATTGATACAGCCACTATGGAGAGCAGGATGGAGGTTCCTCCAAAAACTGGAAGGTAGGGCTAGGGTCCGACCCAGCAATCCCACTGCTGGGCGTGTACCCGGAGAGAACCATGGTTCGGGGGGCAGTCATGTGCCAAGTGTTCATTGCAGCTCTGTTTGCAGTGGCCAGGACATGGAGGCAACCTGGGTTGTCCATCGACAGATGAATGGATGAAGAAGATGTGGCGCATGTGTGCGATGGAATATTGCTCAGCCATGAGGGGAAACGAAGTTGAGTTGTTTGTGGTGGGGTGGTGGACCTAGAGTCTGTCGTGCAGGGTGAGGTAGGTCGGAGAGAGAGGGGGCAGCTGCCCTATGCTGACGCGTGTGTATGGAATCTAAAAAAAAAAACCAGGAGTGGTTCTGAGGAAGCTAGGGGCGGGGCAGGAGCCGAGACGCGGATGTGGAGGGTGGACTTGGGTACACGGGGAGGGGAAGGGTGGGCTCGGACGAAGTGGGAGAGTGGCATGGACTTTCGGATACTGCCGGGTGTGGAGTGGATGGCAGGTGGGGGGCAGCCGCGTGGCGCGGGGAGATCTGCTCGGTGCTTTGTGGCCGCCTGGAGGGTGGCGGGGCACAGGAGGGAGGAGACGTGGGGATGTGTGTGTATGTGTAGCTGATTCGCTTTGTTGTGGGGTGGAGGCTGGCACACCATTGTGCAGCAATTGTGCTCCAGTGAAGATGTTAAAAAAAAAACCAAAAAACAAAAAAAAAACTCTTATAAGATCCAAAAAATAAAATAAAATTCTGAGGGAGTTTGTTAACAGTAGATCTTCCCTGGAAGAATTTCTGAAGGGAGTCCTGAAGGTTGAAATGGAAGGAGCCTGGATGGTAACTCATGCTATGTAAAGAAATAAAGATCTCCGTAAAAGTGAATGCATGGTTTTAGCAGGGCTCTTTCACTGACACTTTCTTTAAGGCTTTCCCAGAGGCTGCCTGCCTCTGTTAGCATCACAGTCAGATGTGAGGCTTCACTAATTGTCAGATGACTGCTCTAGTGTCTACAACATAAATTGTTCCACCATCTCATCCAATTCAATTTGTGCCTCTTTGCAGGGGTAATTTTTGAGTCCAGTCTTTAACGTTTGTTCTTACCCCAGGAGGGATTTTCTTAGCCATCTCTTTTTGTGATTCTCTCTGGTAAACAAGCAAGCCCTAGGGTTTAGCTCCTAGTTTTTAGGGAGGTGCTGGCCTCCTCTTAAGTGCTTATCCACCAAATCTTCCTTGTGTCTGAAAACAGCCTTGGGCTTGCACTTCCCCACACTGCTTCCAAATAAAGACAGTTCCTCTATGGAGAGCTTTGGAGCTCTGTGTTCTCATGGTGTGTCTCTCCCCTGAGCAGAATCTCCAGAGCTGGGCTCAAATGCCCTGTCTTTTGAGTGTCACCATGCTTTGTGAGAAGGATGCTGGGCAGGGGCCATAACTTCTGGTCTTCTTGGCTTTCCTCAGCCAGCATGGAACCTCCACACTGTGAGCAGCCAGGGGTAAGGGACACTGGGACCCCCTATATCCTCAACCTAACGCACCTGAGGTAGAACCTCCACCTTATGAGTGGGGGCTAGGTGGAGGAAGGGAGCTTCTGAATTTACACTCCGCAGCATGAAACTGGGTGTAATGGGATGTGCCGGTGGCCTGCTCTTCTTGGGCGAGAGGGAGACTTGTCTTCTTGGCCACACCCGCCAGAGTGGAATTCCCGTCACACAGAGCTCTGGGTGGCGGGGGGGACAAAGGGAGCAGGTATGATTCAAGTGCTGCCCACTCACTTAGCAAGATATCGTGGATCTTCTTGAATAAATGTTTCCTCATTTGTTGTATGACATTAGGACAATTTTCAGGGACCCTAAGTAGTTATTTTTTTACACAACTTTTTACCAGTTATGGCTGTTTTGCTGGGGGGTGGGTCTGCAGAGCGTATCATGTGGCCACTCCAGAAACGGTCTCCCTTGGAATAAGCAGAGCACGACTGGATCCCTAGATCCTTCAGTTCTTCGGATTCCAGATGGCTCAGCTTCTCTTGATCCTCCTTGCATGTATCCAAATCACTACACTTAAGTAGTTTGCATAGAAGTAATTAGCTCCTTATTTTTAATCAACACTATTTAACCAACACTCAACTTCCTGCTAGCTAGGCTTCCTGCCGGGCATAAACAAAGAGTAAATCCAACCCCAAGGGTGATTTTGGTTTTATCTGAGTCTAAAGTACAATAAAGTACCTGTTGCAGAAGAGGAGAACTGAATAGCTCCTGAGGGTATATAGGCAAGTAAGTGATTTTGCAAAACAAAATCAGCTCAGAGATGGGCAAAGAGAACAGTTATAAAAATCTTTTATAATCCAAGTAATATCTAATAATAACAACACCTTCCCTGTTTGGTTCATGGGGCAGTTTTGATGGCAAGATAAAATAGTACATGGGGGCTCTAAAATTTTAAAACTTTGTAAATGTATTTGAGGTATTGAGTATATTGGAAGTTCTTATTATTTTCAAAGGGACCTAAAGAAAAAAAAAAGTCAGATAAATGCAGACAAAGTAGAAATTTTGTTAGACAATTCTTTGATCATCTCTAGGAGATTCTGTTTCCCCTCAACTTTTGCTCCCTTTCTGAGAGCAGATTTATTCACCTTAAATTTAAATTAAAATATTGAAGATACCTGCCACCTCTGTTTCTGGAGCAGATTTGCTTTTCATCTGTTTTATTATGGGATTTCTACACAAGACTTCTTTTGTGCAAATCATGCCAAGACGAAAATAATTTTGAAAGCCACTGTCCTAGAGAACTTAAAAATATGATTTTAATTGCCTACATATAAATTGCGCATACATTTTCCTAAAATGGAAGGCATGTAAGAAAAAGGTAAGGCAATGTAGAAATCATGCTTCCATTGGGAAGATGATGATAATACTGCTAACACCTGCCATTATTGAACATTTATATTATTCTGTTTAACACTTCAAGCAGTCCTGCAACAAAAGTATTGTTATATTAAATAGAAAGGCTTGATGGTTGCTGTTCTTAGGAAAGAAGGACAAAAGGGTGGGAAAGGGATAAAACAACTTCGGGAGCTGTTGACAGCATCCTGTTATCCATGTTCTTAATTATTTTATCATAGATGTTTTGTACAAGCTGAGAGATTTCAACTTCTTGGGGGTGTAAATGTGAAATGGATTTTTCTTCCTCATCATTGCTTTCAACTATATTATTATGTTGTGTCTCCTTAACTTTCTTGTTACATTTGATTATAAGAACAGGCTCATTCCAGCTGTAACAGCTGAGTGTTGTATATATTTTTTAAAACTTCTGTGGCTCTGAGAGCAAGAGGAGGAAGAGGGTTGCAGATGTTTTCTTAGACCTCCTCTTATATAACTGCCCTCATGTGGCTGTAGGGAAGCGTCTAGGGTCTCACTCTGGTTTAGCCTGATGCTGGTGGCTTTGCTAATGTGGGGATCTCTGGCGTGTGTGTGCTTTTCATGGGGTGCTTTTGGTGGGTACTTTCACCCTGACTCCTTCAGTCACTGACGCAACCCATCAGGGAGCAGCTGTGTTTCCCTTTGCCTCCAGCTGTGGGTCACGCCAACCTTGCCCAGCTCCCCTGCAGGCACCTGGTAGCCCCAGAGTGCCTATCCCTCTTATGTCTCTGTTCCTTCCACAGAGCCTCAGGAACCCCTGGAGACCATTTCTGCATCATCTGAGGGCCATGGGAAACGTGGCAGGGCAGATAGAGCCCCCATTCTTTCCCGGTTTATCACATCACTATCTGTTCACGTGTTGCTGTCACGACGTACTCCAGTGGGCCACTGTCTTTAGAAATATTTGGACCAGAAGCAGATACCAATCTTTGCTTAAGTATATCCCTTATCTCCGGGGACGTACGCCAAGCATCGTCCTCATCTCTCCCTTCCTCATCTCTCCCTTCCTGGGGAAGGGATGTTGACAACATCACATGGCACATACTCCTGGGCTTGCGGGAACCCGCATCACCGTGTTTTGATGTAGGCACCAGAGTGAGCTCAGTAAGCACCAACTTGTAGGCACCCCCCACCCAGTACAGGAGGGCTGATCGAGTAGGGCCTTCAGGGAGTTGGCTGGCCCCAGCTGCTGGCAGCTCCCTTAGAATGAGGAAGAGAGGGAGGGGAGATTTTGTCCCTAGCTTGGTTGATGCCTCACCACCTAAAATACTGAATCAACAGGAAAAATAACTCTGGCATTCTGTTAGATTGCCAATGTCCTGTAGAAGAAATAGTTCCTTGAATTAAATCGTTGGGTTATGGACTGAGACATAGTTTTTCACATTCATGTAGAATTCACCAAATTACCTAAAATTGTACTGGATCCATCAGATTTTAGAATTGGAAAAGTTTAGCTGTTAGAAATTGTTTCTCTCTTTTTATAGACGAATAAACAAACTTGGAGAAATAAAAGTATTTACCAAGGAGCTAGAATTACAAATAGAACTTGGGTCTCTTGACTTCCAATCCAGAGCTATTTCCACTGCACCATGATCTCTGTACGTTGTTTTCATGAATTCTCTGTGAGCTATGTGACCTAAAACAAATGGCCTCAACTTTCTGTGCCTCAGTTTTCTCAGACGTAAATGGGGATGGGAATATTACCTATGTCATTGAGATGTGCATATTCAGTAATGCACATGAAGAGCTCAACCTATGATTGGCAGATAGTGCTTTGTAAGTGTTATCTATTATTGTTGTTTGTCATTGCTATTATTGGATACCAATCCAGCATTTCTGTCTCAGTTTACTTATTCTGTTTTGGCACATTAGGCATTGGTGTTGCACAGTAACATGTGTAAGTGTTCCTTTCAAAAACTAAGAGTGGGATTCTGTGCTCTAATTACATGTTAATATACCCTCCTTAATCGTTTCTACCTAACTGCACGTGATAGGGAAACTGAATCCGTACCTTTTGGCCCATCATTCTGAGAAACAGCTATGGAGACGAGGGATAGGATAGGAGAGTCCAGCATCCGTTCACAGATCTAAGAAAGTGTCCTTCACTGGTCATCACCCAGGACGCATGCACTGCTCTACAGCCTGGGGCCAACAGGGTTCTCTGTAGCCAGGCAGCAGCCCGAATGCTTACCCTGGATGAGAGAGGTCTTCTGGGAGGGCCCGTTTTCCTGCTCACCCAGAACCTCAGTCTCCACTTGCGGGGTTAGCTTTTGGACTGTAATTGCTATTGATACTTAGTTTCTTACTTTTGTTTTGATGATTTTAGTCTTTTTGATCATTTAAAAATTTTCAGGAGGTGGTAAGGTACAGGTAGTTTTATATATGTGTATGCATAAGGATCATGGAATCTTATTACAAGAGAGTTTTTCCAGCTGGTTCCAGAGGAAGTCTTGTATCTGTTCCTGGCTCGTGGGCTCCCTCATCCCCGCCGCCTCTGCTAGTGGTTTCTGCCTCCTTCTGTATGTCCAGCGCTGGGTAGCGATGAAGTGTTCATGGGTCTACGGTGACCTGCGAAAAAGATGACAGTGTTCTCAGTTTAAAAGACTTTCCTTAAAAATGATATTCTTTATTGCTTTTTGTTTGTTTCAAGAGGTCTTTTCTTTTCTTTTATGATGTAATAGTTATAATGCTTGGTGGGAGTTTTTTAAAATGTCATTTCTTGGAAAAATATAAACCTGGCAGGACTGTGACCATCTCCCCTTCATATTTATCATATTTTAAGTTAATTTTTACATGGGTAATACATTCACATGGTTAAACAATTAAAAATAAAAAGGAAAAAGTAAATGGTTTCCTTGAACCCCACCTACTTCTGTTATGATTTCTTACTATTTTTGTGATTCTTTATGCATATATGTGTGTGTGTATATATATGTGTGTGTGTGTGTGTGTATATATAATTTTTTTACCTCTCTCCCAGCCTATTTTAGACAAAAGATAATATTCACTGCTCTGCCCCTTGCTCTTTCGCATAAACATATTATACTAGAGGTTTTTTTTTTTTTTTGTCTATATCGGTACATAGAAGTATCTTTTATTCTTAATGGTAGCATAGAGTTCAAAGTAGGAATAAACATTTATTTAAGCAGTCTTCTATTAATGGATATAGGACTGTTTCCAGTCTTCTGCTACTATAAACAATGCTGCAGTGAATAACCAGGCATATTTGTCACTTAACACTTGTGCAAGTTTATATCTATAGGACAAATTCCCTGAAGCTGAATTGCTGGGTCTGAGGATAAATGTGAAGGTAGTTTTGATGATGTTGGCAGATTGTCTTTTGTAGAGCAGTGAGGTAGGATGGTTATACCGATTTTCAGTCCCACACCAGCAGTGTATGAAAGTACCTATCTTCCGACAGCTTCACAGTGAATCTTTTGGATTATTACCAACCTAATAGGTGAAAAATGGTTTATCTGTACAGTTTTTAAAAAAAATTAATTTATTTATTTTGGGCTGTATTGGGACTTCGTTGCTGCGTGCGGGCCCTCTTTAGTTTTGGTGAGCGGGGGCTACACTTCGTTGCGGTGTGCAGTCTTCTCATTGCGGCAGCTTCTCCTGTTGCTGAGCATGGGCTCTAGGCACGTGGGCTTCAGTAGTTGCGGCACGCGGGCTCAGTAGTTGTGGCTTGCAGGCTCTAGAGCACAGGCTCGGTAGTTGTGGCGCAGGGGCTTAGTTGCTCTGCGGCATGTGGGATCTTCCCGGACTGGGGCTTGAACCCGTGTCTCCGCAGGTGGATTCTTAACCACTGTGCCACCAGAGAAGTCCCTGTTCAGTTTTAAATTGCATTTATATTTCTATGAATGAGGATATACAGATTTTCCTATGTTTAAGAGCCATTTGTATTTCCTTTCTGTTAACACTTTATATGCTTTGCCCGTTTTTCTATTGGGTCATTAGTTTTATTCTTGATTTTCTGGTTATGAATATTATTGCTTTATTATTTGATACATGGATACTCATAATCTGATATCTTCATAAGCATTATAGAGTTCTCTTCTTTGTCTTCTTTTTTTAAACCTAAATCCCACTTTGTTTACTATTAAGATTGTAATCTCTGCTTTTTGATTGATATGCTTGCATTACCCAATTCTCCTTTATTCATCCTTTTTATTTTTAACCTTTCTGAGCCATATCTTGTATACATGTAAACTCCTTTTTGTTTGTTATTAGTTTTATTTTATGTTCTGTCAATATATTTTACATTATATTTTCTTTCATACTTTATTTTATGAGCTTTTTTTAATTTTATGACTCTGTGGAGTCTCTGTGCTTTATTTCATGTCTCAGAGTTGAATGTTGAGAGGCAATTTTTCCAACACATAATGTACCAAGTTTCCGTTTATTTCAAGAATTATACCTTTTATTTTTTTGAAGTCTTTAGATATTTTAATAAAAATAGCTGGTCTTTACATAGTTTGAAGTGTCCATATACCTTTATATGATATATACCTTTATTTAGTTCTCTGTAGGACTCAATGTATACATTGGGTCACCTTTGTCTATCTTGTTTGGCTTTCATTGTGTGTGTGTATAATCTTCCTTATCTATTTCCACTTTACACTGTTTACTTTTCATATATCATCTGTGTCACTTGTGCTTTCTTCAGAAGTATCACTTCTCCCATGTACTCGTTCAAATTTCATTTTTATTTCTGTGATAGTTTTCATTTTTTTCTTATTTGTTTTCTGAGTTCTGCTAGTTTAATTTCATCCTCCGTTACCTTACTGTTTCTTGTTTGACTTCCTGTATTTCTTCATTGAAGGTACTCCTTATTAAGTTCTTTTAAATTCATATGAAACATTTGGACATGATTTTTTTTTTTTTTTTTTTTTTTTGGCGGTACGCGGGCCTCTCACCACTGCGGCCCCTCCCGTTGCGGAGCACAGGCTCCGGACGCGCAGGCTCAGCGGCCGTGGCTCACGGGCCCAGCCGCTCCGCGACACGTGGGATCCTCCCGGACAGGGGCACGAGCCCGTGTCCCCTGCATCGGCAGGCGGACTCTCAACCACTGCGCCACCAGGGAAGCCCTGGACGTGATTTTTATTTGCTGCATGGCAACGTTTTTTAGTGAGAAGTATTCTTTGTTCTAAGTTTTCTGTTTTTCCCCATATACTTTTAAAAATACTCTTTGATTCAATGCTTTTCTAGTGACTTTTTCTTATAACTCATCCAAATACATTTTTCTGGGACTAGATCTTGCTGAAGGTTGGTGGGTGTGTATGTACACGCACATATGCATGTGTGTGTATGAGTAGGTACGTGCATGCATGTGTGCACGCGCATGTGTGTAGGGGTAGCGCGTGTGTGTAGACTTCATATCCTGAACCTTCTCTCCTTCTCTGCCACACAGACAGACTGCTTTATGCTAGAATGGCTCCTCCATGTTTTTCTTTATTTGGTCTTTTATCCTCTCCTTCTCCGCCAAACTGTGTCCAGAGGGGCTTCAAGCATTCCTGGTAACCCCAGTTCTGACTCCCGTTAATAAAAACATCTATATAGGTTTGCACATCAGAGTGAGACCTCTTATCTTCAGGAAGTATATTTTTTCTTGGCTCTGAGACACTTAGCCATTTTTATGATTTTTCTCTACATTTCTACTTGGTTTTTTCCAGTCTAAGCTCATTTTGGCATCCTCACACAAATTTTGAATTGTATGGATAATAACTGTTTTCTAGTTTTACTGAAAACAAAGTTTGTGTCCCCGCCCCCCAGCCCGCTTCTCCTTGTTGGCTTTCGTATGACTTGTAGGAGGAGAAGAGACAGGATACTGACTTACTCAACCATGTTCCTACTGGAAGTCTCTCCCCCTATATTTGTTTTAATTATAAAGCTCTAAAACCCAAATCGGGGAGCCATAGGGCCTCTACAGTAGTCTCTGAGTTACTTTATCTAGCTTGTTAAAAGCGAATCAATTCCTAAGAGTCTCAGGTTTCAACGATGGCACTCAGCATCATTGAGATCCTTGGCAACTGATCCTAACCCCACTTTATTTAATCAATAAATGTGGGTAAACACGAATGCTGTGTGCAAAGTACCGTAGTAGTGGGGTGACTTTTACTTTTTATATGACGCATGCGATTCTTCCTCATAATACATTTTATGAAGCTACTAATAAGTTTTTTATACATTACAAAGAAGAAAAATGGAAGACAGATTTCACTCATGAATGGTGATTAAAAAAACAAACCTGAAACAAATTGGCAAATCAAATCAAGTCGTTCTAGGGTTCATCCCAGGAATTGCAGTGTTGGTTTGTAAGTAGAAAATCTTCTCGTTAATTTAGTGTATTAATTTAATAGAGAAGAATTCTATAGTCATTTTGATAGAGGCATAAAAACATTCAGTAAAATTTAGCACCCTTCATAAAGTCTTAGCAAACTAGCAATAGAAAAGAACTTTGCAAATCTGGGGTGTATCCTCCCAAAATAGCACTAGCATTACTGTTACTGCTGAGATTTTAGAAACATTTTCATTCATAATTAGGAAAAGGTCAATGATGTTCATTGTTTTCTTTTCGACGTTGAATTCATGGTCTCCTCCAGTGCATTAAGATGAGAAAAAGAAATTAAGGTGATAAGAATTGGAAAGGAAGAAATAAATGTCATCATTTGTAGAAGTTGTGATTGTCTACATAGAAAATCCATAATGACTTTCAAATAAAATATGAGGTTTCAGTAAGGTTTCTAGATATCATTATGTAAAAAATTACATTTTATACAGCAGAGACAGAAAATATCATTGTACAAAAGGTATAATTTATTACTGCCAAAACTAGTCATCCTAAAATAAATGCCATGAAAAATGTGCAGGACCGTTGTGCAGATACTTATGCAACTTTACTGAGAGATAGTAAAAAGATCTGAATTAAGAAATATACTGTGTTCATGTATAGGAAGATTCAATACCATAAAGGTGACAGTTTTCATTTAAATAGATTTATAAATTCAAAGTGGTTCTGACAAAAATCCCACCAAAGTTTTTTTTGAGGAATTGTACAAGCTGTTTCTAAAATATGTGTGCAAAAGCAACGTCCAAGAGTGTCCAAAACTCTCTCAGATAATAAATTAAAGGAAATTGCCTTACCAGGTGAAGATTTATTATGAAACATCAGTGATGATGGCATTGTAGCATCAGTGAAGAGAATAATGGAGCAGATTAGAGGGGTCAGAAATAGGTTCATGCAGATGTGGAAAAGACACTTGCCAGTGTGGCAGGGCAGATCAGTGAAGGAAAAATGGACTGTTTACAGATGTGCTTGGACACTTGGCTATTCCTGTGGAAAAACGTGAAATTGGAGCCATATCTCACAAATCAAAAAGTAATTTCAGTTGGATTAAAATTTTAAATTTGAAAAGTATGTAAAAATGTCAAAGAAAATATTAGAGAATGTCTTTCTGATTTTGGGGGTAGCAAAACTTTTTTAAGACAAAATATACACGTACATACAATATAAAACAAAGATTGATATATATTTGGGTAACAAGAAACTCATGTTAATAAAAATGGTATAATAAAGTAAAAAAGACACCCATAAACTAGAAGATCTATGTAGTACACATAATACAAGGAATTAGGTCCTGAGCCTATTAAAGATCTATAAATTAATAGGTTTTAACATGTACAAGAATGTTTACTGCAGTATTGTCTATAGTGGCCAAAAATCTAGAAACAACCCAAATGTCTTTAGTACAAAATGGATAAATTTGGTACATTAGTACTGAATGATAGTTCAAATGATTAAACCATAAACAGCATGGACGAATCTCAGAAACAATGTCAAGTGCAATTTACAGAAGACTTTGTAGTATACCAATTACAAAGTCTCAGAAGCATAAATCATAAAGACTGTATTGGTAAAGATACCTACATATGAAATATTATAGTAAAAAGAAATGGAATGGTAAATAACGAAGGTAGTGGCTGTCTCAGGAGGTCAGAGAGTGGCATGTAACCCAGATGAGCTACACAAGAGGCTGCAGTGATATTGGCTTTCTACTTATTGATCTGAATCACTGCTCTTTGATTGATGTCAGATGTTAAAATGTGAAGATATGTGCATCTTAGAATTCTTGACATATTGCATTTCATAATAACATTTTTTTTTTTTTTTTTTTTTTTTTTGTGGTATGCGGGCCTCTCTCTGCTGTGGTCCCTCCCGTTGCGGAGCACAGGCTCCGGACGCGCAGGCTCAGCGGCCATGGCTCACGGGCCCAGCCGCTCCGCGGCATGAAAATATTTTTTAACAACTCCTCACCTTCCTTTCAGTTTGTCACTATTCCTCTTGCATAAACTATTGTGACCAGAACTGAACACAACACATTTCCAGAATGGATTCTGTCATAGATTCCTCACATAAGTGAACGAAGACTCCTACTCTATTCTGCTTGACTCAAGGATCATATAAAAGTGATTTTTGCCCTACTAGTGTCACAGTTGTTGCAGAGCATGATTTCTATATGGTTGGTCTGTAGACAGGAGAAAGGATGGGAAATGAGCTCACTAAAGAACACGTGCTACTTAAGCGGTATAAAGGAAGAACAGCAGTTGCCAAGCAACTATCCTGTGTCCTTGGCCTTGAAATGCTGACTGCATGTGGCTCATAGGCCTCAGGTCTTTCTCGGTGTGACGGTGATGTAGCCCTCTCTGCCTCCTTTCAGCATCTGCCTCCTTTTCCTTTCACACACGAAGTATGAGATTCTGCATGAGTTCCTTAATTTTGCATTCTTTACTGACATCTCTGCATCTAGTTGCCCGCGTTGACATGAGTTGACTCACAGAAGTAATCCTTGTCTTTATGGAGTTTCATGGGTTAAAAGTGTAAAACAGCCTTCTAGAAAGATCGTTTAATGTTTGTATTTTAAATCTGTGTGTATTATCCATGTCTTTTCTAGAAAGGTTTGGGGCAGCTGGAGTGTCACGTGTTCCATTCTCAGTTGATAAAACTGTAAATGAAATTAATTCCCTCTTCCATGGTGTATTCAAGAACAAAAGTGAGATTTTCAGCAAGAAAAAATATTATGTAAAACTATGGTACTCCAGCTGCATGGTAAAGAGGATTGAATTTGGGGGATACAGGAATATAGAATTGTTTACCAGTGTATGCCTTCATAAATGCCAGTGAATTTCAAAAGCTCCTGTGTCATTAAAATGAAGATTCCCTACTCACTCTGAAGCTCAAAGCTCATTGAATAAGGTCCTGAAATTTGCATTCCTAATTAGTTTTCCAGGCAATTTTTTTTTTTTTTTTTTTTTTTTTGCGGTACGCGGGCCTCTCACTGCTGTGGCCTCTCCCGCCGCGGAGCACAGGCTCCGGACGCGCAGGCCCAGCGGCCATGGCTCACGGGCCCAGCCGCTCCGCGACATGTGGGATCCTCCCGGACTGGGGCACGAACCCCGTGTCCCCTGCATTGGCAGGCAGACTCCCAGCCACTGCGCCACCAGGGAAGCCTTTCCAGGCAATTTTTGAGACACACCCCTTTAAGTCATTTTAAATGCCCCTAATCCTGAAGAGTCAGCATTGTTACTAGCCTGAGCAGTCTCTCTAAACAGAGCATTTAAGATGCAGTTAGCAGAGATAAGCCTTCACAGCATTTAGGGAAATATTTTACCAAGAGTGACCTAATACGATTATAGTAACCAGTCTCCAGTTCTAAAAATTTGCCCTGTTTATCCCCAAATCTATTACTTCTTAGATCATGAGCCCAATCATTTTCTTCATTGTGTATTTAAGCTGTCTGGTAGCCGCTGACCTGGTACCCCTGTCCTTGAAGCCAGGTTCTAAGCCCACATTAGCCAGAATTCGGTGCAAAAGCTCAGATGCACCATTTCTACCTGTTTGATTCTGATGTGTTTTCACTTGGTTTCATCATCTTAGTTCTTAACTCTTTGGGCTTCCAGTCTTGGAGCCCATTCCTATTCTTCTTGACAGTTAGACCTAACATCTCTTATTATTCTAGACAATCTGGTCCCCTCGAATCACCCATCACCTTGTGGTCCCTGGCATCACCCATTGTCAGGAGAGAAATCTGATTCTATTTTGTGCATGTGGAAGTCAACCCCAGTATAGCCAGCCATGGTGAGCCCTGCCCTGGGCTGGAGGCCCAACTTGGTCCTGCTACACGAGATCCCTTCCCAGTGGCTCACATTTGATCCAGAGCAGTTGACTGCAAGTGTTCAGTCTCTTTTGACACCATCTGAATGGCTGTAAGGTGAGGCAGGGCAGCTGTGTCTGAACTCCAGTGTGGATAATTACTTTGTCAAGTGCTGCCTACTGTGAGGAGAGCTTCCGAGTCTACAGAAGACTGTATATCCCAGTGGTAGAGTGGAAACCCATCTAGCCCTATATTGTATCCACACTGAATTCCAGTCCCCTGCCAAGGTGTGTGTGTCTACTGATGAACTTGTTTAACTCACATCCACCATGGCAACCAGGGAATCAAATATTGCCGGAGACTCACCAGATTAATTTTTTTTTTGGTGGGGGGGCTGAGTTGGGTCTTTGTTGCGGTCCGCGGGCTTTCTCTAGTTATGGCGAGCAGGGGCTACTCTTTGTTGCGGTGCACGGGCTTCTCATTGTGGTGGCTTCTCTTGTTGCGGAGCACAGGCTCTAGGCACGTGGGCTTCAGTAGTTGCAGCACGCAGGCTCAGTAGTTGTGGCTCGTGGGCTCTAGAGCGCAGGCTCAGTAGTTGTGGCGCACGGGCTTAGTTGCCCCGCGGCATGTGGGATCTTCCGGGACCAGGGCTTGAACCCGTTTCCCCTGCATTGGCAGGCGGATTCTTCACCACTGCATCACCAGGGAAGTCCCTCAACAGATTAATTTTAAAAATATTTACTGAGTACTTACCATGTATCAAGCGTTATTCAAAGTATTGGTAATATACGAGTGAAAAAAACCAAGTCCCAGCTCTTGTGCAGTTTTTTTTTTAGAGGAGGGAGACAAATGGAAAAACAAATAAATATAAAATACGTCAGGGATGATAAGTGCTAAGAAGAAAAATAAAACAGCCAAGGAACCATCTTAACTTGGTTGACTTCCAGATCAGCTTTAGATAGTGGCTTAAGTGTAGGTAGTTTATCTTTGGTAGATCCCAAGGTACTGGACCGACTGAGAAGAGTAAAACGATCAAGGAAGAAGAGCCCATCGTAGGGTGTGTTACTGATGCAGGCAACTGGGACTCAATCCAAATGGGGGTCTTTGGAGGAACTTCATTGAACGTGCATTAGAATTGTCTGCCCAGATCACAGAAGATGGTTGTATCTATCCATAAGTCCTATTCCCATAGGTCAAGGGTTCCCGCATTTGGTTCCAGGTTTGGGCATGTGGCCGGGGGCGGGGGTGGTGTCCCACGGTCAGGGTCAGGAGAGAAGCCCAGAGGCAGAAAGCAGGAGCTCTGCAGCACAGCTGGGCAGGGGCTGCCTGGCTCCACGTGCATGAAGCTAGTGGCCCCAGTGATGACTGGAGAAGAAGGCCGGTTGACAGGATATAAAATGAGGCAAAAATAGGGATGAGGCAGTTTTATATTAGCTCGTCAGGGAAGGCATTAGAGCACCTGTGCTGCACGCCCGCCGTCGGCTCCAGTGCGTGTGACACCAGTTGGGTGGGCGTCGTGGGAGGCAGGTCCGATGTGTCTGAACTGTGGTGTGTGGGTGGTTACTTTGCTGCCGTTAGGGAAAAAGTGGACCAGAAAAGCAGTTATGGCAACTTAACTCACATCGTAAGAAAGCTATAGGACAGTGGTTTTCAAACTAGGCTCCTGTGAAGCACCTTTGGGCGGGGGCTGCTGAGCGGTGGTGGAAGAAATAGCGGGTGGGAATCTGGGTTCCTTCATCGACTTCAACCAGAAGAACTCTGCTCTCATCTGTTTCACATATTGAGCTTCACTGTAATAATTCTAGAGCTAAAGGACATTTGCAAGTCAAACGATCACATCAGGAAATTCCACTAGGAGAACCAGGGAGGTTCCAAACCTGGGCTGAGTTGCCTGTCTCCCCTCTGGCCATTGAGCTAGGCTCATACTCAGTGAACCATTAAAGGAAGCCACAAATATCAGCCCTTGTTCAAGGTAACTCTGCTCCCTCCCTAACCCCATTTGATCTCAACCTGCTTTTACTAAGTTTCATTCTCTGGCTTATTCATTCATTTATTCCTTCATTCACACAACAGATATTTCTTGGGCATTTGTTCTGTGTCAGTGTTGTGCTAGACCCTTGAGATATAAATAAGATCCAGCTTTTTCGTTCAGAAACCCAAGTCTAATGAGGGAAAAGGGCAGATAGACACTTACTATCAATGCTAAACAAAGAATAAACAGTCCCATGAGAATGTGGAGAAAAGCCTTCCAGTCTAACCTATGTGACTAAGGGATGGAGTCTCAGAGGAAGTCAGATATGAAATGAGTCCTGGAGGATATGCAGGAGTTGGTCATGCTCTAAGCCCTTCTCTCTAACAAAGTCCCATCTTGGATCTTGGCTTTCCTCTTTGAAATTTGGCTTAGCTTGAATTTCTGGGACCTGTTGGACATTATTCTAGAATATAAGATGTGACATTGATGAAATCATTCTTCTGTAAGCAATAGCTTCCCCATTCATCCCTGGTTTGGAAAAAGGATAAACCTGGGAGAAACAAATGTCATCTTGCAATGATGGCAGAGTGGAGTAAATAACATTCATTGAGCAAACACATTCTGAACACCTACAGTGGGCGAAGCACTGTGGCTGGTACTGGAAACAGAAGTGAATGTTGTCTTAGTCTGTTCAGGCCACTATAACAAAATACCACAAACTGGGCAGCTTATAAATGATAGAAATTTATTTCTCACTTCCAGAGGCTGGAAAGTCCAAGATCAGGGCACCAGCATGGTCACATTCTGGTGTCGGCCCTCTTCCTGGTTCATAGCCAATGCCTTCTTGATATGTAGAGGTGGGCTAGGGAACTCTCCGGGGGTCTCTTTTATAAAAGCATTAATCCTTTTCATGAGGGCTCCATTCTCGTGACCTAAGAACCTCCCAATGGCCCCACCTCCTAATACATCACATTGAACGTTAAGATTTCAACATGTGAATACTGGGGGGACACAAACCTTCAGACCAAAGGAAATATTTATTCCATGTCCTCAAATAGTCTACAGTTTAAGAAGGAGAGAAATAAAAGATACAATTGCGGTGCAGCAGGTAAGTGCTATCTGTGATGGATGTAAGCAGAGTGTTAGAGGGTCCTGGGGAGATACACATGGTCCAGGTCCTAAAAAGCAAAGAGGAGTCAGCATGGTAAGGTGAAAGTGGGACAGATGGTTCTAGAGAGCCTGACTCTTGGTAGAGCAGGGCATAACCACTATTACTGGAACATAAAGTGTGGGCTGGAGTGAAGTAAAAGGCTAAGCTGGAGAGATGAGTAAGTGTCATATTATAATCGTGTTCTGTGTTATAAGCTAGACTTTATATTAAAGACCCTGGGGAGCCATTGATGGTTTTTAGAAAGATCCTCCTGGTTAGAGTTTGGAGTGTACATTGGAGTGGCTTGGGTATAGGGAGTTTTTTCCCTAAATTATGACAGTAATCCAGAAGGGAATTAATGATGGTCTGGACTACAGGGTGCAGAGGACTTGTTTAAGTTACCTATTGGTGTGTAAAAATCTACTCCAAAACTCACTGGCTTAAAAAAAGAACAGTTTATTTTTTTGTGGTTCTGTGGTTTGAGTGATTGGTTCTTTTGCATGATGCAGTGTCCACTGTGGCTTGGGAATGGCTGGAAGGTCTAAATGACCTCACTCATGTGAGTGGCAGTTGATGCGGGCCACAAATTGGGACCTCATCTGGGCTTTCAGCCAGTGGTCTCAGCTTTCCACATATTTGCCTCCGTGTGTCTTTTTGAGCTTCTTTCCTTACAGCATGGTGGCTGGGTTTCAAAAAGCAGTGTATCAAGAGTATAAGCCCCAAGTGCAAGAGCTTATCACATCTCCATGTTCTTCACACTTGTTAATGCCCTATTGGCCCAAACTGGATCCATAGTTAAGCCCATGTGGGGGCTACATGGGGTGTGGATACCAGGAGGCGTGGTTCATTGGGAGCCACCAAATTAACCTTCTACCACAGGGATGGAGAGAAGTAGAAGGTGCCTCTTCTAGTGCCCACCCGATCCATGGCTGCTGGACCAGTCTGGTCCTCAGAATGTGCTCTGCTGGCATTTGCCGCTTTCCTCATATGGGAGCAGGAAGTGGATGGGGAAGGGGTAGTGGGCTTATACTGCCTAAAAGACTTGCACGCCACCACTAAAATATTATTTAAGTGGAAGGACTCTATCCCCTTTTTTCTTCAAAGTAGTTGGCTTGAATTTATCATTGAGTAATTTTACAAGAAATAAATGTGACCATTTAGCAATTAGTAACAGTTTTTAAAGCATGCTGTTGCTTAAAAATGGATAGATCTTCCACTTCATGGCTTCAAATCCCCAAGGCACAATTAGTATGTAATCTAAAATATGAAAGTGAAGTCAGGCTGGGAAAAGGAAAACAGGAAAGAAAATAGCTATAGAAGGAGCTGTGTAATTTCCAAATGTGTTTGAATATGGCTCCTTTACTGTGATGAAATGACTTTTATGGTTGTGGTAATTGGGCCTTACGATTACTTGGATATGTGATTTTCTTGGAGTGATCGAATGCTTTGAGAAAATGTTAATTTCTGTATGTTGCTAGAATACTTTAAAAATAATCTCCATTTATACTCAAAGATGCGGCACAAAATGAATCTTTTCATTCTCAGCTCCTGGTGTATGTCTCCAGTTTCCTCATAAGAGAATAATAATAGTAACCTTTTCATAGGTTTGTTGTGAGGATGAAATAAGACATGTAAAAGGGCCTGAAACAGTGCCTGGCACTCAAAAGTGCTCAGTCAGTGTGAGCTGTGATTCTTATATGCTCTAGGAATATTTTGCAGCTAGAGGTGTTATTCTTTCCCACAGTTACCTACACCTTAAAAAGAGCTCCCCGTGAGTCCAGTGGTTAAACCAAAGCAGGGATTGTGGGTTTGAGCCCACTCAGCTCACGTGACTCCAGGAGTCCCTTGGTTACTCGCATATAAAAGGAGGAAGTTGAGCCCAGTGTTCTCACAGGTCCCTTGAGCCGCTAAGCCGTCTCTCTGGAGTGACCGGCAGCCCCGACTCATCTGTTGCTCCTCTCTGTCGTCTGTGACAGAAGTCCTCCTTTCCTCCTCTTCTTAATATTCCATTTAAACCACAGCTTTGTTTTGGGAGGTCTTAATCACCTTTGAGGACAGAGCCTTTTGCCTGATGCATAGCCCTGGAGGTGTAATGCCACAGTAAGAGCCTTCTCTTTCTTTCAGGTACCATATTCTTCCAGCTTCGTTTGACTTCCCTTTAGTCCCTCTAAATTGATTCCATCCTCTTTTCCTTGTTGGGTACTCCTTCCTGTCCGAGGAGACTGGATTGCCTTCCTCAAGCTTAGCAGAGTCAATCTTAGTATCTTTTTACTTTCTCTGAGAGCAAGTACTCCTGTTCTCCATGGCACATGGAGCTGCTGAGCACAACTGATCCCTGCTTAACCCTGCTCGCCCTAGTTTAACAACCTGTGAACCTGCTGTGGAGGGCGAGCAGTTGGACAAGATATCACCACCCTCTGATGCTCACACACAGCACTCGGGACACTCGGCGTAGAATATCCGCCTCAGGAAAGTTGCCCACCTCTCAGAGGCACTAAGAGCAAACCACACCTTGTTCGCGTGCATCTGTGCCTGGTCACGGGACTGGGAAGTAGCAGAGCCTCTCTATCTAGAGGTAAATTGTACTCCACACCAGCAATTTTAGTTGGTGCCATTTCAGGGCCTGATTAGTAACACGCACAAGGAGAGAAATGTGCATTTCTGAATACACAACAGGGTGCAGTGACTCCACACCGCATAGACAGACACTCTCTGATATCTGACTTAGCAGCCATGGTAGAGAGTGCCACCCTTGCCGGTAGTGAAGCGTTTAAATCAAGCAGGTGTCATGAGAGACTGGCGTGTGAAAGCTGACCTAATTTCCCGGTATGAAATCCTCAGTGGAACTTGCCTAAGATTGTTATTTTTCCCCTTTGGATTGAAAATTAGGGATTTTATTTCAGTACCTAGATGAATCACTTTTTCATCATGTGATACAAAATTATTGAAGTATAGTTGGAACTTATTTCAACTATACTGTGTTGTGTTAGTTTCAGGTGTAGAGCAAAATGATTTTCTGATCTTCTTTCCCAAGATATCCTACTCTCTACCTTTGGCAATATAAAGATGATAATCAGAGCTCCCATCTCCTAAGATTCCAAGGCAGTTACCAGGCTGTCCAACGAACATTTAGCAAACATGGTTGTTTTCATTGAAGACTCATGACTGAGTCTGTTTTTAAATATGCATAGTAAATGAACAGTAGTCAAAGTCTATTTTCCTTGGCTCCTTTGTCAATCTTTGTCCTTGCTAGCACTCGTATTATTTTCCCCATTTGCATTCGGAACGTGCCCTTGAATGAGCCACAAAGCTGTCCTGAGCTCCTCCGCCTGAGGGAAGTATTACCTTGTGTTTCTCTTCACCATCTGTTTCTTTTTCTGCAAAGCTTTTTGAGGCTCAGCCTCTTGGAACAAGAGAATAACAAAGATGAAATTTATTGCCATCGATCACTTTTAGATAAAGCTGAATGTCTTCCAGCTACTCTGAATTGGTTTTCTTTTCCCCCTTGAGAAAGTAACAGAAAGGAGTTAGCAACCATTCAGGGGACTGAATCAATACAAAAGTGAGGAGAATTTCGTGGAGGTAATCGTGTGTAGAAAAGCAGGGAGCTGCAGGACGAATTAGTAGAGGTAGGTTGCTTATACATCATTATCAGCAACTCACTAGGCAGACCATAAAACCGCAGATTTTCTGCCTTAATATATGCCCCTGTTCCACTGTGCAAAGAATTCACAGTAATTTGTTGCATCCTTTCTGTGATTCATACCCGGTTAAGACCTCTCACGATGACATTCAGGAGTGCCCATTGTATGTGTAGCATCATAGTGTTAGGAGTAATGAGCTCCGAAGTCAGGTAAGAGGTTAGTAATTGTAATGATAGTAATAAAATATTGTTACTTGAATATCGTTACTTATTTCCACTGAGAGCTAAAGATATGTAATGGCTACACTCCCTTTCCTCTTTGACCCCTCAAAGACAGTGGTTACTGTGTCTTCCTTAAGGTACCTTTAAATTAAAAAAAAAATTTGGTAAACTCTATATATAACAAAAAATTCACCATTTTAACCATTTTTAAGTGTACAGTTCAGTGGCATTAATTGCATTCAGTGTTGTGACACCATCACCACTGTTTTCAAAACTTTTTCATTAGCCCAAAAAGAAACTCTGTACCCACTAAACAACAACTCCCCATCACCCCACACCCAGCACCTGATGCCCTCTAATCTTTTTCGGCTTCACCTTCACTTTATTTTTTTTCCTTCCAGTTTTATTGAGGTATAATTGACATACAGCACTGTATAAGTTTAAGGTGGACAACATAATGATTTGACTTACACACATCGTGAAATATTTACCACAGAGGTTTAGTGAACATCCATCCTCTCATATAGACACATTAAAGAAATAGAAAAATACATACTTTTCCCTTGTGACGGGAACTCTTAGAATTTCCTGTCTTAACAACTTTCATATGCAACATACAGCAGTGTTAACTATCTTATCATGTTGTATTACGTTACATCACTAGTAGTTATTTATCTTTTAACTGGAAGTTTGTACCTTTTGATCACCTTCATCCAGTTGCCCCTCCCCGGACCCCCCACCTCTGGTAGCCACAAATCTGATCTCTTTTTTATGAGTTTGTTTGTTTTTGAAGTGTAATTGATGTACACTATGTTAGTTCCTAGTACACAGCTCAGTGATTCAATATTTCTCTACATTTCAGAATGATCACCATGATGTCTAGGTATTGTCTGTCACCACACAAAGATATTGCATAATTATTGCTATATCACACACTGAACATTTCATACCTGTGGCTCATTTATTAATATTTTATAACTGAAAGTTTGTACCTCAGAATCTCCCTCACCTATTTCTCTCCTTCCCCCAGCCCTCTCCCCTCTGGCAACCACCTGTTTTTTCTCTGTACCTATGACTTTGTTTCTGTTTAGTTGTGTTTGTTCATTTGTTTTGTTTTCAGATTCCACATATAGGTGAAATCATACAGTATTTGTTTTTCTCTGTCTGATTTACGTGTTGTCACAAAGAGCAAGATTTCATTTCTTTTTTATGGCTGAATAATATTCCATTGTGCGCACACGTGCGTGTGTGTATACACACATATATATAATCACATATACTTTATCCATTCGTTTATAGATGGGCACTTAGATTGCTTTCATATCTTGGCTATTGTAACTAATGCTGCAGTGAACATAGGTGTGCATATATCCTTTTGAATTAGTGTTTTTATTTTCTTCATATAAATACCCAGAAGTGGAATTGCTGGATTGTATGGTAGTTCTATTTTTAATATTTTGAGCAATCTGGTACTGTTTTCCATAGGGGCTGCGCCAGTTTACATTTTCACCAACAGTGTACAAGGGTGCCCTTTTCTCCACATCCTTGTCAACGCTTATTATTTGTTGTTTTTTTATTTATAGCCATTCTGACAGGTGTGAGGTGATACCTCATTGTGGTTTTAATTTGCATTTCCCTTATGATTAGTGATACTGAGCATCTTCTCATGTGTCTGTTGGTCATCTGTTTGTCTTCCTTGGAAAAATATCTATTCAGGTCCTCTGCCCATTTTTTAATTGGGTAGTTCGTTTTCTTGATGATTAGTTGTATGAGTTATTTGTATATTTTAGATATTAACCCCTTGTTTAGATATATTTTTTGCAAATATGTTCTCCCATTCATCATGTGGCCTTTCTGTTTTGCTGATAGTTTCCTTTGCTGTGCAGAAGGGTTTTAATTTGATGTAGTCCTGTTTGTTTATTTTTGCTTTTGCTTCCCTTGCCTGAGGAGACATATCCAAAAATATATTGCTAAGACTGATGTCAAAGACTGTACTGCCTATGTTTTCTTCTGGAAGTTTTATACTTCAGGTCTTACATTGAAGTCTTTAATCTGTTTTGAGTTTATTTTTGTGTATGGTGTGAGAAAGTAGTCCAATCTAATTCTTTTGCAAGTAGCTGTCCAGTTTTCCCAACATCATTTATTGAAGAGGCTGTCTTTCCCTTTGTATATTTTTGTCACTTTTGTCACAGATTAATTGCCCATATAAGTGTGGGTTTATTTTTGGGCTCTCAATTCTGTTCCACTGATCTATGTGTCTGTTTTTGCGCCAGTACCATACTGTTTTGGTGACCTTAGCTTCATAGTATAGTTTGAAATTAGGGAGCATGATACATCCCGTTTTGCTCCTCTTTCTTAAGATTTTTGTGGCTATTTGGGGTCTTTTGTGTTTCCATACAAATTTTAGAATTATTTTTTCTAGTTCTGTGAAGAATGCCATTGGTATTTTGATAGGGATTGCATTGAATCTGCAGATTGCCTTGGGTAGTATGGTCATTTTAACACTATTAATTCTTCTGATCCATGATCATTATATAGCTTTCTATCTGTTTGAGTCATCTTTTTCTTTCATCAGTGTCTTGTAGTTTTCCAAGTACAGGTCTTTTACCTCCTTAGTTAGATTTATTCACAGGTATTTAATTTTTTTATGTGATTGTGAATGGGATTGTTTTCTTAATTTCTCTTTCTGATAGTTTGTTGTAAGTGTATAGACACACAACAGATATATGTATATAATTTTGTATCCTGCAACTTTACTGAATTCATTGAGCTCTAGTCGCTTTTTGGTGGTATCTTTAGGATTTTCTGTTGTATTGATAGTATCATGTCATCTGCAAACCCTGACAGTTTTACTTCTTCCTTTCCAATTTGGATTCCTTTTGTTTCTTTTCTTGTCTGATTGCTCTGGCTAGGACTTCCAATACTGTGGTGAATAAAAACCCTCCCTCACAGTCCTCTGAAGGAACCAACCCTGCTGACACTTTGATTTCAGTCTTTTAGCCTCCAGAACTGTGAGACAATACATTTCTGTTTGTTTAAGTGACTAAATTTGTAGTACTTTGTTATAGCAGCCCTAGCAAATGGAGACAGTTCCTAAATTTGGATTTATTCATATTTTCAATCAGGATATGGAAAAGGTGGGCTAATTATCTTGTAATAATTTATTGTGCTAGATCTGCTTTGTAGTTTTCAAATTAAAAACTCAAATGAGATTTTCTTTTCACATTTCTTTGTATTTTGAAACCATCTGAATGTGACCAGTAACAACATCTCCTTCCATGAAGCTTCTGGTATTCATCTATTAGAGAGGTTTTTGAGAATCCACTATTTCTTTGGTTAGTATTTAAAATAGGTTTGGATAGTGAAAACAATGCATTTCTAGGTCAAAGGAAATTTGACAGGAGCAGCAGAATCACTGTAAGGCAGGAAGGCTGCTTTTAGACTGAAAGGGAGACTGTCTCCTTGGTGGGTAGAGCCCTTTGGCTCAGCTGAGCCTCTTGGAGCTACTACCTCTTTCAACATTTGGCTTTACTGTTTTTATTCCTAGAGCCCAACTGCAGTAATCAATGCCTGTCTGTATGGTTCTGTCAGAAGGAATTTCTTACTCTTCAGAGCAAGATACAGATAGGCCATGAAAACTGTGTGAATTAATATAATGTCTCGATTTGGACTTTCAACCCACGTTCATGTTGATCCCAGATTCCCTTGGTCCTGGCATTCTCTGAGGGTGTGGGGCCACTTACCTGCGACCAGCACACTGGTGACCAAGCTAGTGGCCACATATAACTACAAATGGTATATGAACCAGAAAGAATTTGATAATATTTCCCTCGAGGTGGAGCAAACTGTCTCCCACTTAGCAGGATCAGTCCCCACGTCAGGTCAGAGTTGAAGCTCAGAAATTACAGACCTTGAAGCAGTAGAGTTATGTGAGCAGATTCAGAAGCAAGCGTACATGAGTCAGAAAGAAGTGCTAAGCAGGACCAGACAGATATTTTACGTTGTCGTCTGCTTCTCAAAGTTGCTCTTACCCCCCATATTCCATGAGCAAAATTGGAATGGAAGAACCCTGCTGCTGAGAACAAGTGGAAGCAGCATGTGTAGTAAAAGAAACTAGGATTGGGGTCAGGTCAGACCTGGGTCCAAGTCCTGGCTCATCTGCTTCTAGTTGTGTAACCTTCAGATTGATTAACCAATATGACCTTCACATCCTGCATCTGTAGCATGTGAATAATAATGTATCATAGCTACCTCAGAGGGCTTTTGCTAAATGCGATATTTGTAAGCCTGTGTGCCTGACACATACCAGCAGTTGAACAAGAAATAAAAATGTGAACATGCCTCTGATTGGTTTGGGAATCACAGTGTGAAGTACAGCCATACCCAGTCTTTGTTGGGAGACCATAGGATACATGTGAGCAGAGAAGCCCTTCATGTGAGATTACGTGAGAAAGTTACATGAAAGAAATCCCTGAACTAATAGTGTCGCCTGGCCTAACCTTGGGCTTGGATCATAGTTGGTACCAGATTGGGTCTCCACAGGGAATCCCAGATCGGAGAATCTCCTGCCCACCTTTTCTGTTCCTGAGCCACTTTTCCACCTGTTCTGAGGGTCCCAGAATAGGGATACAGTCAGAGGATCAGTTTCTGGGTCCCCAAAGGCCCCAACTGTTTCATGGGGGCGCAGAACCAATATATGTTCTTATCAGACTCTTAGTTTTCATTCCACGTACCCTTCTCTTGCCTGAATGCCCCTGAGAGCCAGTGAAGAAGGTTAAGATCATCACCCTGCCATCAGTATCACATACACCAACTTGTCATCTCCTTGGGTTCAAGCCCTCTGTGTATGAAACTAAATTTGTGCCCTACTATACCAATGTCAAAATAAGAAAGTCTAACAGTTTTAGCATTTTAAAAGACAAGAATGCTTGAGTAGAATAAGAAAGGCAACTGTTTTTCTTTATGAGTATGTCATCTGGGGACAAAAAGTAACATCTGGTCTCTCCAACCAGAAGGGACAAGGTCTTACAAAAGCTTGTGGTGATTTGTGTAAATTTCAAACACTTTTCCCTTACCAAGCCTAATGAAACTGAAATTCGACACCCTTCAAAACATGCCTAAGTTGGCTTCTCTGGCTTGGCAGAAATACGAAGTAGGAACAAAAATCCAAATCCATGCAGCATGTAAACTAAGAGTCAAAAATTCTGGGCACTTTCATATGATCACTGGCACAGTTCCAAAGCAAGGCCTTAAAATAGGAGAAGGATTTAAGACTACCTCCTCCACATGGGCACTACCTCCTCCACATGGGCACACTTCCAGTGGCCTCTTGCAGGATTCAGGCTAGTGATTCAGTACCCTGTCTTAACACACACATCATTGCCACAAGGAAGAGTGACCCAGCTTGAGCTAGACACATCAGAGCTTTGACAATAGAGAACTATTGGCACCTTGAGAAGGTCACTGGTCGGAAGTCCACTGTCTTAGTCAGCTTGGGCTGCTATAACAGTCTGGCTGGTTTAGACAACAGACATTTCTCACGGTTCTGGAGACTGGTTGTCCTAGATAAAGGTGCCAGAAGAGTTGATTTCTTGGTGAGGACTCTTTTCCTGGCTTACAGTCAGTTGCCTTCTTGCTATATTCACACATGGCAGGGAAAGGAAGCTCTGGTGTCTCTTCCTCTTATTATAAGGGCACTAATCCCATCATGGAGTCTTCACCCTTGTGACCTCATCTAAACCTGATTACCTTCTAAAGGCCCTGCCTCCAAATGCCATCACATTGGGGGTAGGGCTTCAACATATGAATTTGGGGGACACTCAAACATTTAGTCCATGACACCCACCAACTCCAAATAACCTTGAGTGGCCAAATGATTTACCGTAGGAATCTTTCTCAAGCTTTCCTTTATGTATGGATGTATGTATGGCTGCGTTGGGTCTTCATTGCTGGCACGGGCTTTGTCTAGTTGCGGCGAGCGGGGGCTACTCTTCATTGTGGCGCGCGGGCTTCTCGTTGCGGTGGCTTCTCGTGGAGCACTGGCTCTAGGTGCGTGGGCTTCGGTAGTTGTGGCTCGCAGGCTCTAGAGCGTGGGCTCAGTAGTTGTGGCACACAGGCTTAGTAGCTCCGTGGCATGTGGGATCTTCCCAGACCAGGGCTTGAACCCGTGACCCCTGCATTGGCAGGCGGATTCTCAACCACTGTGCCAGCAGGGAAGCCCCAAGCTTTCCTTTTCTTGTGCTAAGAAATCCTGAATACAATCAGGAGAACAATCACTTGCTGCAAAATATAGTCTCCAAATTCTGATGAATTGGTTGATGAATGGCAGCTGGGAGGAAGGTCCTTGTCCAGGAACCAGGTGCCCTGTTCAATCTTTTGATTTGAGATTTAGAGGAAGAACCAGAAAACAGGCTTATCAAAGGTGCAGATAATACAAGGCTTAACAAGAGGGAATGAGTGCCAGAATTAGAGTTCAAGAAATCTCCCTGGGCTGAAGCAGTGAGTCAGATCTTACAAGGTGAAATTTAATGGAACTAGCTTTGTAAGGCTGTGCACTTGAATTTGAAAAATATCAAAACTACACAAGTTGAGACTGGGGAAGATGCGTCTAGCATTCCTGGATGTTATGACAAAACTATGGATACTGGTGCCGTGACAGTCCTTGAATTCAAGTGTCCGGTGGGCCTTTGGCTCTGCCCACCCATCCTCTCATTACATCACCGTTTTCTCTTTAGTCCATGCCCCTCCATGGCTGATCTAAACCTTCAGTCTTTCTCTTAAGTATTGACCTCCTCACGCCCAGAAAACGATCTAATTTTCTAGCGCTTCCCCCCCCCCCCCAAAAAATGACCATCAGTCGTCATAGCTGACGTCCATTGAGGTTTTGTTAACCTGAGATGCTGTACTACTTGAAGTCTGTCATCTCATGTAAACCTTGCAACTCAATATGGATTTATCATTTTTATACTCAAATACAACCTTATATTCCTAGGATAAACAGTGCTTGGTCACGACGTGTTATCCTTTTAATATAGTCTTGAATTTGGTTTGCCGATATTTTGTTGACAATTTGTGCATCTATGTTTGTGAGGGATATTGCCAACTCGAAAATTAATGGAAAAATTGTAAAATAGTCAATTATACTTATTTTGAAGGTTTTTGAAAAGCTGAAATATGGCCCTTTTTTGGCTAGTGAAATTATTTCTAGATCATTTGAAAAAAAATTCATGTACTGAGTTTATTTTATAGCTTTCTGCAAAAAGTGTTTTGCCTTCAAGGTCCTCCACCAACGCTGTGGCAGAATCCCCAAAGCTAAAAGTGGTCTACTCCACCTTCCCCCTTCTAGGACACTCCCACCTTACGAACTAGACATACCAAAATCGTCAGGGAAGTAGTCTCCTTCCAAGACTCCATGGGCTCAGTGATAATGGGTACTTGAGGCCTTTCAACAAGCTTTTCACTTCAGTCCTCTTACTAACCATGAAATCCCATTTCGCAAAACACGAATACCTGTAGTAGAGAGATTTCTAGCATTTCCTTCAAATCTAACTCTTAAATCTGAACTTCTTCATGAACAAAGCCATCCATCTATTTATGAACGAGGAGAAGATGAATCAAAATCATCTGCTAATTCAGAGCAATTTGAAAGTGTTTTTCAGTAGGTTTGATACTATCCAGATATCATCAAAAAGGTCACTAAAGCATAAATACGTGTTTTTGTTCTTGGAGATCAAACACAAATTTTAAAATACATACATACGTACGTGCAATTTGCAGTTCAGGATACTAGGGTTCACTGTTAATTTGGAGGCTAAAAGAATAAATGAATGTAGCTTTTTAAATTCCCCATCATGTCAGATTTCAGCATATTGATTTTTAGTTGTTTGGACATATTTACAGATTTTTGACTGTGGAATTCAGCTCTAAGCGTGTAGGCAGCTAAAGTAATCGGATTGGCTGAGCTATGGTAAACTTCACAGCTAATACCCAGGATGACAGATTCAGAATTCATAAAATCCACATAGATTGGCCCTTCGGAGGGCATCGGCCAGTATGTTGAAATTGTACAAATTGAGATGTAAAATTCCTCTAAATATAAATATCAACAACATAAATGTAAACTGAGGGATGCAAGCCTGAACAGCAATTCATGTGAAAAAAAAAAACTTTTTGTTTTTGCTTTCTATTGAAAATAATCTGAATATCCCACAGGGGAATAAAAAAAAACCTGATACCTTATAAACAGAGTATTCCTATCAGGGAGACGGTAATCCTGGATTCTGTGTTTATTAGAGCAGATAGATAAGAACTCGAAAGCTAGAACAAATCCGGAGAATCACTTAGAAGAGGCCAGCTTTCAAAATCTTCTTCAGGATTAGCAATGCCTGTGAATGCTGTCATACTGAGTATTTTACCTTATTGTTCTGGGCCATGTGAATATATTTGTTAGTGACTGAGGCGGCAGCTCAGCAGCTGTATCTTCAATTTTCCCATTTTCTTTTAACAGTATGCTTATTTTTCTGCCTGTGTTTCTGGAGTAGAATGAGCAAGGAGGACAGTGGAAGGTCTTAGACCAAGGGGGTGACAGGGCAACAGAGCACATAGAGTCTCAGGGGTGAGAGTAAGGACTTGGGAATTGATTCTGCTGTGGTGGCATATTCGTTGGTATCAGAGAATGGAAACCTCTGGCTAACTGAAGGAGGAAAGGATATAATTCAGTGAATTTGGTCCTTATGAAATCTTTGGAAAAGTTGGAGGAGTGGCTTCTCAGTGGACCTCTGGGAGTACCTTTCAGAAAAACTCCCCCACAAGGGCATGCCACGGAAGCTGCTCTTCTCCCAGTGTCAGGAAGGAAGGGAACCAGGCTCACATGGCATCCACTCTTCTCTGGAGCACACCGTGGTAGGGGGATCAGGGATCAAGAAGCTGCTGCTTCCGCACCTGCCTCACTGTACCTAGCAGACTGGTTCCTGGACACTGGGCTGCTGCTACCAAAAACAAAACCAAAACAAAGAACACCCACCCTGTTTACCATGGTGCTCGCCACCAGCAGCAGTTACGGCAGCTGCTAGCTAGCCTCATCTTAATCAGCAGAATCGCATGTGTGTCCAGAAGACAGCCGCAAGGTCGTTTTAAGCTCTGCGGACTGGAGAGGTTCAGAATCAATGCTGAGTATTGATCCACAGTATCAAGCACAGGTGGGAAGATTTCCAAGTGTTTAAGCAGAGCAACGAAGACATGATTTCACTTAACCTTTCCAGAGATCACTGTGGCACCTCTGGGAAAGGACCACAGGAGAGAGCAAGAGAGGATGAGGACAGGAAGTGAGGGGGACAGCCCAGCTGGAGGATATTGTAAATAGTAGGTGAGATGCAAGGGGGTGGGCTTGGACCTGGGAGGTAGTGGTACAGGTGAGGAGAGTGGGGAGATTGGAGTTTTTCTGAAGGTAAAGTCAAACCTGTCTGCTGACGGTGTGGATATGGCGTGTAAGAAAGAGAGAAGACAAGAATAAATCCAAATTCGTTGGCCTGAGCAACTAGGAACCATTTACCGAGATGGGGAAAACTGTGGGAGAATCAGATTAGTCAGGAAAGTGGAAGCTATAAGTAGAGATGTCAGGTAGATTGGGGAGTCATCACACAGATGACATGTAAAGTCATGAGACCCAATGATTTAAAGCACGTAAGTGTATTAGAAAAGAAGTTTGAGGGCTGAGCCCTAGGGCACTCCAGTGTTTAGATGGCAAGAAGGTGAAGAGGAAGCATGCAACAAAGGAGAGTGAGCAGGGTCAGCCAGTAAAGTAGGAGGACTGAGACAGAGCGTGTTCTAGAATCAAGAAGAAAAAGCAAGTCGAGGAGGAGAGAGTTAGCACTTTTATCAGACACTGCTGGTGGCTTGTTTCCCATGAGGCAGGAGAACCGATCTCTGTATTTGACAACAGGGAGGTCATGCATTTTGGTGTAGTGGTGAAAGCAACATCCTGATTGGAATAGGTTTAGGAGAGAAAGCAAGTATAGACAGCTCTTTCAAGAAAATTTACTGTGAAGGGGAGCAGAGAAATGATTTAGGAGCTTGAGGTGGATATTTGGCTTAAGGGATTTTTTTTAAGTTGGTCAATAATAGAGCAGGTATGTTTGCTGGTAGAAATGGTCCAATACTGAAGGAAAACTTTGGCAGCTAAGATGACACTTTATTATAGATTTTGGATCCTGTTTTTTTCTGCTTGACATTATGAACATTTTCCTGTTATTTTAATTTTTGTAGATGGCTTTAATGACTGTATTACATTACCTGGAACAGATATAATGATTATAGAAACCATCTCCTTATGTTACGTGTTTGGGCTGTTTACTGTTTTTGCTACTATAAATAATGCTAGGAGGAGCGTCTGTCTATATTTGTCTCCCTGTCTTTGTCTATTTTTATCATTTCTGGCTGAGAGGTTTAAATATTTTAAAGTCTCATGTATTGACACATTTGCTTTCCAAAAATCTTCTTCCAAGTTTTCAGTTTAGAATTTAAACATTTTTCTTTCAAAGAAAATAGCAGCTTCTCTAGAGCCGACTTCTAGCTCAGTGTCATGCTGATGTATTGGCAAAATATTGGAGGCTCAGAAAAATGCCCTAAATGGTCCCACATCACTTCAACAAGATTGCTTAGCAGCAGTTGACAAAATTTCACGGCCAAGAAGTGTACTTTTTGCTTTATATATATTTTATGAAGTTCCCCAGTGGGAGAGCTGAGTTTCACTGAAAAGAAAGCATCATCAAGTGAGGGATTTTATCTAGATCTTTCAGTTGTTATCTGTGGAACTGATGTTTTTTAACTCCTACATACAACTTTTCTGACAGTCCTGCTTATTGCTTCAGAATGGCTTAATGTCTCACAAAAAGTCTAGACGACTTTTTGTAGTTCTTCCAAAACGAGAGGGGGTGTGAATAGGTGGTAAGTATATAATTGTCTGGAGATGGGGGACAAAGGAAAGAGTAAAAGAAATGATAACTATTAACAAGGAGTCACTAGAATCTTTAATTTTCTGCAACTGAAAACAATTTCTTAATTTGTGCCGTAGAATTAAAGAGAAGGAAAGATTTACTTTACAGCTGCGCCACTTGTACACACCCCAAACACACACAGTCATACATAATTTCATTTGTCCTTGGGAATTGTCCCAAGGGACAATTGTGTCCCTTGGGAATTGTGTCCCATTGGGAATTGTAAGTAGTCACAATCTTAAAATAACCACATTGGTGTTTACTGATTTTGACGTGCTGAAAATGGACATAACGTATAGAAAATTAGAGAGAACTATAAATTATTTGTACAGGCTAGATGGTCTTAAAGATTAAGAGTTTTGGGGGTTTTGTTTGTGATAATGTAAGTTAATTACAGCATTTTACAATCATTTTAGATTCTGTATAAAAGCTCTAAAGAAAATCATTCAATAACAGTGTAAAGCTCTTGAAAAACAAAGTTCTTCTTTTCAGTGTAGGTTCTCAAACTCTTATCTGCATTTCCAGGGTGTAAAAAAAGCCCTGAAAATTGAAGATCTTTTCATAACTCATTTGGCTGCAAAACCTGATCTGATCTGAACTCATTTGGCTACAAAACAACCTTAGCTGACATGAGGCTGTAGTTAGTCTTTATCCATCCCATTTTATGTAAATATTCATACATTTCTATGCAGAATTGTTAATGTATTTGATTACTGATACTGCCTTAGAGAACATGAAAAATTCTGAATAAGGAAGCACCTGTGACTCCAAGGATTTCGGGAGACAGATGATGAACCTGTATTACTTTTCATTTTCAGTTATAATATATTGTTCTCTAATGTCTCCTTCTCTGAAAATAATTAGTGAGATGTACAGACCTCCCTGATAATTGAGTTCTAAAATAGAGTCAAACTTTAAATTAGGATTAAGTACCACCAGCACCATATTCCAGCTTTTCTGGCTCTGTTGAAATTTTTTATGCCCAATCAAAATAGTAAAAGGGTTTTGATGATTAAGAAATAAGTCTGGTTAAAGTGTCATATGTATTTTCATTCCTTTTTATTCTGAGGTCCCTCCCAGCACATACATACATATTTGATTATATTTTTGATGTATAATTGATACTTTTATCAATTTATTGATAAGAGGAAATATACTTCTATGGCCAAATTATTTTTGATTGAGATTGTGGACAGAGGTGAATTGATATTAGTAGCGGTAGTATCAGCATCATATAACAGAATTCCCTATCGCCCGGGCAGTATGGGCACATGACTCAGAGTGGCCAATAGAATACTCTATCTCCGTGGACACAGCTATTTCCCCTAGGGGTGTGGGTGGACATCTGATCCAACAGGGATGATTCTGGGATTGATTCAGACACTGGGGGTAAGGAGCAGGAGAGGGGAGATCTCATTTTCTGAGGCCATCACCTTCAAGGACTGCCGAGCAGCCATGAGCATCTTTTTACACAGTGAGAGAGTCTGGCCTCCACTTAGGTGAGGGCAAGCAGTGGCAAATAGAGCTGAGAGATGGAGAGAGAGCAGGAGAAGAAAGGGCTAGGGAGTGTAAGAGAGGAAGAAAGACTTGCTGGCATCTTTAGAACATCTTCATCAAACTGTGCCTGAATTTACAAAATGAATTTCCCAGCGATGTGACCAAACAAATGCCATTTTGGTTTAAGCTATTTTGGATTGACTGGCCTGTTTCATTCGGCAAAATGACTCCAGATTCATGTATGTTGTAACATAATAGAGGATTTTCTTCTTTTTTAAGGTGGAATAATATTCCACTGTGTGTGTATGTATATATACCATAGTTTAAAAATCCATTCATAAATCAATGGACATTTAAGTTGTTCCCACATCTCGGCTATCATGAATAGTGCTACAGTAAATGTGGGAATGCTAATATCTCTTTGAGATTTTAGTTCTTTTGGATAAACACCCAGAAGTGAGTTTGCAGGATCATATGGTACTTTTAATTTTAATTTCTTGAGGAATATCCATATTGTTTCCCACAGCTACTGCACCATTTTTCATTCCCACCAACAGGGTACAGGGGTTCCCACATCCTCGCCGACACTTGTCTTTTTTCTTTTGATAATAATAATCCTTAGAAGTGTGAGGTTGTAATTCATTGTGGTTTTCATTTGCGTTTCCCTGATGATTAGTGATGTTTAGTGCCATTTTTTTTTTTTTTTCTTAAACAACAGACATTTATTTCTCACAGTCCTGGAGGCTGGAAGTTCCAGAGCATGGTGTCAGCAGGGCTGGTTCCTGCTGAGGCCTCTCTCCTTGCTGTGTAGATGTCCATCTTCTCCTTGTGACCTCGTATGATCATCCGTCTGTGTCTGTGTCCTAATCTCCTCTTCCTGTAAGGACACATTGGAGTATAGCCCACGTTAGTGACTTCGTTTTACTTTAATCACTTCTTTAAAGACCATGTCTCCAAACACAGTCCCATTCTGAAGTCCTGGGGGTCAGGATTCAACATGTGATTTTTTTTTTTTTTATATCTTTATTGGAGTGTAACTGCTTTACAATGGTGTGTTAGTTTCTGCTTTAAAAAAGAGTGAATCAGCTATACATATACATATATCCCCATATCTCCTCCCTCTTGCGTCTCCCTCCCAGCGTCCCTATCCCACCCCTCCCGAGCTCATCTCCCTGTGCTGTGCAGCTGCTTCCCACTAGCTGTTTTACATTTGGTAGTGTATATATGTCAGTGCTACTGTCTCACTTCGTCCCAGCTTACCCTTCCCCCTCCCCATATCCTCAAGTCTATTCTCTACGTTGGCATCTTTATTCCTGTCCTGCCCCTAGGTTCATCAGAACGATTTTTTTTTTTTAGATTCCATATATATGTGTTAGCATATGGTATTTGTTTTTGACTTTCTGACTTACCTCACTCTATATGGCAGACTCTAGGTCCATCCACCTCACTACAAATAACTCAATTTCATTTCTTTTTATGGCCGCGTAATATTCCACTGTATATGTGTGCCACATCTTCTTTATCCATTCATCTGTCAATGGACACTTAGTTTGCTTCCATATCCTGGCTATTGGAAATAGTGCTGCAATGAACATTGTGGTACATGTCTCTTTTCGAATTACGGTTTTCTCTGGGTATATGCCCAGTAGTGGGATTGCTGGGTCATATGGTAGCTCTATTTTTAGTATTTTAAGGAACCTCCATAGTGTTCTCCATAGTGGCTGTATCAATTGACATTCCCACCAACAGTGCAAGAGGGTTCCCTTTTCTCCACACCCTCTCCAGCATTTACTGTTTCTAGACTTTTTGATGATGCCCATTCTGACTGGTGTGAGGTGATACCACATTGTAGTTTTGATTTGCATTTCTCTAATGATTAGTGATGTTGAGCATCCTTTCATGTGTTTGTTGGCAATCTGTGTATCTTCTTTGGAGAAATGTCTATTTAGGTCTTCCCATTTCTGGATTGGGTTGTGTGTGTTTTTGATATTGCGCTGTATGAGCTGCTGTATATTTTTGAGATTAATCCTTTGTCAGTTGCTTCAGTTGCAAATATTTTCTCCCATTCTGAGTGTTGTCTTTTCGTCTTGTTTATGGTTTCCTTTGCTGTGCAAAAGCTTTTAAGTTTCATTAGGTCCCATTTGTTTATTTTTGCTTTTATTTCCCTTTCTCTAGGAGGTGAGTCAAAAAGGATCTTGCTGTGACTTATGTCATAGAATGTTCTGCCTATGTTTTCCTCTAAGAGATTTATAGTGTTTGGCCTTACATTTAGGTCTTTAATCCATTTTGTGTATGGCGTTAGGAAATGTTCTAATTTCATTCTTTTACATATATCCGTTCAGTTTTCCCAGCACCACTTATTGAAAAGGCTGTCTTTTCTCCATTGTCTGTTCTTGCCTCCTTTATCAAAGATAAGGTGACCATACATGCGTGGTTTTATCTCTGGGCTTTCTATCCTGTTCCATGGATCTATATTTCTGTTTTTGTGCCAGTACCATATTGTCTTGATTACTGTAGAAGTGGATGGACCTAGAGTCTGTCATACAGATTGAAGTGGGTCAGAAAGAGAAAAACAAATATTGAATGCTATCACATATATATATGGAATCTAAAAAAAAAAATTGGTTCTGATGAACATAGGGGCAGGACAGGAATAAAGACACAGACATAGAGAATGGACATTCCCTTCTGGCTTGCAGAGTTTCTGCTGAAAGATCAGCTGTTAACCTTATGGGGATTCCCTTGTATGTTATTTGTTGCTTTTCCCTTGCTGCTTTTAATATTTTTTCTTTGTATTTAATTTTTTTAGTTTGATTAATATGTGTCATGGCGTGTTTCTCCTTGGACTTATCCTGTGTGGAACTGTCTCTGTGCTTACTGGACTTGATTGATTATTTTCTTTCTCACGTTGGGAAAGTTTTCAACTATAATCTCTTCAAATATTTTCTCAGTCCATTTCTTTTTTCTCTTCTTCTTCTGGGACCCCTATAATTCAAATGTTGGTGTGTTTAATGTTGTCCCAGAGGTGTCTGAGACTGTCCCCGATTCTTTTCATTCTTTTTATTCTGCTCTACAGTAGTTATTTCCACTATTTTATCTTCCAGGTCACTGATCCGTTCTTCTGCCTCAGTTATTCTGCTGTTGATTCCTTCTAGAGAATTTTTAATTGCATTTATTTTGTTCATCATTGTTTGTTCGCTCTTTAGTTCTTCTAGGTCCTTGTTAAACGTTTCTTGTATTTTCTCCGTTCTGTTTCCAAGATTTCAGATCATCTTTACTTTCATTACTCTGATTTCTTTTCCAGGTAGACTGCCTATTTCCTCTTCATTTGTTTGGTATGGTGGATTTTTACCTGCTCCTTCATCTGCTGAATATTTCTGTCTTCTCCTTTTGTTTAACTTACTGTGTTTGGGGTCTCCTTTTTGCATGCTGCAGATTCGTAGTTCCTGTTGTTTTTGGTGTCTGCCCCCAGTGGGTCAGATTGTTTCAGTGGCTTGTGGAGGGGACTGGTGCCTGTGTTCTGGTGGGTGGGGCTCGATCTTGTCTTTCTGGTGGGCAGGACCGTGTCTGGTGGTGTGTTTTGGTGTGTCTGTGAACTTAGTATGATTTTAGGCAGTCTCTCTGCTAATGGGTGGGGTTGCGTTCCTATCTTGCTAGGTTTTTGGCACAGGTCGTCCAGCCCTGGAGCTTGCTGGCCATTGGGTGTAGCTGGGTCTTAATGTTGAGACAGCAATCTCTGGGAGAGCTCTCACTGACTGATATTACTTGGGGCCAGGAGGTCTCTGGTGGTCCAATGTCCTGAACTTGGCTGTCCCACCTCAGAGGCTCAGGCCTGACACCAGGCCAGAGCATCAAGACCCTGTCAGCCACACGGCTCAGTAGAAAAGGGAGAAGAAAAGAAAGAAAAAAAAATTATTTAAAAAAAATAATAATAATGAAAAAGAAGAGAGCAACCAAATCAATAAACAAATCCACCAATGATAACAAGTGCTAAAAACTAAGCTAAGATAAACAGAAAAATCAGAAACCAGTTGCAGATAGCAAATCCCAAGTCTACAGTGGATCCGAAAGTCCACCGCCTCTATTTTGGGACGATTCGTTGTCTCTTTAGGTATTCCACAGATGCAGGGTATATCAAGTTGATTGTGGAGATATAATCCCCTGCTCCTGAGGCTGTTGGGAGATATTTCCCTTCTCTTCTTTGTTGGCACAGCTCCTGGGGTTCAGCTTTGGATTTGGCCCCGCCTCTGCATGTAGATCACCTGAGGACGTATATTCTCACCCACATAGTAAGGGGTTAAAGCAGCAGCTGATTAGTGGGTTCTTGCTCACCCAGGCCAGCGTGGGGGACTGGTGTGGTAGTCATAATTGGAATGCAGGATGAGCCTGCAGCGGTAGAGGCCAGCGTGACATTGCAACAGCCTGAGGCGTGTCATGTGTTCTCCTGGGGAGGTTGTCCCTGGGTTATGGGACCCTGGCAGTGGTGGGCTGCCCTGGCTTCTGGTGAGGGGGGTGGTATGGATGGTGACCTGTGCTTGCACACAGGATTCTTGGTGGCTGCAGCAGCAGCATTAGTGTTTCATGCCTGTCTCTGGGGTCTGAGGTGATAGCTGCGGCTCGCGCCCATCTCTGGAGCTCATTTAGGCAGTGCTCTGCCTTCTCTGTGCAGAGGGGGAAGGAATCCCCTCTCCTCGCACACCCCGAAACAATGGTCTCTTGCCTCTTAGGCAGATCCAGACTTTTTCCCAGTCTCCCTCCCGGCTAGCCGTGGTGCACTAGCCCCCTTCAGGCTGTGTTCACGCAGCCAACCCCAGTCCTCTCCCTGGGATCTGACCTCTGGAGCCTGAGCCTCAGCTCCCAGCCCCCACCCATCCCAGCAGGTGAGCAGGCAAGCCTCTGAGGCTGGTGAGTGCTGGTCAACAACAATCCGCTGTGTGGGAGTCTCTCCGCTTTGCCCTCTGCACCTGTTGCTGCACTCTCCCCTGGCTCCGGAGCTTCCCCCCGCCCATCCCCCATCTCCACCAATGAAGGGGCTTCCTAGTGTGTGGAAACTTTTCCTCCTTCACAGCTCCTTCCCAGATGTGCAGGTCCTGTCCCTATTCTTTTGTTTCTGTTTTTTCTTTTTTGCTTTGCCCTAGCCAGGTACTTGGGGATTTTCTTGCCTTTTGGGAAGTCTGAGGTCTTCTGCCAGTGTTCAGTAGGTGTTCTTTAGGAGTTGTTCCACATGTAGATGTATTTCTGATGTATTTGTGGGGAGGAAGGTGATCTCCACATCTTACTCCTCCACCATCTTGAAGGTCTCCCTCTTAACCACTCTTTAAAGGTAGGGATCCCAGCATCAAATTCGTTTAGTTTTCTTATGTTTATGAATATTCTTCATTACTATAGGGTGTTTTCACCAGATACAAAATTTGGGATTGATAGGTTTTTTTTTTTTTTTCCTTTCAGTTTGCATCGGCAGGCGGACGCGCAACCACTGTGCCACCAGGGAAGCCCCTAGGCCATTTTTAAATTGGGTTATTGGTTATTTGCTATTGAGTTGTAGGAGTTCATTATATAGTTTGGAAATTAACCCATTATCAGATATATTGTATATAGTTTGTAAACATTTTCTCCCATTTGGTAGGTTGCCTTTTCACTCTATTTCCTTTTGTGTAGTCTCATTTTCTTTTTTTTTTTTTTTTTTTTTGTATTTTTTTTCTGTGCTTTAGGTGTCATATCCGTGAAATCATTGCCAAGACCAAAGCTTTTATCCTCTGTTTTATTCTAGGAGTTTTATGGTTTCAGGTCTCATGGTTTCATTGGTTCATCTGTCTGTTTTTATGCTAGTACCATACTGTTTTTATTACTGTAGCTTTGTAATGTATTTTGAAATCAGGGAGTGTGATGCCTCTAGCCTTGTTCTTGTTCAACATAATTTTGGCTATTCAGAATCATTTGTGGTTCCATTTGAAAGCTTTTCCTTTAAGATCAGGAACAGGCAAAGTGCCCAGTCTCACCACTTCTGTTCAGTATAGTACTGGAAGCCCTAGCCAGAAGAATTAGGTAAGAAAAAGAAATAACAGGCATCCACATTGGAAAGGAAGAATTAAAGTTGTCCCTGTTTGCAGATGACATGATCTTATATATATATAGAGAGAGAAAACACTTAAGACTCCACAAAAAACTGTTAGAGCTAATAAATGAACTGAGTAAATTTGCAGGATACAAAATGAACATAGAAAAATTAGTTATGTTTATATTCAGTATCAATAAATTATCTGAAAAGGAAATTAGGTAAACAGTCCCACTTACAATGGCATCAAAGAAATAAAATACTTAGGAATAAACTTAACTAAGGAGATGAAAGACTCTTACATTGAAAACTACAAAACAGGAATGAAGGAAATTAAAGGATCCCAAACAAATGGAAAGACATCCTGTGTTTATGGATTGAAAAGCTTAATATTGTTAAAATGCCCATACTTCTCAGAACAGTCTGCAAATTCACCATCCCTATCAAAATGCCAGTGGCATATTTTTTACAGAAATAGAAGAAGCAATTCCAAAATTCATATGAACCAGAAAGAACTCCAGATAGCCAAACAGTCTCTAAAATGTTTGCTGCTGATGTGATAGTCACTTAATGAAAAATCTCTCTACTACCAGAAAGAACTCCCTCCAGCCAAACAGTCTCTAAAATGTTTGCTGCTGATGTGATAGTCACTTAATGAAAAATCTCTCTACTAGGAAGATGTAGGACACAAGTTTAGATGGAGATGTACAGTGATATACAGGAGCTGGCACACAAACACCAATTTTGCAAATCTCTTCCTAACTCCGTATTCAGTGATGTCATTTGGTAGTTTGAAATTAGATATAGCAGGAGTATTTATACCACGGAAATTGGAAGATTCTACAAGTCAGGGCTTTTTTTTGGAAAGCCAGATGTTAAAGTTTTAAAGCACACCACTGTCTACATGTAAATGAACATGGTAGCTCAGTATATGCATAAAACTATGTATATAACATAGTTATATTAAAATAATGATTCTAATACTTGTTTCATAAGAACTCACTGCCACTCAGTCTAATAAGTTGGAGTTATGAAATCAAAGATTAATTAGAACTCTAAAGCAAGTAGGATAATTTAAGAAACTAAAATTAAGGAAGTATTCCTTCTCAAGTTAAATTTTGATAAGAAACACAAATTTCAAAAAGAACTATTTTGAGCCATAAAATTTGTTCTTTAAACTAGTAAATGAGTCTCAGAGATTAGGATGCCAAGTGTGTTTAATGAAGCATCGTGTTATTTAAGTCCTCTCCAGGGACTGGGAGGTGGGAAGGGCTCTTAACTATGACAATGTAAGTCCCAGCATTCTAGTCTCCTGTCAGCCCATGCTAAGTTTTCACTTGGAAAATATGGTCACTTTCTCCATAACCCCCCAGAATGGTGAACCAAGCTACAGTAGAAACAAATTGCTGAGCCAGTGCTTCACTGTAATTGACATCCTAGTGATGTGAAAGATATATTTTTTCAGAGAAGAAAGATGTCATGTAGAAAGATGTTGGGTGGCAAATGAACAATTAGGGTGACAGAGATGTCTCATGACTGACAATAGCTTAATATGAGAGCCCCCCGGTACCTACGCTTTTTAAAAGAAGCTGAAGCTCCCTGGTTGGTTCAGAAAGCAGTGGGAAAGCCAGATTTAGAGCTCAAGTTTTGTTTGTTCTGTAAATGTAAAATCTTTCTCTTCCCTAGCATTGTAACGAAACGTGAAAATGGGAGTATAAAATGAATTACTGTTAAAATAGAATCCAATAAATCTGGTACCCTATATTGAGTATCAACTTTGTGTGAGATTTTGAGATACTAACAATTTATTCAAAAGAAAAAATATATTTATATACATACAGGGAAGTAAATAATGAGAGTCAAAAGAGTGAGAGATGCATATTCTATAAGAGATCAGAAAAAAGGGAAATCACTTCTGAGTTGTGGTGGAAGATTACAAAGACCAAATGGGATTATATTTCAGTCCCTAATACCCTGTTCAGAATGAAAAGAAACTAAGGGCAGAGAGAGTATTCATCATTAACAAAGGCGTAAATACTTTCTAACTGGAAAATAAACTGGAAACGTGAATGAAATATTGACCCCTATTTTCTCTGTTTAAAAATTTGTCTCCAGGAGTGAGTTAGGGGATTAAGTCCAGCCATTCTGGGTTCATGTGGCTCCATGAGCTCCCAAAGCAAAGGCTGAGCTGCTGGGAACAGGACCTGGGAGGCACAGCCCACATCCTGACTGTGCCACTGACTTGCTGTAACTTCGTTTTTCTTATTTGTAAAGCCAGCCCGTTAGAGTATTGAAGCCTAAAGATGCCTTCAAGTTCTTAAATTCTGTGATAATTTCTGGAACCCAGGGCCACCTGCATGTCACTCCCCAAGCACACTAGCCACTTAATCCTTTTGTCCACCATGTCCGTTGTTCCTATTAGAACATACGTTCCTCAGACAGCCAGCTCATACTGTGGACTGTGTTGCCTGTCATGTTATTTTTGCTACTAATTCCAGAAATTGAGGGCAGATGTTATAGTTCCTTAAGATTGACATTCAGGTGGTTCTCAACCTTGACTGCTCATTAAAATCTCCAGGAGACCTTCAAAAATATTGATGCCCCACTCAGGGATTCTCATTTAGTTGGTCTAGGTTATAGCCTGGGTATGGAGATCTTTAAAAGCTCCCAGGTGATTCTGCTTTGCAGCTGTCAACTGCTGCATTAAGGGCGTTTTCACATCCTTGCTAACAGCACTAATTTTATAATTCTATAAATCATACCCTTCTGTCTGGCAAGAGTAAATTGAGTTTCCTCATTTGCCTGTGCGATTCTGAAGGAAGCTTAGGTCAGTCCTGTGTGGCTGGTGAGAGGGCTCTCTGTTGAGTCTCTCCTCACTCTTAACCCTCCCCTCCCCAAAGCAGAACTCTTATGTCAAACGCCTAGTTGAAATATAGGGGTGGGAATGAGGCTCTTCCTTCTCTTCCAAGCTTGTCCTGGACCACATGCAGCTGAATTATCAGCAAACTTATTATAAGAGCTTATTATTCAGTATCTATGGGAGAAGGTTAGGAATCCATTCATAAATGCATATTTAATGCTTTTAATAATAGGTGAAACCTGAAAACATAATGACAGAATTCCAAAGGAAAAGTCACTACACATAAGTTGATAATAATATCTATTTATTAGATTTAATATTTATTAAAGATTTTAATAAATACCAGGAAGCCAATATTTTAAATGAGTTCAAGAGGAATATAGCCAATATTTTATAATAACTATAAATGGAGTATAACCTTTAAAAATTATGAATCACTGTGTTGTACACCTGTAACTTATATAATATTATACATCAAATATACTGCAAATAAAAATGAATGAGTTCAATGCTTGGTAAGCCAGTAAAGGTAGCTCTTGCAATTTTTAACATGCTGTCATTCAGAAAAGACTACCTAGGAAAACAGGGAAAATAGAAATCTCAGAATAGATTATTGCAAAATGAAATGCATATGTGTGCAACTGCACAAATTTGGCACACTTGTCTGAAGTAAATGCTTTCTAAATATAAGCATTCCATGTCACACCAGGCTGCAGTGATTCTATAGGGAAAAAAAAAGTTTGCCCATGTGCCCTTTGACCACATGGGGAAACTAAAAGAGCATTCTTTAGGTCTTTAATCCATTTTGAGTTTATTTTTGTATATGGTGTTAGGGAGTGTTCTAATTTCATTCTTTTACATGTAGCTGTCCAGTTTTCCCAGCACCACTTATTGAAGAGGCTGTCTTTTCTCCATTGTATATTCTTGCCTCCTTTATCAAAGATAAGGTGACCATATGTGCGTGGGATTATCTCTGGGCTTTCTATCCTGTTCCACTGATCTCTATTTTGTGAAAAATGCCATTGGTAGTTTGAAAGGGATTGCATTTAATCTGTAGATTGCTTTGGGTATTATAGTCATTTTCACAATTTGATTCTTCCAATCCAAGAACATGGTATATCTCTCCATCTATTTGTATCATCTTTAATTTCTTTCATCAGTGTCTTGTAGTGTTCTGCATACAGGTCTCTAAGTCAGAAAGAGAAAAATACCATATGCTAACACATATATATGGAATCTAAAAAAAAAAAAAAAAAAAAAAAAGAAAAATGGTTCCGAAGAACCTAGGGGCAGGATAGGAATAAAGACGCAGACGTAGAGAATGGACTTGAGCACACAGGGAGGGGGAAGGATAAGCTGGGACGAAGTGAGAGAGTGGCATGGACATATATACACTACCAAATGTAAAATAGATAGCTAGTGGGAAGCAGCCGCATAGCACCCGGAGATCAGCTGTGAGCACCTAGAGGGGTGGGATAGGGAGGGTGGAAGGGAGATGCAAGAGGGAGGAGATATGGGGATATATGTATAGCTGATTCATTTTGTTACAAAGCAGAAACTAACACACCATTGTAAAGCAATTATACTCCAATAAAGATGTTTAAAAAAAAAGATCATTGTTTGTTTACAGTGTGCATTCTTGTCTTTTAAATGAAAAGTGCTATTTTACCATAATGTGCCTTCAGTCAAGCAGCCAAGTGACATTCTTTAGCCTTTGGGATAAAACTAGTATGGCCAGGATTATAGAATTCAGGAGAGGATATTGAATTACAGGGATCCACCCAGGGTCTTCCTAATGCTGTTTGAATGTGTGCAGTAAAACAGAGAGGTTACTATTGAAGGTATCAAATTATTCTCTGAGGAGAGATTTAGGAAGTCCAGAGTAGGCAGAATTTCTACTTCTGCGGGTCTGGGAAGGCCATAAAGTGGAAGTTAGAAAAAAAAAGAAGAAATGGAAATCATTTGGGGTATCCATTGTTGCAACAGAAACTATTCTCCAAACTTGTGGCTTTAAACACAACCATTTTGTATCTCATTATTTGATGGGTCTTTGGGGCAGAGCTGGACTGGGAGATTCTTCTCCATGTGACATCAACAGGGATCACTTTATGGTACTCAGCTGGTGCCTGGTCTGGTCTGAAAGGTCCAGATTACTAAAGCACCATGCCTGGTGCTTTAGTGGAGATGTGAGGTGTGAACTTGGCTGGGTGCTTTCCCTCCTCATGTTGTCCCAGGATCTCTCCTCTCCACGTGGGTGATTGTACTTACAGGGCAGGGCTCCAAGAGACCAAGCAGAAGCTGCTGGTCCCCTTAGGGCCAGAGTGGTTGTTACTTCCGCCAGACTCCATTGGTCAGAGTAGTCACAGCCCAGCCCCCATTCAGAGGGTGGGGAAACACATCCCGCATTTCTATGGGAAGAGTATCAAGAATCTGCAGCACATCTTTAATATGCTGCAGCTGTCCTCTGGCCACTGATACTTTAGATTCCTCCCGTAAGACCATGAGGAAATCTGCACAAACCTCAAATATTGTCTTATTGTATCATCTTTGGAAAATCTTGAATGGGTATTATTTCTGCCCATCTTCCTGTTCTTTGCCAGAAGACAATATTGGAGAGAGAAGTCCACAGCTCAGTTTAGATATGGAGTCTGTTATTTAAGTGCTATCTCTTAGGTCTCTAAACTATATATTACAAAGCCTTACCTATCCTGGTGATGCTGTCTGCATTGCTAATGGAGTCCACAGTCCAGAGTCTCAGATTATGCTTCCGTCTGTCAGCTGACTGTGTGTCTGTGACCCAAGACCTCTGCTGTCACAGGAAAGGGAGTGTTCCTCTGGTAAACATATCTGAGACTCTGAGATTTGAGTTCAGGGGTTTATTGTACAGTATTCTTAGAAATAACACTAGTAAAAGAACACAGAAAGGAGGATTGAACAGAATTTGAACTGTAATACAGGCAACAGCAGCCTCAGCCAGTCCACATCAAGGGGAGTCTGGCCATTGGGCATTTTTCGGTCGTTAGATGTCATCGACATCTAGGAACAGGGAATAATCCTGGGTGAGACAGCCACATTCATCCAAGGGAAATTCCCAGAGAGTAATGCAGCCAGATCTGGGTGATTTATCAGGGCAATGACCATATTCCTCCCTTTGCACCATGTGCTTGGATCTACTTTCTTCATGTAACAGATTTAATCCTAGCACCCCCAGGATGCTGGTAGTCTCTCTTCCTGGAGAAATTTTCAAGAGAAAGTTTATTGGTATGAACTCTATCCCCCATTGCTGCACCTGGTTTCAAGGCCACAGTTAATGCTCATTATCACCATCTCCTGTTACCCATTCCAGATTCCTCTTTCCCTTGGCTAGTACCTCTGCGGGTTTCAGTAACTTACCTGGTAGGATGGCCCAGAACCTCATTCTGAGGTTTCTCAGTTCCAGTCACTTTGTCCTTCTAAAGTCATAGTAATTGTCTTTCTTCATGAAAACCAAGCAGAGCAATGCAAAGAGTTATTCCAGTGCATTACCTAAGTTCCATAGATATTTCCTCTGCAACCACTGTGTAATGAGACCTCTCTGTCCTTCCTAACAATCAGATTAATGACTCCTGCCAATATGGTGACTTCTCCTTCTTTGCTTGCTGGTCTTTTAGCACAAGAAGCCTAAAGGGACTAAGCAGCAGCCATACTTAAACCTACATGGGACTTCGTCTGTGTCCCATGGTGGAGTTCTCCTTCTAGAAACCAGAGCCTTTAAATCTGTAGAGCCTAAAGATATGGGGATGGGATGAACAAATTCCCCCAGTGGGCCCCTGAATGATGGTAACAGGAAAGCTTCTGCTTCCGTGTTTGGTTCCCAGACCCACGTGTTCATCTACCAGGGACACAGTACTGAGTATTGTTGTTGATTTGGGTTGTATACTGCATCCTGGAGGATGGCACACTGTCCACACGGGGTGTTCTCTCCAAGTTGGCTCTTGAGCTGTACCTTCAAAAAGTTTCTATTGCCCTATCAGGCTGACAGTCTCCAGATAGTTGGGTGTGTAAGTAGATCAGTGAATTCTGTGGTCACACGCTCACTGCTGCAACTCATTTGCGGAGAGGTGGACCCCTTGGTTCATGTAATGTCATACGGATTTTTGTGTCAAAGGACAGAACACTCTAAGTACTTGAATAATGATGTTGGCCCGGGTTATAGAGGCAAAGGAGGCAAACCCTTACTTGGAATATGTGTCAATTCAGTCACTATGAAGTACAGCCTGATAGCTTTCCTAGGGCTCCTGTAACAAAGTACCATGGAATGGGTGGCTTAAAATAACAGAAATTTGTTTTCTCACAGTTCTGAAGGCTAGAAATCCAAAATCAAGGTGTCGGCTGGGCTGTGCCCTCTCTGAGACTCTGGGGGGAATCCTGTCTTGCCTCTTCCTAGCTTCTGGTGGTTTCCATCAGGGCTTGATGTTCCCTTTCCTGCAGCTGCCTAACTGCAACCTCTGCCTCCATCTTCATACAGCGTTCTTCCTCTGTGTCTGTGTCTTCGTCTCTTCTCTTTGTAAGAATGCTAGTCACATTGGATCAGGCCCCAGTCTAATGACCACATCGTAACTTGGTTGCATTTTCAAAACTGTTTCCAAATAAGGTCACACAGGTACCAGGGATTAGGACAACAACATATCTTTAAGGAGTACACAAGTCAACCCATGACACTGCCCTTCAGAGGGGACAGAGATCCAACATAGTCAACTTACCACCAAGTGGCTGGTTGGACTCCTTGAGGCATGGTGCCTTATAGCAGGCTCATTATTGGTCTTTGTTGCTGGCAGACTGGACATTCAGTAGTGGCAGTCCTTAGGTCAGTCTCGGTGGGAGCCGAGACTGTTGGACTCATGCGTAGCATCCATCCTTCCCTCCATGGCCACTCTACCTGTGTCCATTCTGCAGCACCAGAGTGAAAAGTGACAGGGTTACTCTGTTTACTTGAGTGTCATATGCCTCTTCTAAGTAGATGCTGTATGAGGGCCATTAACATGAAGATCTTTGCATTTGATGGATCCATTCCTGTAGGTCCAGTCACTTGCTTTTCTCAAGATCTTCTTATCCCAAATCTCCCAAGGCTTTATCTTTTAATGAAACCAACCAACCATCTAAGACATTTGCTACTCTTCATGAGCCTGTACTTATTCTCTCTTTGACTACATTTCTTTCTACACAGAGTAAATGATCAGATGTACCATTTGGAGCCCTAGAAGCCCGTCGGGAGAATTTCCTCTAATGCTGTCAATCAGGGCCACTCCTGCGTAGGACTACAGTGCAGTAGCAGTCCATTCCTAGCTTGTGTCAACGTACTGCCCATGAAATAAGCTTGGCTTTCTTGCTCCCCAGTTAGCAGGTTATAAAGATACCCTGTCCCCAGCGCACGCAGTCAGAGGTGTGAGCTGAGGCGAAGGTGCCAGTACAGCAGTGGTGGATGACATGTCAGTTTGGGTCACCTGCTCTTGTAGCCTGTTTTTGCCCTCTGGCTCTGCTCATGCCTGATCCTGGGTGTCTCACTTCCATTTTACAGTGGCGTATTCCTGGGCCCATTGGACCTTGATGGGTCTCCCAGACCCCAGCTCATGATGGGCAGCTCTGGATGCATGGTGACTTGATGACATATACGAAGCACTCCGTCTTTATTAAGATCCAAGAGTATACCAAGATTTATGTTTCAGTTGGTGTATGATGCTCTGCTGCAAATACCTCCAAAATCTTAGGGGTCAACAAGGTGATTCTCCCATTGGGGCTTGCTCTAAATTCCACGTGATGTCTTTGCCCTCCTCACATTTCCTCTGATACTCTAGTATCTTCGCGGATGTATGGCCCAAGTGACAAGCTGCTTGCTTGCACAGCAGCCTGGACCTGCTGTACAATTTTTTCCTTCTCTGGGGCACACTGACTTGGTAAATGATTCAGAGCAGTATCCCTGAGTATATCTGGCACAGCAGCTGCAGTTAAGGCTAAGACTTCATTGAGTTTACATTGAGATCCTGGTCACCCTCCGGGACCTGCCAGGCTTTGGTTGGGGCCAGACTGGTGAATTAACTAGATGTGTTAAGGAAACTACCACTTCTGCATCTTTTAGGTCTTTAAGGGTCTCACTGATCTCTGCCACTTTTTTCCTGTGATTTACTCTCTTGGCTTGGCAAGAGGCATTTCCAGAGGCTTTCACTCAGTGCACTCAACTACTGTGGCTGTTAGCAACAGACCAAGGAATAAATGTGCTGACGACAGGTCCATTCCTGTTGTTGATTGGGAGACTAGGGGAATGACCGCTGGACAAGTGGTCCTGCTGTGAACTGATCTGAGCCAAGAGTCCTTGTACTACCTGACCTACATGCGTCTCACTTCTGTGAAGAGGCCCTTGATGGTGTTGTGTCCTGGGTATGAATATCAACCCAGATCCTGTGTTCAACAGTTCTCAAATATCTAGTGGTATTTCCCCTTCCATGGTACATGATGACCCAAGTAAATGGTTGAAACCCTTTGGGAAAGGGCTGGGGGAATTACCACTTGCCGTGGTGTTGCCAACTCCTTCCTCTGGGACCTTACTTCTCAGTCGGGGTTCCAGGTCCGAAGGATGGATCAGGGCTGCGTACTGGGCGAGCGATAAGAACTTTTTATTTGGGGAAGCTCTTCAGCCTCCTGATTATCCATCCTTGAATTCTTTTGGTGGTGTAGGTGGAGCAGTGTGGTGCTGACCACCCATCTGTTTTGCCTCTGGAGATGCCGTGTTATATTAACTATCGCTGTAGCTCTCGGCAGGTTTCTCCCTGGCTGCCATGCTGACCTTGCCACTCACGATAATCGTGCCCACCTTGCACACCTCTGAGAGGGCGGCATCACTTCCTTGCCTCTTATTTCGAGATCCTGTCTGTGGGCCAGGCATCGCGTGGGAGGGAGCCTGTTAGAAATGCAGACTATTTCAGATCCTAAACCAGTTCTACTGAATCAGAATCTGCATTTTAACAATATCCTCAAGCACTGTTAGTTTTGAGAAGCCCTGCTTTGCCCCAAGTCTTGATCTCCCAGTTTTCAACTCTTATAACCCAAAAATGATTGATCTTCAGCTTAAATGCTGTGGTTTTAAGCCTGGACTCCTTCCTGACGCTGATCATCCCAGCCATTATATAGTTCAGTAGCCTGGGCCCGAGCTTTTCCTCTGATGTTGTCATTGACAGAACCGGAGAAGTCACTAAGCAAAATCAGGAATTGTGTTTGTCCAGCCTAATCATACAAATTTATGTAAAATCCCTTGCCCTGATTATAATCATTAGTGAATGGAAACATTTTTGTATTTCCATAAGTACATTTCGTTTTTAAACATTTGCGTTTTACACCAAAGAAAAAGCCACTACTTTTACCGATGAGATCAAGAACATAAACAAATGTCATTTAAGCATTTTTTAGTCAACAGACTCTGCTGTGACCATCAGTTGCTTCATATTGTAACTTTAGCAACACAAGCATAATCCTGGACCAGCAGCCATACAGGACATTGTTCCGGGGAAGAAAGCGAAGCCTAGTAATGGCCAGGGGCTTGCGGCGGGGGGCGGTGATGAAATTGGCCCAGCTGCAAAAACTGACCTTTGTGAGGTAGGTCCAGAAGTCCCATATGCAATGCCAGGGAGCATGGCCACACTTTGGAGGACATTTTGGCCATACTGTAAAACTTTCAAATGCATGTACCATTTGACGCAGAATTTCCTTTTGTACCAGTCATGTATGCATTTGGCTGCATGCAACTGAAATCTGATAAGAGACTTAACCAAGTAGAGCTTTATTTTTGTCCTAAAGAGGGGATCTTGAAGGCATTCAGCTGTTCTTAGTGTGTGACTTTTATCCTCATGATTACAGGGTACAATTCTCTCTACCAGGCAAATTCCAGAGGAAAGCGTAAAGGGCAAAGGGCAAAGGGGACATGTCCAGCTGAGCCTATGCCCATCAACAAGCTTTCCTAGATGAGAAAATCTGTCACGTGCACTTATATACCATTGACTTTGTCACCTTGGTCACTTTGCCGTCTGCCACCCAAACTACAAAGGAGTCCAAGAAGCTGAGCATAGAAAGCAGGGCACTTTGCCGCCCTGCACAGAATTGGGGTTTGGTTAGCAAGGAAGAAAAGGAGAGTGGCCACGGGGTTGCCACATCAAGCTGTGGTTGCCACATCACTGCTAGGAGCTTACCCTTCAGATTTACTCTCAGCAGTACACAATATGTGCAAAGAAGCTCGTGGCAGCAAAAGTCTACAATGGCAGTAATCTTAATGGCCATTAATTGAGGGCTGATTAAACAAATTATTAATTCATAATTTGAAAAATTATGTAGTAGTTAAAAAAAAAACCAAAGTTTATTTTTGTTCAGAGGTATCCAAAATGCTGTTAAATGGAAAATGAAAGCTGAATTATACAGAACTATAAAGATATATATATATATATATATATATATATATATATATAATGATTTAGATACAGGTTAGTGTAGGGAGATCATTTAAAAAACTTTCTGGAGTAATGCACAATAGACTGTAAACAGAATTTACCTCTGGGATGTGGAAATGGGGCGGGGTGGGGTACAACAGGCTTTTATATCCTTTGGTACTGATTGAAGTTTTTATCATGAGAATGCGTTACTTTTGAAATGAATTAATAAGGCATTAGTATCAGGATACAAGGAAAAAAAGGATCCCAAAACAAAACTGGATATTTTGAGTGATATGACAGTTTGGGAAATCAGAGCCCTTCCTCCTGGGGTTTGTCGTTGTTGCCGTTAGTTTAGTGAGTTTCCTGGACTAGTTCTTTAGTCTTTATTCTGTCCTGGGGTGTCTCTGCTTGAGTAGCCTGGTGATAATAAGTGGATAGAGGTCACCTTAGATACTCTGATCCAGTACCTCCATCAGCCTTTGCTGTGGGGCTGTTTATGTGTGTTTGGGTATGTCTTCAACAGTCCAGCAGTTTACAGCTCACTTACTGTTCACACAAAGCCTCAAAGTCAGCTCGAGGTGAGAGAGCAGGGCCTTCTCAGATCATTCCTGGGAGTGTGCACAGACCAGCACGTGCACATGGTTTTCTAGCTCCTTGGCAATCTGTCAAAGTTTTTCGAGGCTCCCTGTGTACATGTCATTCCCCGATTTTTCCTTTTAAGTTTTTTAGTCAATGTTATCCCCAGATGGTATTTCTCCCTCAGGCAGCTGTGATGTTAAACAACTACCACCGATTGTTTTTGACAAATGCCTAGGGATAAGGCTGTTTGCACAGAGCCAGCTTTGAGTCAGATCAAATAAAGACAATCTCTGATAATAGAGCTTTAATTTTTTTTTTTTTTTTTGCGGTACGCGGGCCCCTCACTGCCATGGCCTCTCCCGTTGCGGGGCACAGGCTCCGGACGTGCAGTTCCAGCGGCCATGGCTCACGGGCCCAGCTGCTCCGCGGCATGTGGGATCTTCCCGGACCGGGGCACGAACCCGCGTCCCCTGCATCGGCAGGTGGACTCCCAAGAACTGCGCCGCCAGGGAAGCCCAGAGTTTTTTTTTTTTTTTTTTTTAATTATTTATTTATTTTGGCTGCGCCGGGTCTCAGTTGCTGCATGCGGGATCTAGTTCACCGACCAGGGATCGAACCTGGGCCCTCTTGCATCGGGAGTGCAGAGTCTTACCCACTGGACCACCAGGGAAAGCCTATGATAATAGAGCTTTTAAGAGAGTTGCCACATAGGTCAAATAGTGACAGTTCTCTGGAGATGGGGCTTCTGAGGAGCTTCAAACCCATTCTGGGCTCTCCCATGGCTACTAAGCTGATAGTTTTCACAGCTACCATAGTTGCAAAGCTGTTGGTTTTCAAGGCTACTGCAAAACTGAGAAGTTGGTGGGAATAGAGCAAGATGAAAAAACATGAAGCTTGCACGCTTGCCAAGATTTAGCCATTTGTCTTGAATATAAGCACCTGAGATTTTTGCAATTGTTTGGTTATTTTCCAGAGTTCTGAAAAAGTTGATTTTGACAATTTTTGTTAGTATTCTCACTGCTGTTACGTGGTATTAGATCTTTGGAGGTTCTTAAGTCACCATTCCAGAAGTCAGCCCTAGTAACCTAGTATCATAGAATCAGAAGCATGAAACTGAGAAGCTAGACTGGATTTATGCTTTAAGGAGTCTTTTTTTTTTTTTTTTGCGGTACGCGGGCCTCTCACTGCTGTGGCCTCTCCCGTTGCGGAGCACAGGCTCCGGACGCACAGGCTCAGCGGCCATGGCTCATGGGCCCAGCCGCTCCACGGCGTGTGGGACCCTCCCGGACCGGGGCACGAACCCGTGTCCCCTGCATTGGCAGGCGGATTCTCAACCACTGCGCCACCAGGGAAGCCCCTTCAAGGAGTCTTATGATAATTTTCTTTAAATTATTTTTGTTATTTCAGAAATGCCTTTTGAGAATGGCAGTCATCTCAACTGTACTATGGCAAATTAAGAAAAGGTTTTTCCCTCAGGCCTAGACAACAGGGGGTAGAGAATTAGACAGAAAGAGACATGTACACCTAAGCCCCAGAGACATACAAGTATTGGGAACTAAAATTAGTCAGTCGCAAGGGAAGAGTGAAACTAGGAGTGGGCAGTACTGTGTCCAGTGGTCAGGGCTCCTCCCTACTTAGATACTCTTCCAGTGCCAAAAAATGAGAAGATTTGGATTTTTATTTGAATAAAGGAGCCAGTAAAGAAAAAAAGTCATGCCTTTGGGAAAGCTCTTACAACCAATCTAGCTAATTTAAGCTAAAATTCTTCAGTATTTCTGCCCTGAATTATCTAGATTCACTATCACAAATGCACTGTCAATCTATGTGATGATTGAATCATGCAAATTGATTTGGACTTTCAGTTCTTAATTTACTAGTAAAATTAGACTTTGGTTTTATGTTGCTGTTATATTTTATAATTATAATCTTAAAACCCTTTAGTCCTGTTTGAATTACCTCCCAAAGGGAAAATTAAATCTCTAATTAAAGCACCAACGTAATCTGAAATAAAATGCTACATTAGGAAAATTACTAAGATTTTTTAAAAGTTATTAATGCAGATGAAACTGATCTGTGCTTATTTTAACAACAGATTATAATCCCGTGTCTCACTTTTATTGGAGATGTCATAGCACTCTAAATATCCTAAATTACTTTTATAACATTGCTTCTTTTGTATCAATCTCAATCCAGAAAGCCTAAGTGAAAAAAAATATACTTTAGTAATTCTAGTCCTATGACACGTTTTTGCAAACATGCTGATGACAAGGTAGCAGATTCAGGTTTTATTAAAAAGAAGAGAAGCGAAACTATTTATAACCAGTTCATTGACATTGCTTCCCAGGATGTCTTAAGAGCCACAATAAGTATTGCCCAGTGCTGCTTCAGTTCCCTCTGATCTTTCCTGATGAAAGCACAGCACCCATTCACATCTGCTCTCACCACTGGCCCCAGCTGGTGAAGCTGCCATCCACTGTCTCTGTGTTTTCTCACAGCTGGCATCTTCTTTCTGTCAGCAGAGGTATCTGTATCATGTTTGAAAGATCCCCATGTTAACAGAACCAGCTTGGGAGACTCCCTGTTGATCTGGCCAGTGAGTACACGTTTTTATACAGTTAATAGTCCTTCAGATAGGAAAACGGGTGGTTCCTCCTCCGGAGGCTGTTTTTACTCTAAGAAATGAGAGGAGAACTTCTGCAAGTTTCCAGTAACTACGTTTCCCAACACTTGTACCTCTATGCTGTACTCTCCCTGTCCTGTTACTATGAATTAGCTGTCCCTGTTCCTAGCTATGCTGTTCCCTGGGCTCAGGAGCCAGTCTCCTCTCTCCTCCTCATTCACATCACTTCAGAAATTCTCCCTTCTCTCTTGCCTTTGCCTCTTCTCTGCTGGATCATTCTCATCGTCCTCATCGACACACAAAATGCAATTATTTCATCCGTCTTAAATAGTAGAACTTTCTCTTGCCCCCATTTTCCAGTAGATTGCTCCATTTCTCTGCTACCCTTTAAAGCATAGGAAGTTTTAAAAATAGTCTAAACTCCTTGTCCAGTTCCTCTTCTCCCATTTCCACTTGAACCCACTCTCATCAGGTTAAATCTCAGACCTCACTGTACTTGACCTTCCAGCCAGTTACTGTCTTCTGTTTGCACCACTTGCTTCCTGTGCTTCTTGTGGTTTTCCTCTTACTGTTACAGCTGCTGAGTCTTAGCCCATCTGCCCAACCTCTTAATTTTGGAGTGTGTAAGAGTTTGGTCCTTACGTCTCTTTTTTTTTTTTTTTCTCCCTCAGGCTACATTCCATCTCAAGATAATTCCATCTAGTCTTGGGTTTAAATGCTGTTATATGCCAAAGGCTCCCAATTCATATCTCTAGACCAGGCCTCTCCCTGACCTTCAAATTCGTATGTCTGACTAATTACTTGACATCTCCATTTGGATAGCTAATATATACCTTAAACTTACCATGCTCAAAATTTATCCTTCCTCTCTCTCCCCTACAACAGTATCTGCTCCTCCAACAGCCTTTGCCTTCTCAATTAATGTTAGCCCCGTCCTGCTGGTTGTTCGGACCCTCAGAGCTATCTTTTGGATCTTCTTTTTCCCTCCCATCTCACATCCAATTCATCAGCAGATCTTGTTGGCTCAGCCTTCAGACTATATCCAGAATCTGATTGCTTCCTGGGCACCACTGCTGTCACTCTGGTCAGCGACACCATCCTCTGTCCCGTATTACCGCTGTAGCCTTAATAACTCATCTGCTCGCTTCACCCTTTTGCCCTTTCCACAGTCATTCTTTTTTTTTTTTTTTTTTTTTTTTTTTGTAGTATGTGGGCCTCCCTCTGTTGCGGCCTCTCCCGTTGCGGAGCACAGGCTCAGCGGCCATGGCTCACGGGCCCAGCCGCTCCGCGGCACGTGGGATCCTCCCGGACCGGGGCGCGAACCCGCGTCCCCTGCATCGGCAGGGGCATCTCAACCACTGCACCACCAGGGAAGCCCCAGGTCTGCATTTTTACAATGACCTACCACGGCCTTCCTCGGTGGGATCCTCCCGGACCGGGGCGCGAACCCGGTCCCCCTGCATCGGCAGGCGGACGCGCAACCACTGCGCCACCAGGGAAGCCCTCCACAGTCATTCTTAACACAGAACCCAGAGTGATCCTGTTAGGTCCTAACTCAGATCATGTCCCTTTCCTGCTCAGGACCTCTAGAGCCTTCCCATCTTAGGCAGAGTAAAGGTCTGCATTTTTTTTTTTTTTTTTTTTTTTTTGCTGTACGCGGACCTCTCACTGCTGTGGCCTCTCCCGTTGCGGAGCACAGGCTCCGGACGCGCAGGCTCGGCGGCCACGGCTCACGGGCCCAGCCGCTCCGCGGCACGTGGGATCCTCCCGGACCGGGGCGCGAACCCGCGTCCCCTGCATCGGCAGGGGCATCTCAACCACTGCACCACCAGGGAAGCCCCAGGTCTGCATTTTTACAATGACCTACCACGGCCTTCCTCGTGCTGTTCCTTCCTCTCTGACCTCACCTCCTCCTGCTCTCCCCCTTATTCACTCCCCTTCAGCCACACTGAACTCTTTGTAGTTCTTCCAACACAGTAGATGTGTTGCCACCTCAGGGCCTTGGCATCTGCCGCTGCTCCTACCAGAATGCTCACTTCTCAGTCATCCATGTGCCTGGCTCCTTCATCTCACTGAGGACTTTGCCCAGATGTTATCTTCTCAGTGAGAAGATAACATCTTCTCACTTCCCGCTCTATTCAAGATTGCAAAATATCTCCCTAAGCCTAAGCACGTTCTGTCCTCCTGTACTGCCTTAATTTTTCCCAAAGCTCTTAACATTTAGCAGTTTTCTTATGTGCCAGGCACCTAGAACTGTGCCTGCACAGTATCGATGCTAATAAATATTTGTTGAACAAATATCAATAGATCACTTGGAAGAAGAATTATTGTGTCACCTTCCAACAGGGGCATTGGGACAGTGGGGAGCCAGAAGGCAGGGTGCCACTTTCAGAAGGAGAAACAGTCTCCCATATGAGTAAAGTTTCTCTTCTTTGGCCTAAACGACTAAAATCAAGCATGATCTTAGACATAGTAATTACCACATACATGAGAAGACAAACTATGAGTGGACATTACAGAATCAGTAAACAGTCAATTTAGGTTCCCCAAACCTGTAGCTACTAGAGCAATCAGATACAGAATGCAGAATAGTAGTTGCTGTGAGTTATATAAAGATATAAAGGATACAGTTGTAATAAAGAAAAAAGAGGAATTAATAGAGAAACTTGAAAAAAACTTGAATCAGAACTTTAGGAAATGAAAAACTTAATTGTTGATGTCAAAACACAGTGAATTGAGTTCCACAGCAGATTAGATACAGCCAAAGAGAAGATATATGTGAAGAATTTAACCAACATACTGAAGAGAGATAACAAGAACGAAAATATGAAAGAGAGGTTATAGGACAAGGAGGATTGAATGAAAAGTTCTAACATATAAATGATTGGTGTCTCAGGAGGGTAAAGCGAGAAAATTGAGGAGAGGAGATATTTTAAATGAAAATGACTGCAAATTTTGCAAAACTTAAGAAAAAAAAAATCCGACATGAATCCAGAAGGACCCAGGATATACAGTGCCTATCAAGCAGGATACTAAAGAGAAGTCCACACCTAGAAACATTGCAGAGGAACTGCAAAATACCGAAGAAGGAGAGAAGATCTTAAGAACAGTTACAGAGAAAGGACAGACTATGGCCACATGAGAACAGACTTCTCAACAGCAGAAATGGAACTTAAAATACAATGGAATAATAATTACAAAGTGTCGGGCTTCCCTGGTGGCGCAGTGGTTGAGAGTCCGCCTGCCGATGCAGGGGACGCGGGTTCGTGCCCCGGTCTGGGAGGATCCCACGTGCCGCGGAGCGGCTGGGCCCGTGAGCCATGGCCGCTGAGCCTGCGCGTCCGGAGCCTGTGCTCCGCAACGGGAGAGGCCACAGCAGTGAGAGGCCCGCGTACCAAAAAAAAAAAAAAAAAAAAATTTCAAAGTGTAGAGAGGATAATTCACCCTAGAACCCAGCGTCCCACAAAACTTGTTCAGGAATAAAAGCAAAATAAAATACTTATAAATTAAGAGTACCTATAAATGGGAGCGTCTACTACAAAGAGACTTATTTCCAAAGAACTTTTACATTATTGACTTCAAAGACAAAACGATTCCAAAACCATAGTCGGTGATGCAAGACAGGATGGTAGACAATAAAATGGTGAATATTTAGGTAAATCCTAACAGGTATTATCTGTATAAAATTACAAGGGTGGTTGAAAAACATTACCAAGCAGCTCCGAGTCCCAGTGTCTCCCCACCTGGTACCCCCGCAGAGCCTCCAGACTCCCCTCACACCCCCATACTGTCTCTCTGCTAAGCCTCCCAAAGTCTCACTCCGCCCTTCCTCAGCTTAGTGTTGGCTCAGAATCTCCAGGGCATTTCAGTGCACTTTTCTGGGGCTCTTTATTTGTGTGATTCACATCTTCCAGTGGCCTCCCCACAAACTCCCGCTGCCTCAGCAGCACTGGCATGGACCTGTGTCTCCCGCCTCACCTGGGACTGCTGATATTTGGGCACCACTTCTGTGCCGCAGTTTGGAAAGTGCCCCTGACAGAAACCAGCATGAATATCGAGCTCACTTTGTGTGTTTCTTTTTCTCAGAGATCATAACCTTGTGCTGCTTATTGTCCATTGCCTGAAAATGGTTGCTCCATATATCTTATACAGGTTTATAGGTGTTTACAGCAGAAGAATAAGTTACTTGCTACTCCCTCATGGCCAGTACTGAATCCCTGATCATTAATTTTTTAGTCTATAGTCTTCTTTTATGGCTATAAATGATAAATGATAGCATATAAGGCTATCACTTTTCTTCAAAGCACTGTTTTATTGCATTCCCACAAATTTTATGTAATGCTTTGAATGTAATTCAATTCTAAGTTTCTCTTCATCATACACTGGTTTCTTTTTTGATATATGACATTTAAAATTGTATTTTTAAACAAAAGACATGTACTCAAATCTTCAAAGGCACTTTATTCTGTAAAGCCATAAATAGGAAACAACCCAAATGATCATCGAGTGGGCAAGTAAATTGCTGTATTTTATTACAGTGGAATTCTACTTTGCCATAAAAATCAAAGAGTTCTAATACGTGTAACAACAAATGAAACTCAGAAACATTATGCTATAGAATAGATGCCAGACATTAAAGAGAACAGGTTGTATGATGCCACTTAATAAGAAAGTCTCTAAAAGTCCAAACTAATTTATGGCATTAGAAATCAGAATAGTGGTTTCCTTGGGTTTGGGGACGGGGGGTGGGGGGTTGTTGCAGGGACTACCTGGAGAGGAACAGTTTTCTGGATATAAAACCAGTGAAAAACTTATAAATGAGAGAATTAGAATTTTAACTTTTTCTTGCATGCAAATTAATTTCTAATCTCTTAATGGACTCCCAGGTGTTCTCAGCGCTTCCTTCCCTCCTCTTGGGCTCTGCCATGGCACCATGGTTCTAACGCAGCACCAAAGCACTGCGGGCAGGGGACACCCTGGTCATCGGTCATTGTCGCACAGTCTCCATTGCTCCTGACTGCAGAATCTTGCTACTTCTGCACCCCTCTGGGTGCTGGTCCCATCTTGCTAGACCTGCCAGGCAGCACTCCCGCCGGAGTAGAGGCATTTTTCTGGAGAAATTACTGAGAAACAGAGTCCAGAGATGCTGTGCTCTCTGGATGCCCAGATGTCTCTATGTCTCCGCCCCTCACCTCAGGGAGAATCTGTCAGGCTTGGAGTGGGGCTCCCACATTTACTCCTATTTGCAGAATGTTTCTTCTCCAGAATGTTTCTTCTCCTATTTGCACAAATCCTCTCCTTTTGAGCTTAGGTTTTTGGAAATAGAAGCCAAGAGAAAACATGTTTGCCAGGCAGTGCTAGTTTCCCACGCTACCCCACCACCTGAATGGAGCCATAAACGCACAGTCAGCTCTTTGGAAATTGAGAGGACAGAGGGAAAAGAAAAAAAAAAAATCTACATAATAATGTCAAAATACTATCTCACTCATATTATTCTTCTCTTCTCTACCTTACTACCTTATGGAAAACTCAGACTCCATTTAAAATGCCAGTTATACAAACGCTGGAGAGGGTGTGGAGAAAAGGGAACCCTCTTGCACTGTTGGTGGGAATGTAAATTGATACAGCCACTACGGAGAACAGTATGGAGGTTCCTTAAAAAACTAAAACTAGAATTAGCATACGACCCAGCAGTCCCTCATATATTAACGCATATATGTGGAACCTAGAAAAATGGTACAGATGAACCGGTTTGCAGGGCAGAAATTGAGACACAGATGTAGAGAACAAACGTATGGACACCAAGTGGGGAACGTGGCGGGGGGGAGGGGGTGGTGGTGTGATGAATTGGGCGATTGGGATTGACGTGTATACACTGATGTGTATAGAATTGATGACTAATAATATACCTGCTGTATAAAAAAATAAAATTCAAAAATTCGATAAAAAATAAATAAAATGCCAGTTATAGGGCACTCAAATATTCTTTTTCTTGATTAGGTCTTGCAGTGTGCTCATAATCACCTTTTTAAAATGGTTCCATGAGTCTTCTTTAGCATTTCTTGCTCATCTTAAGTGTTTTCTTGACTCTGAGGGCGTTTGTGATATAACAGGATTCACACTGTTGAATGTTTAGTGCCGTCAGCCACTGGAATCCCAGCTATGGGAAGCAGGCTAGCAGCTTGGATAATCTGCTTGGCACCATGCCAGCAGTCTCTCCTCCATTCTTGCGATCAGCCTGACCTTAAGTGCGCACAAGTTATTTCCTGGCCAGAAAAGGCCCACCTCCTAGTCAGGGTATTTCTCTTTCATTCTGAAAATGGGTAAGAGTTTCTGCTCAACTAATGGCTAAGATGGGTAAAGGATAGATGAAGTTGTTAAAAGGGTCAAGGAAAAATATGCTTTGGCAATAACTGATGCATAGTTCTGCAAAACGTACTGAAATTTAAAAGTATGCAGTTGTGAGCAACTTTGGTTCAGAATTACTTCTTTCCCTGATTTTCCTAAGGATTGTCTCTGACGTTCCTCCTGTCCCGTGATTCAAATTACTGCTCCATTAAAAAAAAAAAAAAAAGAATTTACATGCAAATGAGAACAGAAAAGCACAGCAGCCTGTTAATCCAATCCATTATAATAAATGCCTGGTGCATCAGAGACTTACTCAAACTCAAGGACAAAATGGACAAACTGAATTGTCTTGGTTCAGAGCAGCCAGTTAGAAATAGAACAAATTCGCTGAATTTCTGCTTTGTTGACTTTTTGGTTTAAGGTTGAGTGTCCTTTTTCCTCTGAGGCTGGTGAACCTCAGAGCATTTGGTTTTTTATTTATTCATGGACTTGCCCTACAGGCTTCTGGGGGAAAGCTCCATACCCCGTGTTGTTCTCTGTGCCCTATTTCTGCAGTCCTTACGCTGTGGGTCCCTGAGGTCACCCAGCAGCCCAGCACTGCCTCACGTTGCTGAGTCTTCTAGCCTGTAGTCTATGTACCAGTGGGTAGAGGAGATTGTTCTGCACCAAAAGTGTCTTCTCTACCTTTCTTTGTTTTTGTTTTTTTAATTTATTTTTAGAAACATCTTTACTGCAGTAAAATTGCTTTACAATGGTGTGTTAGTTTCTGCTTTATAACAAAGCGAATCAGTTATACATACACATATGTCCCCATATCTCTTCCCTCTTGCGTTTCCCTCCCTCCCACCCTCCCTATCCCACCCCTCTAGGTGGTCACAATGCACCGAGCTGATCTCCCTGTGCTATGCGGCTGCTTCCCACTAGCTAGCTATTTTTCGTTTGGTAGTGTATCTATGTCCGTGCCACTCTCTCGCTTCGTCCCAGCTTACCCTTCCCCCTCCCCGTGTCCTCAAGTCCATTCTCTAGTAGGTCTGTGTCTTTATTCCTGTCTTGCCCCTAGGTTCTTCGTGACCATTTTTTTTTCTTTTAGATTCCATATATATGTGTTAGCTCTACTTTTCTTGAGAGGTATATTTTTGAGAGCTGTCTGGTGACAACAGAGCAGGCAGGTGAGATGATGTGGATTTTTTGCCACATTCACTGATCTCAGAACACCAAAAAGATGAATTACTATTTCCCAAGAGTCAAATTTCTAAAATGCTAATTAACCACTAAAGCTAATTAATATCTTTGCCTGCCCAACTTTTGGTGGCGACTTAGCATCAATATGCTTATTGGGTATCAATAATCATATGAGCAATTATCAGCTTACTTAAGAACTAAAAACATTAATTTATTAATCTAAGCTGTCCCTGGAGGCAATTTCTTACTTTATAAGCTGATTTCTAAGTTAAACTATAGAATTTATATAGCAAATGGTGTTTCTAATCTGATAATTTTTTATCTATAATGTGTATAATTTTACATATGCTTCATTCACTAATTCAGTTAGAATAAATGGGTTGAGTAATTGTAAGAATCAGAGAAAGTGCTGTATAGCACCTTATGTTTGCCAAACATTTACCCTAATACTGTTAGTCTAGGCTGGCAAAGAGTCTGTGTACCAAGATTCAACAGATGACAGTTTGGCCGAATGTTTTGACACTGCACGGTGAGGGTTGCTGCTTTCCAACCTGGAATGCTTGGATCCTCACCCATGATTGCTGTATCTCCTCTCTTCAGTCATTTTCCACATTTTATGGCTTGAGGCCAACTTGTAACACCTTGCTTCCAAGATTCGTACACTGTCATCTATGAGTGTATGGAGCTAAGTAGAAGAATACCTTCCATGTGGAACATTACAACTCTGGAGGCAGGTGGTTATTGACATTTGTTCAGCTGTTGAATGATACCTTCAGAGACCCAGGCTCTTTCCATCTGTCTTTTCATCACTCATTGTGTGGGCTTTTGATCTCAGGCTGTTTACCTTATGGATATTTAAATAACTGCTGCTGCTCCAGCAGGGCAGAAAAGGGGGTATAGGAGAAAAACAACGTCAGCTGGCTCTTTTCACTCTAAATAGAATTCAGCTGCCACCCCAGAAACATCAGTGGAATTCTGCACAAGTTTCCTTGGTTAGAATATGTCACATGATCATCCTCAGCTGCAAAGGAGGCTGGAAAACTAGAAAACAGGATTGTCACACTAACTTTAGAGCAATCATGATCCATCATCTAGTGATGGACATATTATCTCCCTGAACAAAGCAAAGTTATCTTGGCAAGGAAGAACAGAGGATGGATATTAGGAAGGCAGTTAAGTAACTGCCACAGTGTTCAGCCATTTTATCTTCCTTGGGGCTGGGTATGGGGGCGGTGTACGGTTTTTTTTTTTTGGTTTTTTTTTTTGTTTGTTTTTGTTTTTTTTTGCAGTAGGCGGGCCTCTCACTGTTGTGGCCTCTCCCGTTGCGGAGCACAGGCTCCGGACGCGCAGGCTCAGCGGCCATGGCTCACGGGCCCAGCCGCTCCGCGGCATGTGGGATCTTCCTGGACCGGGGCACGAACCCGCGTCCTCTGCATCGGCAGGCGGATTCTCAACCACTGCGCCACCAGGGAAGCCCAGGTGTACATTTTTTAATTCAATGTTTGATGCATCTGCTCCTGATTTAGTCCCACTGGACAATGGGAAGCCTTTTGGAGGATGGGAGGGTTGGGTAAGCTTGGTGGTCTCTATCTCTTTCTTGGATCCGTATCTGGAAGTGAAGCCTGCCAAGAGTGGGTACAGAGCCAGAGTAGAAGGAAGACTGTTCAGATTGCTTATGGTATTCGCAATATATTAGTGAGGCAGAAAATGAACAAGTGTATTAGTGAATAATCTCCATAGTGTTATGAGCTATGAAGAAAGTAAAGCAGATTGTCAGGGTGGAGCCCCCTTGAAAGAGACGTGGAGAACAGTGCTGGTACTGCGTGTTTCAGATTGCACAGGCAGTAAGGCTTCTCTGGGGAGGTGACTGTTAACTTGAGACATGAATTATGAGAAGGCACCACTGGAGTGGGGTCTAGGGAGCGAGCATTCCAGGCAGAGGTAATAAGTGCAAAAGTGTTCAGCTGAGAATGAGCTTGGCCTGTTTGACTAGAGCACAGTGAGCAAAGAGGAGAGTGTCTTAAATATGGGAGAGGGGTGGTGAAAAAATAGGGAAGGGCCAGGTAACATAGGGCCTCATAGGCCTAGTAAGGAATTTGAATTTTAAGTGCAGTGAGAAACAAGAGAGTGACATAATCTCATATGTGTTTGCAGTATATAAGGGGCACTAAAGCATTCGTGGAATGAATCAGAAATATGGTTCCAGTTAACTCAGGCCTTCTGTCATAACTAGTCAAATGTAAGCTGGTTTCACTGTCACTCAAGGAGAAAACACTCTCAAGGGGAAAAAATAAAACATTCCTCATAGCTGCCACCTCCAAAAATATAAATGGTGAAAAAATATTTCTGATCATGGTTAAAATAATTGATGAGTTGTTAGTTTGGGACATCGATGTGTCATCATGTGATGACTAGCTTTAGGTGGCCTCTTAAGAAGCGCTTTTTCAAAAACAAACAGAAGGGTGGACTTCTGGGTTCCAGTCCAGCATGGAAGGAGCTTGGAAGTGGTCACTGCCGTCCTCACCACAAGAAAAAATGCTGAAGAAACTGAAAATCAACAACTCTTAGATCCACAAGAGAAGGGAGGTCATAGGGCAAATCATGGCTCTCAAAATTGAAGGGACAGATAAGCTGATATAGAGAACTGCAGTTTATTCAGGTAGAAGCCCAGGAGCAGGAACCACCACTGGAGCCAGTACTGTGCTAGGAAAATTTAACCTGTAACTGATGAGTTCCTGGAGGTTCAGAGTGGACAAGACGAGACTTAAAAACTCCAGGAACCCAAACTTGGAGTTGAAAATCCTAGAAGGCATTTTCCAATATAAGGTTGTTCATCTACATTGAAAATCTGTTGTTTAGTGTAGCCACCTTTGTTAATTATCTTGGCTAGATCTTCCAGATAAGTTGCTACAGCTTCTACATCACTACTTGCTGCTTCACCTTGCACTTTTTATGTTATAGAAATGGCTTCTTTCCTTGAATCTCATCAACCAACCTCTGCTAACTTCAGGCTTTTCTTGTGCAGCTTCCTCACCTCTCTCATCCTTCATAGAATTGAAGAGAGTTAGGGCTTTGCTCTGCATTAGGTTTTGGCTTAAGGGAATGCTGTGGCTGGTTTGAGCTACCCAGACCACTAAAACTTTCTCCAATCAGCAATAAAGCTGGTTTTTTTTTTCTCTTATCATTCATGTGTTCACTGCAGTAGCACTTTTAATTTCCTTCAAGTACTTTTCTTTTGCATTCTCAACTTGGGTAACTTCTGGCACAAGAGACCTAGCCTTCAGCCTTTCTGGCTTTCAACATGCCTTCCTCACTAAGCTTAATCATATATAGCTTTTGATTTAAAGTGAGAGACCTGTGACTCTTCCTTTCACTTGAACACTTAGAGGCCACTGTAGGGTTATTAATTGGCCTAATTTCAGTATTGTTGTGTCTCAGGAAATAGGGCAGCCTGAGGGAGGGGGAGAGAGATGGTGGAATGGCTGGTTGGTAGAACAATCAGAACACATACAACATTAAGTTCACTCCCTTATACGGGCACAATTTATGGCTCCCCAAAACAATTACAATAGTAACATCAAAGATCACTGATCACGGATCACCATAACAAATGTAATAGTAATGAAAATGTTTGAAATATTGTGACAATTACCAAAATGTGACACAGAGACACAAAGTGAGCAAATGTTGGTTGGAAAAATGATGCCTGTAGACTTGTTCAATACAGGGTTGACACAAACTTTGAAACTGTAAAAAATGCAATATCTGCAAAGTGCAGTAAAGCTAAGTGCAGTAAGATAAGATATGCCAGTACACCTTAATACCTCATCAGTAGGGCTCTTGTATAACAACAGGAGATTACAGTGGAAAGAACTGTGTGCCTCATCTTATTTAAGAAGCAACCTAGGGCTTCCCTGGTGGCGCAGTGGTTGAGAGTCCGCCCGCTGATGCAGGGGACATGGGTTCGTGCCCCGGTCCGGGAGGATCCCACGTGCCGCGGAGCGGCTGGGCCCGTGAGCCACGGCCGCTGAGCCTGCACGTCCGGAGCCTGTGCTCCGCAACGGGAGAGTCTCAATAAAACTGAAAGAAAAAAGGCATCTAGTACAGTGGGCCCTCCATATCCATGGGTTCCACATCCACAGATTCAACCAACTGTGGATCAAAAATATTCAGAAAAAAAATTACAGAAGTTTCTAAAAAGCAAAACTTGAATTTGCTGTGTACGGGCAACTACTTACATAGCATTTACATTGTATTTAGTGTTATAAATCTAGAGGTGACTTAAAGTGTATGGGAGGATATGCTTAGATTACATGCAAATACTGTGCCATTTTGTGTAAGCCACTTGAGCATCCACGGATTTTGGTATCTTCACGGGTCCGGGAACAAATTCCTAGCAGATACTGAGGAAAGACTGTAAACTCAACAAAGAGCTTTGGTGACATAACTAATCAGTTGAAAAAACAGTCTCCAGTGTACTTGTGCCTGCCTTATTTCCTTTCAGTGAAAAGAGATAAAGACTTATGATGTCAAATAGCTTTATGATGAGACATCGTCTGAAAGTGTAAACCTCCATATCTATATGGACAACATTGTTTGGAGAAAAGTTTTAGATAATTGTAAAAAGTGAAAAACATGTAGGAGACAGGGATAGTTCATTATAGTTCCTTAATTATATTTACTGCAAATCACTCCAGACATAACTGATCTTAGAATAAACCTGCTGTTTTAAAATTATTTTCTCCCTGTAACTTGGATCTTTTGTTCTTTCTCCACCATTAAGAAGAATCAGTATAATTTCTGAGATTTGAAGTAGCACCTTTTCTGTTTTCTTCCTGCTGTTGCTGATTATTAGATGATCAACTGAACTGAAAGTGCTTCTGACCGTTTGAAAATCTAAAACACAACTCAGAACACTGTTCATTCTCTGGCGCTACTATTAGCCATTTAACAAGCACAGGAAGAAGATAAGAGATTTTGATACTAATGATAGTATGGAGAAGTATGAAAGTACTGAAGGGGAAAATAGTGTAGGATGGAAGATCTGTGCTCCTAAGTCCTACCATCTCTCCTCACGTTGCAAACTGACCCCTACCCCAAAGTCCATATTTCTACCACGAACACAATCAGTCTCATTAGACAGATGTAAAACTTTGATGTCATCCTCAAACCTTTTCTCCTATCTGGCTTTCACACTCCTCTCTAAATCTCTAGAAATTACAATAAAGACATTCCTAAAGATACTATGGAATCGGTATCTCTTGAGCCTACAGGGACTCAAGCTTTGATCTGACCCTAAATACAAAAGGCATTAGATATATGGCATCCACCCTTGGAGATTAGGACCTACTGTATTAGGCAGGCCCAACTGAGGTCAAAGAAGAGCTATCCCATCAACAGAGTTACCTGGAAAGGGTCGTAGCTGCCCATAATAAAATGCTGGCCTAAGCTAAATAAAAGATGGAATAAAATATGGTATAAGATTCTGTGAGAAGAGCAACAAAAAGATTCTATGAGAACAGTAAGACCTAATGGGCTGCATCACTGATATTACCTCATAGCATGTATGATAGGTACTCTGTCATTGACTTTTCCACTGTCTCTTTACTTTGGATTGCCTCAGTCTGCCATATTGGTCACATAGGCTTTGTTCTCTTTGTGACTTCACATTGAGAGACTTAAATCGATTAAGGTCTCTGTAGCCAGACAGAAGCTTATGTGCTGCCTGTGCCATGCCCCGTTCCTGCCAGCATCTCTTGCCTTATCCCCAGTACTCACTGCCTCAGTCCCTGCTACCTTGCTTATAACTGGGCAACTTCCTCTTCCAGTCAAGCAGCAAGTCACATATCTTACATTCCTGGTCAGAGTGGGAACTCAGGGACTCAATAAACTTTCATTCATATGCCTTCATTCCTTTTCCTCTTTCTGGTTCAATTTCTCATCACTTCATGCGTAGACAAATCTCTCCTAACCATTCTTCCTGTATTTTGAACTTTTTGCTGTGTAGTCTATCTTAAATAATACAGGGGACTTCCCTGGTGGTCCAGAGATTGAGACTCCATGCTTCCACTGCAGGGGGCACAGGTTTGATCCCTGGTTGGGGAACTGAAATCTTGTATGCCACGTGGTATGGACAAAAGATAAATAAATAAAGTTTTAAAAAATAATAATACAGCTTTTTATCTTTCTGACTCATCATCCCATGTACCCTCACCGCCCCCCCCATCATTCCATGACTCCCTGGTAATTACCAGAGAGATCTCTGCAGAGCATTCAGTTCCTCTGCAGTCTGGCTAATGTCTCCCTCTGTTCCGACCTGATTTTTTCCATGCATGGACAGGAACCCTTTGTTTCATCAACACTGGCCTAGTCATTTTAACCATTCAGAGGAAAGAACTCATCCCAGCTGTCCCTAATCTACTCACATGGACAGATTAGATGAGAATCAAGAACTGTGAAGGGTCTGAGATTTTACTCTACTTGAAGCATAATAAGTTAGCCTGCTGCAGTTTCATGGATGCCAGTACAAGACACAAAACTTCAGGATCAGCGACAAAGGACTATAATATGTATATTGATCCACTTAATGGTGTCCCCTAAGCCCCTTAAGCTATCTTCACTCTTTTTCATTCTTTTTCCTTTTTGCTCCTTTTACGGAATGAATTCTACTGTCCTGTCTTCAAGTTTGCTGACACTTTTTTCCACTTGGTCTAGTCAGCTGTTGAGCCACTCTATTGAATTTTTCAGTTCAGTTATTGTGTTCTTCAGCTCTATGATTTCTGTTTTTGGTACTTTTTAATATTTTCTATCTCTTTGTTGCAATTCTCACTTTGCTCATGCCTTGCCCTCCCAACCTCTGTGAGCTTCTTTGTGATTATTAGTTTGAAATCTGTCAGTTAAATCACTTATCTCCATTTCATTAACATTGGTTTTTGGAGTTTATCTTATTTTTTTGTCTAGAACGTATTTCCTTGTTTGTTCCTGATATTCTGTGTTGGTTTCTGTACATTAAAGAGCCACTTCTTCTGGTCTTGACAGACTGGTCTTGAGTAGAAGATGAACCTTATAAATCAGTCCAGCCCAACCTTTGTTGCTTCTCAAACCTTTGTGATTGTCCAAGCTGCTGTCTTTGTTCCTAGTGGCTGCCGGTGGTTGAGGGTATGCCAAGACCTGTCAGTGTCCCAAAGGGGAGGGTCATCAAGATGCAGGCTGATTAGAAGCTGGACACTCAAGGCTGCAACTGGGAAAGTATGCTGTTAAACTCCTTCCCAGGAGAAACTAGGAGATAGGTGTTTTTGCCTGCTCCCTCTCGGAGCCCTGGGGAAAGAGCTGAGGCAAGTGCTTACATGTGTGCTTGTTAATAACTATTTCTTTGTACGTTACAGTTCTGTAGGACTAGTGAATGCAAGCCCTATTGGCTTTCAGAGTCAGATGTTCTGGGGGCATGTACCTTGGGCTGCAGCTGCAAAAGCTGGGGTGCCAGATATGTGGATAAGCTCCTTCTAGAGAGTTGCTGGTGACCCGATTTATTGCTGGACCAAACCAGAGAGAGAAGACAATGGAAATGCCCACCAACCCTTCTGGGATCTAGGGAGAATCTCAGCTAGCAGCTAGATAAGTGCTAATTAGAAGCTGGACCCTTGGGCAGCAGCTTGTGATACATGCAGTCAAACTCTGCCAGGGAAGACTGAGAGATGGACTTTTTTGCCAGCTCCCTCTACACTGAGCCCAGGTGGGGATAGCCACAGTGAATGCTTATGCCCTCATTAGGAGCTGCTTCTTCATTGCTACAGTTCTATGGGTCTCCTGAACACAAGCTCTACTGGCTTTCAGAGCTAGGTGTTTTGGGGTCCTGTCCCTTTGGTGGGAGCCTTAAAAGTGGGAGTGATAGATAATGTGGTCCAAACCCTTTGCTTCTCAGGGAGAAGCTGGAAGCTGGGGATCCCCCGTCGATTGTATGGTGCTGTGCCAGGGTCCACTGTATAGGAGTCACTCAGGTAGTTTCTGAATTTCTCTCAAAGGGAGTTACAACTTATTAGCCATATGTTCAGTGTATCTGTGGGATGAGGGAAATTCAGGAGTCTCCTACATCACCATCTTGGAGTTCTAAAGGAAATTTGATAAGGAGAAAGGAAGGCTAGGCAAAAACATGCTAACTATAAAAACCACATAAGGTATACATACTTGATGATGACAAAATTGATGCTTTGAGAGATTAAATAATTTGTTCAGGTGGTAACTGGCAGAACCAGACCTTTATCAAGTCTATTTGACTACAAAACCCATGTTTGTAACCAAGGTGATATAATGACCCCTTGCTCACCCTTGCACCCATAGTGACTGGTACACTGTTAGCATAAGATGAACATTCCATAAGTATTCCCTGGGTGATTGAATGAAAAGAGGAATAAATAAATGGATAGAGATAATGGCAAGTGGCCAAAACTGGCTGAAGCTTAAGATGTGTGGAGATTTGTGTAGGTATGTGAGGGTAAAGGTGTAGGATGGCCCTACACGTCTCTCCCAATCTTATTTTCCCTAAGTAGGGTGTACTGTACCACCACATTCCACAAATCTTGCTGCAGCATATTTTTACTTTTTTCTGGCCAGTAATGCATCTTCCTTCCCCACCCCCTGGCTCATTTAACCTCCTTCATGATTGACGCCTTCCTAGATAGTTTCTGTTCTTCTAGATCTTCCCTGTCTGTGAACCCAAAAGAAAGTTTCCTCTCTACAACATTAATTGTATTGATAATACTGGTTTGCACAGCTTGCTTGCTGCTTCATGTCTAATACATATGAAACAGTGCCTCTCTCTAGTCAGATTAGCATCAGCTGTGTGAGGACAGATACAGGCTATTCCCACTCAGGCCTAAGTAGTGAAAAACAAATTAAAGGTGCTCCATAAATAATTATTTCTTTATTAATTGTTGAGGTATTTGTTAAAAAATCAATAGTCTATATTTGGAAATGGCAAAGCTGAACTCCCTGGTTGTAGATCAATCAGAGCATGCTTTAAAGGTTGTAGACTCAGGAACTGGCCCTACCACAGATTTACTGCCCTGAAGCCAGACATTTTTCTTTACTGTGCTTGAATTCTGCCTTGTATGCTATTCCGTGAGCAGAATGGGAGGGCCAGGAGTCATGTAAATTATTTAGAATTCATTAAAAAAAGTACTTAGAAAGACAACTAGAAAAATCAGAACAAGCCACTGCTCCCTGTATGTCCTGCATAATTTACTAAAAACAAGCACCACTTCTGACCTGGTCATTTCTTCCATTCTAATGTAGAAACCATAAAATGCCTTTACAGTTAATCTCTCTGATTTGGTTTGTCTAGGCAGAGTTCAAAATCCTATTTCTTTTTCAGTGCTTTCCTCACTTTTTTTCCAGGAATTATTATTATTATTTTTTTTGTGGATGAGGCTTAAGATGTTTTTGTGTGTGTCAGATGTTTTCTCTGGAGGACTTTTTTATTCTCTCAGTAGGCCTATACAGATTTTGACATTCTTCTTCCAAATGTGTTTACCCGATGTTACCAGTAAGTACTGAGAGGGAGAAGCACCAAAGATTAACAGTAAGAAAATAAATGCAGAGCAAAAATCAGGTGTCCCAAGCATTTCCTTTCTTGAGAACACATACCATGGAACTGAGAAAATGAAATAGAAGCTTACAGAAGGAGTTAAGGAGCATGGCACAATACATGCACGCATACATATAAATTGATTCTGACTAACCAAAATAAGCATAGCTCTCAGATAATCCTTCTCCCCTAAAAACATTTTATAGGACAGTGAGTGGGCAGAAGTTGCTGAGCATCTGTCTGAAGGCAATAATTAAAGATCATTGGGCTTCCCTGGTGGCGCAGTGGTTGGGAGTCTGCCTGCCGATGCAGGGGGTGCGGGTTCGTGCCCCGGTCCGGGAGGATCCCGCGTGCCACGGAGCGGCTGGACCTGGAACCTGTGCTCCGCGGCGGGAGGGTCCGCGGTGGTGAGGGGCCCGTGTACCGCAAAAAAAAAAAAATAATAAAAAAAAAAATAAAGATCATCATCTATTTCTTTTCTTTACCTAGTCAGTGGTATTTAGGTGAAATTTTTAGCTTTTGTAAGATTAGAATTCCCTAGAGCAGCAGGGTGAGTGTCTTAATCCATTTGTGCTATTGTACCCAAAATACCATAGACTGAGTGGCTTACAAACAAAATAAATTTATTTCTCACAGCTCTGAAGGCTGGGAAATGCAGAATCAAGGTGCTAGCAGATTAGATGTCTGTTGAGAGTCTGGTGAGTGTCTGCTTCCTGGTTCGTAGGCACTGTTTTTCTGCTATGTTCTCACATGGCAGAAGGGGCAAGGGAGCTCTCTGTGGCTTCTTTCATAAGGGCACTAATTAGGGAGGGTTCTACCCTCATGACCTAATCACTTCTCAAAGGTCCCACCTCCAAATACCATCACATCAGGGATTAGGTTTCAACATGTGAATTTGGTTGGGGGGGACACGAACGTTCAGTCTATAACAGTGAGTGCTCTCAAGATCTAAAGGATGTTAAAGTGTATCTGTAAATGAAAATGGTGAAATGAAGAATGATATTGAGCAAAGTATTAGAACATTTCAATTTGCAGAAATCTGCCCATAACTTTGAAACATCAAAGCTTTCTGAAGTGCCAAAAACATCTTTGTACATTAAGACCCAGACGTGAAAACCTTCACAACACCTTTTCTCTTTTGAAACTACCCTAAAAGTAAAACTTTGAAGGTTTCTGGATCCTGTGGGTTTAACTGTCAATTTGTGTGTTTCTGCTCCTTTTTCTTCTGCCTCCTTAAAGTAAAAACCCCTACTGCTGCATGTTATGAAAAACTGCAGTTTCTACTTTTGATCAATTTTCATATTATTGAAGCCACAAAACAAATGCAGGGAGGGTGAAAATACCTTCGAATTCCGTTTTCTGTGTAGAAGGTAAGGAGGGAGAAGACAGAAGGGTGCCCTCAGGCACCTTGAGCACACCAGAAAGAAATGGGAGTTGCCCCCCAAGGCTGCCTTTAGCTCCTTTGTTATTAATTCCACAAGGCAAACAAGATAGAACGCACAGAACATTGGGTCATTTCAGGGGATCGCTTATTGCGGGGTGAGAGCGACAAAGATAACAAGGAGAACTGAGTGTCTCAAAGTAGGATATTAATGCTGTTTTTTAAAGGCATCACAAAACTTTCATTATGGAGATCAGAGCCAAAGCAATTTCAATTTTATGAATTTTACATCAGTATACCAATTGAATTTCTGAGGATTAACATATGTAATATTCCATCATATAGAATTATCAAACGAATACATCTTCATGTAAATATATTGAGTCTACAAAGCCATTTTCCATAATTTTGTAGCAGTCAGTGCCAAAAGATAAAGCCTAGGAATTTCAGATAATAAGTCCAAGAAATTTAAAACTGCAACACAGCTTTTTCTTTTTTAGAGAGCAAATGAATGCATTTCTCAGAATCATCTTTTAATCATAATCATCTCCAAGGAATTCTCAGATATGCAAAATAAAGGGCAAAATCATACAGAGGATTCTGTGAGTGGGTTTACAAATATAAGTTCTCTGGCTGAGAGGAGCCCTATAGATTTCACGCATCACCGTGGCAGGAAAGGAGCAGGGCCAGTGAGCTCCATGTGGGGGCCATGTTTCTAAGCAGGGTTCCTCCTCAGTGGAGGAAGGGGAGCTTTGTTAGTTACGAGCCTTGGATCAGTTAATTATCCCCTGAGCCCAGTTTTCCCAGCTATGAAACTAAGATAATAGTAGCTATGCTGGATTTTAAGAGGGTCAAATGAGATAATGGATGTGGAAGTCTCGTCCACCCAATAATGGATGTGGAGGGACTAAAGGTTAAAAACTCTGAACTACTGCTACCAGGAAAGATGTGCATATTACATAGGGAAGAAAAGGGATTTGGCCCATCGGGGAATCCTTTATAGCATAGACTGAAAATGAAAATCATTCTCCCCACCAAAAGAAATATACCAGGAAAGGCCCTCCGGTTGGGGTGATGTGGGCAGAGCACTAAAGAGAGAAAGAGGAAGAGATAATCAAAAAGTAGGAAAAATTAGCGGCAGGATGTTTACGCCTTGTATTAAATGAAGCACACCTCATTAGGGGTGACATTGGTAATGATCCAGTGCTTCCGGTCTTTGAGGTCAGTAAAGTGGACCGAACTGATGCAGGGGATGAAAACAAAACAAAACCAAACAAACCCCAGACACCTTTTTAACCTCCAGAACATAAAAATGCTGAATGTGATCCAAAAAGAGTTTTTAATACATTACTCAGCTCAAAATCTAGAAATGAACAGGAAACTCCAGGTCAGAATGATGAGTGGAAGCTGAAGCCGGGGAACTAACTCCCTATGTGGGACCTGACACCCGGTACCGAGGGCCGAGCGGGGAGTGAGTTCTGACCCCAGCGTGCGTGCCCCAAGACAGAGCACAAGAGCACCTCCGGTGGGAAAGTCAGTGGGAGCTTGCCTTCCCCTGAGGAGGGTGGGAGAAGAAAAAAACACTCAGAAATCTGAACCCTAGTCCTGTACTGCACGTAAGTGTGAAGTCTGCATTCAGGTGGGAGGGACAGCAGGCTAAGAACTTAACACACAAGAGAGATCCAGCACAGGTGAGTCCATTGTGCTCCCAACAGAGGAAACACGAAACCACTGCGTGAGGATGAAGTTGCAACCAGCACACAGGGGATCCCCACAGAAAACAACCCAGCGAAGAGAGTCTCACAGTAAAAAATAATACTAATAAAAATTGTAAAGTGACATGAGAAAGCAAAACAAAGAGAATCAGGAAAGTAGATATTGCTGGAAGATGTGCCTTCCAGGACTAGACGGTGATAGAAACATATAAAAGAGAATTTAAAACAAGCGTGTCTAAAGTGTTTAAAGAAGGAAATGGGATAAGATGCTGAGAGCGTGAAAAAAGAGCAAACCTTTGACAGAACCAAAACGATAGTCTTGAAACTAAATACATGGCCCTTGGAACTCAAAAGCTCAAAGATTAGAAAAACAGATGTACAGAAAGTGAAAATTAGTAAATTTGTAGAGAAGTATAAGAATATCAACCAAAATGCAGCACAGACGATAAAACAAAAGTGAAATTAAGACACATGGGGGCAAAAATAAAAGCTCTAATTTATGTCTTGGAAGAGTTTTGAAAGGAGAGAATGGGGCAGGGGGCTATATTTGAAGAATGGCTCATAACAAAGGCTTGTTGGATGAATCAGTGGACTTTTAGGTTATGAAATGAAATCCAGTATTCAAATCTAGTGATTAAATAAATATGGTAGAAATTGCTGTAGGATAATTACAATATTTAATAGGAAAACGTAATGGGAACAATACTAATATTTTAATCTAAGACTGTTAAGTTCAATATCTACCCTAAGATAGAAAAGGCAGCTTAGCAAAATGAGCTTAAAGTATCCACAGACGTGGCAGAGGGGTTGACTGAGACAGCTTGACCTTATCCCAATGTTACTTCTGTGACTAATAACTGATGATCCACATTATAAATGACCCAGGGGGCACGTGTGAGGGAGAAAGTCAGGAGAATTCCCACTGGAGCTGTCACAGAGCTCAGCTCTAAACTCACCTCCCCTTCAAGAGAACTAATGTTCTGGAGGGAACCAATCCAGTCCTACAGCGGGAGGGCCAGCTGACTCCGCACAAAGAACATGCGACAAAAACACGTGTTTTGATGTGGCACATATTTTATTTCCTAATGTTAACATACCTACCTCATTTCTCCAAAATACTTGAAGAGGAGTTGGCGCACAGCTCGCTCCACGCCACGGAGATTTCCACCCACTTCTGCTTCACAAATCGTTTCCTGTCCAGTGAAGGGAGTGGGCAGTTTGTAAGCAGAGATACACTCTCGCCAGTCACCACCTCCCCAACACCTGTGCCTGCACACACCTGTTCTCTCTCATCTGGAAGTTACTGGGTTGGGGTGGTTATATTTGGGGAGCTATGGATGCCTCCAGCAGCTCCTTCAAGGAGAAGTGGTGAGGTGGAGAAAGGTCCCTAGGGCAGTGGTCCCCTAAAGCCACAGCATCACCATCGCCTGGAACTTACTAGAAATGCAGAATCTTGGGCGCCACCCCAGACCTCCTGGAGCAGAAACTCTAGGGGCGGGCCCAGCCTTCTCTGTTGTAACAAGCCTCCAGGTGATTCTGATTCCCACTCAGGTTTGAGAACCACTGGACTCGGGGAACCAATCTTTGAGCAGGAGCTACTTTTAGGATGAAAGGATTTCATATTCTTTTGAAGCAGAAGTCCACCCACATGGGGTGTGTGAGCTGCACCCTCCCTGCTGCACCAGGGAGGGCTGGGCACTTCTAATTGACTCCAAGCCCAGAGAAAAAGCCAGTATTCTTCTAAAGCTTTCCCAGGCAACTACTGTCAATTGATTAGAGGGTGCAAGTGGGATGATACTTATTTGCCACCCTACAAAGACTCTCTCCTTGACCAAACTTTTAGGTAGGCTTCTCTGAGCTCTCTTTTTAACTAGGCCTCCTCCTTGGGCTCTATTCTTGTCCTACCAAGCCCAGTTTTAGCAAAAAACCTGCTAAGTTGGCTTAGAGTCTCCCCATGTTTGATATCTGATTAAATTCCTCATCCCCCACCATTGATGTCTAAGTCCTTGGCCTGCCTTCAGCAAGAATCCCGTTAGACCATTTTAGCAAGAATCTCCTTACTCTTGACATCCCCTCTTAGTAATTTTCTACTCACTGCCCCTCTCACTCTACTTGGCTATAAATCCCCAGCCGTTTTTGCTGTATTTGGAGTTAAGCTCAGCTTTATTGATGTCTCTCTCCCCTGTTGCAATAATACTGAATAAAACCTGTCACCCTTAACTAGCATCTTGCTCTATTTCTCTTTTACACACCTCAGCTGATGGTGAATAAAAACTCTATCTTAGGAGACATATGTTATCATCTGTTTTATCTAATTTTGTAGGCCAGGCTAGAAAGTAAACTTAAAATAATGTGAGGACAGGAACCAAACTTCAGAGTCTTATCTCTCATAGGCCTAGAATATAGTGCGCCAAGCCCTTTTGTATGTATTTTAAAAAATACCAATTACAATCAGAAAAAATTAAAATTGGTGTAAAGTGCACTTAAGGCTCAGATGATCCTGTAAAGAAAGAAATGCTTTTATTACACTTAGAAAAGTCACCAGCGGTCTCCTAATTTCTAAACCCAATGGCTCATATTCCACGTGAGGCAATATTGGGTTTTCATCACCATCATTAAATTCCTGAATCTTGTTTCCCCAGTAATTTCCATCCATTTCTTTGCAAGCACCAAATCCTATTTTGCAGTATGTTCATGTAACCTACTTATTTCTCAGAGAACCTGATTACATTTTAGCATAGCCTGCATAAAAGGAAAATGACTAGAGTTCCTTACATGATGAAACTTTAATTCGAAGAATATAAGAGGAAGAAAGGAAAAAAAAAAAAAGTCTTTTTGAGGTTCCCAGAGGAGTTCATCAGCTCAAAGGCAAATGACATTTGACTTTCTGGGAAAAGAAATGTGCCGCCCTGGATTAGAATTCAGTTTCTAGATTTCACGAGCTCTAATTTTCCCTCTGTAATAGTTACATAAATTTTAAAGAAGAAAAAGGAAAGCAATTTTCCCCTTTTTCAATCAAAGATAAATGCCAGTGGGCTTTGGAATTAATTTCAAAGCATGGAGTGAATTTTGCCAATAGCTACTTCTGCATTTGCATCAGGTATTTCATTAGAAATTATTTTTAATTAAGGTGATATCATAGTGCTTCGCTTTCTGAAGGTTAGGGAAGAATTAGCACCATTCTCTGGTGAGGTGTGTAGAAAGTGTTTCCCATAGATTTGTTTCAATTTGACATTCTTGTCAATAACCCAGAGCTAAGAAAGAAAGCTACACCCCTGATATGCTAGGATAGATGTTTCTGGTTAAGGGTAAGTGAGTGAGCAAAGTACAGAGAGGCACTGCTGGGAGTTGTGCTGGGGGTTCCACAGCCAGAAAACCCTTGCTGATTGGAAGAGGTGATTGATCTGAGCCTGTCTTGCCCTAACCTGGCCAGTTGCCCTCAGACACAAATGCAGGATGCGCTGCTTGACCCCTGTGCTTTTCAGAGTGGCTGGTTACACCATCTGCCTCCCTCACCCAGAGCTACTGAGGTGGCCTCTGATGGCACTGAATGTTGTAACCCTGTTACCTGACACAGCCCTGGCACACAGTAGATGGGCAACATCTGATTATTAACTGAATGGTTAAACAGCTTTCAGGCCTGACCCCAGGTTGCTCCGACCTCCAGACCTCGTCGACTTCTTCTGCCCTGGAGCTCTTTCCACCTGAGTCTCCTTTCCTCTGCAAGGAGAAAGGAGGGATACATAAATTCCACCTATATTCTAGCTAGCTAATGTGTTACTCCATTCAGATACCCTAAGGTCTTCATTCAGTTCAGGCCTCCAGGTGTATTTGCGGGTCAGTGGGAGAATCATTTTGGACCGGGAGGGCCTGTTTCTACCCCCTTAGAGGACCCCAGAAGTAGGGTCCCTGGGGAGCAGCGACCTGCAGAACGTTCTCCTTGGCAGAGAAGAGTCAGCGATGCCTTGGCTACTCCTGATGCAAATGCAGAGTGCTGCCCAGAGGCGGACAGTGTTGACGGTAGTCCTGGGTTCTGAACATAACAGCTGTTGGAGCATGTGGAGACTGTCGCGGTGTCCACAGTATGGAAAGAACTCATTGGAGAGGTCCTCTGCTTTGCAGCTTCTCTCCTTTATAAAAGACAGACATCTTTGAATGTTGCATCTCAGTGCTTTGTGGATTCAGGATCTCAAGCAGCTAATAGAGGGAGGCAACCCACCGATTCCATAAAAATTTTAGAAAACGCGCTGGGCATGGAATTATTCTAGCATATCTAGCGTGGCAGATGTGGGTAAATTAGGGCAGAATGCCGTCCCATCTCTTGTGTGTGTTTGTGTGTAGCTGAACATCCAGAAGCTGTCTCAGAAAAAGGAAGCAGGAGTGTAAGACATGTGGCACGTTCCATTTGTGCTGCAACTAAAAGGCATGTAGTTGTGATGTCAGTACATGACATGCTGAGGGCAGAGCAACCACACAGAAATTAAACTTCTTGCCCCCTTGAGGACCGGCGCTTTTTGATGATGGAACAGACGATATAATGAGGAATATCTCACACCTTTTAACTAAGAGGTATTGGTACAACTTCACCCAAATGAATTAACATTTCCATCTGGCTCATCTGGTGGTAACAGAATCAGTGGAAGTTAATCCAAATTCACTAACCAAAACAGGCTACCTTCACATTTTCCTACTAATAATGAGAATTAGCACCTTTTTCCTTTTTTATGGCAATTTGTATTTGAACTACACAGTTGACCCCCAGTATCCATGTGGGATTGGTTCCGGGAACTCCACAGACACCAAAATCCATGGGTGTTCAAGTCCCTTATATAAAGTGGTGTAGTATTTGCATATAACGTACACACATCCTCCCGTATGCTTTAAATCATCTCTAGATTACTTATAATACCTAATACAATGTAACTGCTTTGTAAATGGTTGCTGGTGTGTGGCAAATTCAAGTTTTGCTTTTTGGAACTTTCTAGAATTAAAAAAAACTTCCAGTCCACAGTTAGTCGAATCCGCAGATGCAGAACCTGCAGATACGGAGGGCCAATTGTATTTGCTATTCTAAGTGTCATTCATGGGCTGGAGAATGTAAATTCAACAGCAAAGTATAACCTTGACATAGGAAAAAAGGAAAGGGATGAGAGATGCAGTTTATCAAGATACTCTTTTATTTTCCTTTCTTTCCCCCCACCCCTGAAAAACTTAGCACTGCACAGAGAACAAATTTAAGCAATGATCTTGCTAGAGATCATTGTGGAACTCACTTTTTAAAACCCTATAAATTCCCCATTGGACAACAGGGATATTATTATATGTGTAATGTCTTATGATTATAACAAGAAAGAACAATTATTTGTAAATATAAGTATCCTTATGTATGATTGTGATTTTAAGATTATATATTAGTTTAGGAAAGACCATATGCCTTTGGGGGGAAAATAATTAAACGTTCAACTCAAATTTTAAAAACACAGGAAAGAAAAAAATTTAAAGCTTGAAAAATTAGAAAAACTGAAATTAGTAAAATACATAGAACCAAAAGCTGTTTATTTTTAATTTTACTAAAATAAAATTTCTAGCAAACTTAATAAAAAAAAAGCAAAATGCAAACACAAAGCAAACAAAATTAGAGATGAGAAAGAGAACATAAGTACCCCAGAGATGAGGAATTAATACGCAGACATTCTGTGGCTGAATTATCTATGCCTTGGGCAAGACTGCAGGTCCATATCAAAGAAAGAGAATAAAAGCAAAAGCTGATCTGTTAGACCAGTGGTGCTGGTAGCCTGACATAAGGCATGTCTAGAACTCTCTCCAAGGAACAGAATCTGTGAACATGGTAAATAAACAAAGGCATGCTGTGTTTCCATACTCCTCTGCAAGAACAGAAGCTGTGGGAGAGTTATTAATATCCTCTGATGTTTTACGCTTTCTAAAACACTTTGTAGTATGCCATTTTATATTAAAACAACAACAACAACCCTGGGAGATAAGTATTCTTATCGTCGTCCCATTTTACAGTCATGGAAACTCAGGATTAGAGAGAGGACATAAACTCCCCAAGGACACTCGCCTGGTGGTGGTAGAGACAGGACTTGAGGCAAAGTCCATGCTCTCGGCTCTGTCGGAATATACCACATTCCTCCTGACTGGCTTCACTGCTACTTGGGGAACACTTTAACAATCTCCATCACAAAAACGTGTTCATTGGGCTTCCCTGGTGGCGCAGTGGTTGAGAATCTGCCTGCCGATGCAGGGGACACGGGTTCGAGCCCTGGTCTGGGAGGATCCCACATGCCGTGGAGCAGCTGGGCCCGTGAGCCACAACTACTGAGCCTGCGCACCTGGAGCCTGTGCTCCACAACAAGAGAGGCCGCGATAGTGAGAGGCCCGCGCACCGCGATGAAGAGTGGCCCCCGCTTGCCGCAACTAGAGGAAGCCCTCACGCAGAAACGAGGACCCAACACAGCCAAAAATAAATAAATTAATTAAAAAGCAAGTTTTTTTAAAAAAAGAACGTGTTCATTAAAGAGGAAAGAATGTTAATAGTCTATAACCTAGGCAGATTATTTGGACCTGCAGGAAGAGGAAAGTCATTTCTAGAGAGACACTATTGGATATGGTTTGCCGCGGCAGACTCTTTAAAATGGATAGGTCATCAGAAAAGTGCTAATCAAACTGATTGATAAGAGGCCATGAGGAAATAATTAGGCCCAGAAACTTTAAGGAAATTCTTAAGAGTCGTGGCCATGATTTGATGCTAAGTGTCAGAATTTCAAGTTCTTACCGGGTGGTGGAGAGCTTAGGAAACTAATTAGCATGTATTGTGGTGACCACAATACCCCTAAATTGCCGATTTTTTAAACCATTTATTGGTCTCGAATGGTGAAACAACAGCTTTTTTAAGACATGGGGCCTCAGGAGCAAAGGAGAACCTTATCACTCATGGCCTCGGGAGAATAGTTGGTCAAGGGGAGGAACCATGTGACGTTTCCACTGCAGCTGTGACCAAAACATAGGAGGCTATATTACTGATAAGTTAGTGAAACGACAGCCTTCAAGGAAAGTCCAGATGTGGAAATGCTGGCAGAGCTGGGGAAGAGAGAGACATCAGTCATCAGCATCCACGGGCAGTCTGCTGAAGCTGAAGTGGGAGGCGATGTCTGTTTTTCTTGCTGGTGGAAGGAGTCGTGGCAGAAAAGAAAGAGAAGGCGCCACAGGATTAGAAGGATTCTGGAGCGTGTGCTCCATGTGTCAGTCCATTGACATGATAACTTGAAACCAAGCATGGCTTTGCCAAGTGCAGTGAATTATGATGGGGGAAGAGACACTTATGTTTGAATTGAGGTTTTCCTTTGGTGGAATTTTCGGGGTGGTTCTAAAAGAGAGGAAAATTCGACTGACGCTGTCAAAAACTTCCCTCAGTATAGCTGCAAGTGCTGAGCAAGTGGCTGAGTTCAGTCGATTTAAACCGTTCAGGAAGCAAGTAGCTCTAAACCCCATAGGCCAAGGGGAAACCTTTATTTCATGTCAGCTGAGATGCTAGTGGGAATAATGAACGTGGTGAAAGCTGTGGCCAAGACTGAGCCGTGAGCAGAATGCTGGCGGGACAGGAATGAGGGCAAACATCACTGATCCTGGAAGGGAAGGCAACCAAAATACTTAGCATTTTCCTCCTGATTTGGTGCCTCACAGTGGTAAGTGTGCTGACTTCTGTACAGTTAATTCCTCTCAGTGGCCTAATGCGTCCATATAAGTTACTTCCACTGTCAATTACAAAAGCTTATTTCTTTGGGGGAGTGAGTGGCAAGCATGATATATGAGCATGCTTCCTTAATTTAGCTTCCCAACTTTCCGAAGACTCCACTGATCCAGTTCCTTCTGAATTTTTCATCTGTTTGTTGAATTTCCGCTTGGGCAAAATAGCTAACTCATTCCCCAAGGCTGGTTTCTACTGTAGAGGACACACCCTCCCTTTGGATGTTTAATTCTGCTAATGGATTGTGGCAAGCGTGATATATGAGCATGCTTCCTTAATTTAGCTTCCCAGCTTTCCGAGGACTCCACTGATCCAGTTCCTTCTGAATTTTTCATCTGTTTGTTGAATTTCCACTTGGGCAAAATAGCTAACTCATTCCCCAAGGCTGGTTTCTACTGTAGAGGACACACCCTCCCATTGGATGTTTTATTCTGCTAATGGATTGTTTCTTCACATTCATTTCTTATTTCAGGCAGATTTTTAAAAACCATAATAAGACAAATAATACTGAAAGCAAATATATAGGCCAATAATCTGAGTGGTTTAGTTAACATTTTCTGTAACACATAAACCTTAAAAATTGATTCAAGTAGAAAACCTGGATAGACCAATGGCTTTGCTGAGATTTGAGAAAGTTACCAAAGAAAGTACAACCAGAGGCCCTGGGCTCAAAGGTTTTCATGGTCTAGTTCCTTTAAGCTTTCAAAGGACAGATGATTCCCTTTAACTAATAACTCAGTATAGGAAAAAAAAAAATTAATTTTATAAAAGCAAGATAATCTTTATTTTAATGAAAAGAAATGTATAGCCAATCTCATTTATTAAAATGCATACATAAAATTCCAAATAAATGACTAGAAAATAAAATTAGTACTGTATATTAGAATAATAATCTGCCATAATCAAGATTTTATCTAGGAAGAAAAGAATGGATTAACATTAGGCAAGCTGATGAAATAAAACATCACTGATAAAATATGAGGGAAAAAATGAACCATGTCAATACATATTGAAAAGGCATTCAGTGTAGTTGTTACCATTACTGATTTAGAAAAATTATTTTAAATTTAATTTTGGAAGTGTGTTAGCTATCTATTGCTGGATAACAAATTACCCTCAAATTAGCCATTAAAAAAAATAAGCATTTATTACCTCACAAGGTTTTTATGGGTGAGAATTCAGGAGCAGATGAGTTGGATGATTCTGGCTCAGGGGCTTTCATGAGGTTGCACCCAAGATCCTGGCCAGGGCTGCATTCTTCCGAAGGCTAGCTGGGCCAGAGTATCTGCTTCCACGCATACATAGGCTCACTCACATGCCCAGCGAGGCAGCACGCTGGCGGGACAGGAGGCCGTAGCTCCTCACCACTGTAGCGCTGACTGAGTGTCCTCACAGGGTGGCAGCTAGCTTCCCTCAGGGTGAGTGAGCAGGAAAAAATCACCAGGCAGAAGTCTCACTGTCTTTTTTGAGCTAGCCCAGATGTCACAAAACATCATTACGGTAGTATCCCTCTTGGTTACACGGATCAGCCATATGCATTATGGGAGGAGACTGTACAAAGATGTGACTACCAGAAGGCAAGAATCATCAGGGGCACCTTGGAGGCTGGCTATCCCAGATAGATTCTCATAAGATAATATAAATTACATATGTTTTAAGCCACAGACAACCTCAAAGTGGAAATCCTAGAGGAAGTTGCAGTAAAACTCAGAATAAAACCAAGATGCCTGGTATAGTCTTATTAGTCAGTAATATTAGTCAATATTATAGAAGTTTCAGCTAATGCAACACAAAAAACAAATAAGTAAATTTATTGAAAGAGAACATTTTCAATTATTTGCAAACCATATGGAAATAGAAACAGAAAACTTACGCCAACAATAACCAGTTAGAAAATGCCTTTCACCATAGCACCAGTAATCACCAAGCAGCCAGAATTCTCCTAAACATAAGAAAACTACACTTTACTGAGAGTTCTGAGGAACTGATAACTGCAGAGGTACACCATGTTCTCTTATGGGCAGATGTAATAATGAAAACGTTAATTGTTTCCAAAATAATTTAAACGTTTATTGTTTCAATAGGTATCCGAACAGGCTTTTATTTTATTTTTTATTTTTTTGCCTTTGCCAAAATAAGATTTTATTTTAAAGTCATTTGAAAAACACGGAGCACGGAAAGAGACCCAAGACTGAATGGATGTACATTGCAAATTCATATTCTTTCCTACCTCCACCAGTGGTCTTCTGTCATGCCAAAAAGTTGCTTTCTTTGGTAATTCCTATTTATTTTTAGCCTCTTGGAAAAGAGATCTTTTCCCATAAGCCATCTTCATTTTATTTGTAGAGTAGAGCCTTATTTCCAGGAAAACAGCGTGTTAGCCGGAGAAGGGTATTTCTTTAAAAACATCAAGGTAGATCTAATATGTTCAACAAAGTCGGGGGGCTCAGCCAGAGGTGACGTGGAAAGGTTCTCTAGTATTTGCTTATCATCTTGCTGCAACCAGAAATCCACATGGGGAAATGGCATCCAGGAATATGGTCCTATACGAAGTTGTTCTGTCTCTGCATCGTAACTACTAATCATTGGTCCTCCTGTTAAAGCTCGTGCGGCACGTAGCTCCTCCTCCGGACCTCGGTCTTGGAAGGAGGCTCTGTAGATCTCCGAGGTTTTGATGTTGACAGCAATGCCATAAATTACTGGAAAGTGGTTTTCATTTTCTTCCCGGTCATTTAGTTCTGTCACACAAAATGCCACCAAGTGAATGTCATCTTCCTGTCTGTCAAATTCACTAAGAAGCTGATGAGTCAGTTTTTGTGACAACTGCCTGACATCACTGAAGCCGCCCACGAGGTGCACTTCCAGCCTTCAGCGTTGAGTGTGGTCGGAAAAGGATTTTATGGAGTTCATGATCAAGGGGACCTCAGCTTTGGTGTCAGTTCCGTCACAATGTGTCAAGCAGGTACCCCCATTACCTCCAGAAGCGGGTGGGCTCGGACGAGGTCCCCAGCGGACTGCGGCAGCCTCACTCGCCGCCCCTCCACGAGCAGCGGCATCGCGGAGGCGGCCGCCCCGGCAGGCCCAAGGAGGCGGCGGCCTCCTGAGCCGCGGGCCGCCCGCCGCCCCTTCCCCCGCCCTCGCCTTCGCCCTCCGAACAGGCTTTTACAAATTGTTTTAATGCTAGGTTAACAAACAGGTAAAATATCTAGGTGGATTTTAAAAAGGAAGAGGAAGGCTAGGGAAGTCATCTTGCCAGATACTAAAACACATCTTAGAAATCATAGAAATCAAGCTTGAATATACAATGGAGAAAAGACAGCCTCTTCAATAGTGGTGCTGGGAAAACTGGACAGCTACATGTAAGAGAATGAAATTAGAACACTCCCTAACACCATACACAAAAATAAACTCACAACGGATTAAAGACCTAAATGTAAGGCCAGACGCTGTAAAACTCTTAGGGGAAAACATAGGCAGAACACTCTATGACATAAATCACAGCAAGATCTTTTTTGACCCACCTCCTAGAGAAATGGAAATAAAAACAAAAATAAACAAATGGGACCTAATGAAACTTAAAAACTTTTGCACAGCAAAGGAAACCGTAGACAAGACAAAAAGACAACCCTCAGAATGGGAGAAAATATTTGCAAATGAAGCAACTGACAAAGGATTGATCTCCAAAATATAAAAGCAGCTCGTGCAGCTCAATATCAAAAAAACAACCCAATCCCCAAATGGGCAGAAGACCTAAATAGACATTTCTCCAAAGAAGATATACAGACTGCCAACAAACACATGAAAGGATGCTCAACATCACTAACCATTAGAGAAATGCAAATCAAAACTACAATGAGGGGGCTTTCCTGGTGGCGCAGTGGTTGAGAGTCTGCCTGCCGATGCAGGGGACACGGGTTCGTGCCCCGGTCCGGGAAGATCCCATATGCCGCGGAGCGGCTGGGCCCGTGAGCCATGGCCGCTGAGCCTGTGCGTCCGGAGCCTGTGCTCCACAGCGGGAGAGGCCACAACAGTGAGAGGCCTGCATACCGCAAAACAAAACAAAACAAAACAAAAAAAAAACAAAAAAAACTACAATGAGGGTATCACCTCACGCTGGTCAGAACGGCCATCATCAAAAAATCTACAAACAATAAATGCTGGAGAAGGTGTGGAGAAAAGGGAACCCTCTTGCACTGTTGGTGGGAATGTAAATTGATACAGCCACTATGGAGAACAGTATGGAGGTTCCTTAAAAAACTAAAAATAGAACTACCATACGACCCAGCAATCCCACTATTGGGCATATACCCAGAGAAAACCATAATTCAAAAAGACACATGCACCCCAATGTTCA
>NC_041226.1:8551995-8556952 GCF_002837175.3 Physeter macrocephalus | reverse complement strand
TATATACAATGGAATATTACTCAGCCATAGAAAGAAACGAAATTGAGTTATTTGTAGTGAGGTGGATGGACCTAGAATCTGTCATACAGAGTGAAGTAAGTCAGAAAGAGAAAAACAAATACCGTATGCTAACACACATATATGGAATTAAAAAAAATTGGTTATGAAGAACGTAGTGGCAGGACAGGAATAAAGACGCAGACATTGAGAATGGACTTGAGGACATGGGGAAGGGGAAGGGTAAGCTGGGACAAAGTGAGAGAGTGGCATGGATTTATATACACTACCAAATGTAAAATAGATAGCTAGTGGGAAGCAGCCGCATAGCACAGGGAGATCAGCTCAGTGCTTTGTGACCACCTAGCGGGGTGGGATATGGAGGGTGGGAGGGAGACGCAAGAGGGAGGAGATATGGGGATATATGTATATGTATAGCTGATACTATTTGTTATAAAGCAGAAGCTAACCATTGTAAAGCAATTATACTCTAATAAAGATGTTAAAAAAAAGAAATCAAACTTGATACGGATGCAAAAATAGAGATAAATCAATGTCATAAAATAAACAGTTTGGGAATAACCCAACATATATACATTTAAAATAATAATTTAAATCTTCAGTGCAGCTTAATATATACATATAAGAATTCAAAATAACATCACAAATTGGAGAGGAAATGAAAGGCTTTAAAGAATATAATACTGGGTTAATTGGTTAGAGATGTGGAAAAAAATGAGCTGAAGTAGGGAACACAGTACTGGGAATGAAATACCTCCATTATGGGAGTTTGATAAGACCAAATGTCTAAAGAGACAACATCTCCACTTTCAAGTCTTCCCAAATTCTGATCCATATTTTCTTTTTTTTTTATTTTTTATTATTATTATTTTTTGGCGGTACAAGGGCCTCTCACCGTTGCGGCCTCTCCCGTTGCGGAGCGCAGGCTCCGGACGCGCAGGCCCAACGGCCACGGCTCACGGGCCCAGCCGCTCCGCGGCATATGGGATCCTCCCAGACCGGGGCACGAACCCGCGCCCCCTGCATCGGCAGGCGGACTCTCAACCACTGCGCCACCAGGGAAGCCCCATATTTTCAAATAGAAAGTGGATATGCCTGGTGTCTTGTTTTCTCCACTATTTCCAAAGCTTCTCCTTATGTGGTAGCTTTAATTTTAATCAAATGTTCAGGAAAACTCACTTTACTTTCAGATAGGGCCTGATTTCAGGAAACGAGACAAGTTATTTTAATCTGACCAGTGTCCCTTGTAAAGATTCAGAAACCTAGTTCAGCCTTTCAAATTTCTACAAAGTTTGAATATACTCACTCACCAAATTAAACCTTTTCCTTGTTTTGTCCCTACCTTATCCTCCCAAAGTGGTTTAACAGGAGAGAAGGGTAGGAGCTGGAGAGGTTTTACATTTCAGGCTTTTCTTTCTTCAATATTTTGAATCATCTACTGCCAAAAGACTCAGAATATGTATACAAATTCAAAGATCATCTAACCAGAAGAAAGTGGGACACATTGCCAGTGTTGAAAGTAAGAATGGCTATGATGAAAGACTTACTGCGTAGGGCTTTAACTTCCTTTATAGAAACCAATTCCTCTCACCCTGTGTCAGAGCAAAAGGTCTTAGTAGATTTGAAAATAAACACCTTTTTTATGTGAACCCAAAACAGAAACAGTAACAAGTTGATGGGTTGATCTGACCTGAGTGGATTATTGCAATTTGTGGCTTAGTAGTGCTGAGTGAAATTCGCTATGGTCCAGCTGCCTGGGCAGCTTATCCAAATCCCATTCCCACCCCAGAATCCAGATCTTGGCTCCCCCTCATTCTCTAAGTCTCCTCTCTATCTTCATTTTACATCAGAATCACCTAGAGATTTTCACAAAATTGCAGAGGCCTAGGCCCCCAGTATGAGGCTAACAGCTTCCCCCAAGAGATTCTAACGTGAACCGAGGATGAAAATCACCGTTCTAAGTCATCGTCTATTGGAACTCTCCCTGGAATTTTTTTCCTCCAACATGCCCCCAATATCTCTGATTTTAGAGTGGTAAATTCAATACTTATAGATTTGTAAAATATTTTTTTTCTTTTACATGTGTTGTTAGAATACACTCTCCTGTATTATTTCTTTGGTATCTAATATGCTCATATTCATGAAGTTGTTACAATTTTTAGTAAGTGAGTTATTCTTCCCATCATTTACACTTACTCTAAAGCTCAGTACCAAAATGGTGGCTACTTCTGTACAATTTATTATGTACCAGGCACGTCTAGACACTTTATATATACTTGATACTTTATATATACTTTATACTTTATATATATTCAATCCTCACAGCATCCTGTGAGTTAACTAATATTATTGTCACCCCCATCTTCAACTGAGGAACTCAGGCCATAGAGAAGTGAAGTAATTTACCCAGGGTCACACAGCAGAGCCATATTTGAGCCTAAGTTTTCTGGCTCTTACCTGGTGTGTGCTTCTACCTCTCCTGCTCCATATTTTGTGTCTTTCTTGAAACTTTTTCAAAGCACAAATGCAGCAGAATAAATAGCTTCGCTAGTGAAGATAGAGTTAAAGCATGTCAGTTTTCCTGACTTGTGAACAAACTGTAATGTGGCTTGTTTTTGTTTTCCCCATAGGTGGACAAATCAGGTAAGAGTAAAATTACACAGATAGAGGCGGAATCTAATTGTGAGTCACTTGGGCTTTTGGCAGAGGCTGAAAGTCCCTCACAACTTCTAACAGTCCTTCACTGTGACCAGAGATGGCTTTGGTGGCAAAGGTTTACACAATAGATAATTTTACCTGCCATCGTTTCAACCATTGATTTTTTTTTAAGTATCAAATTATTCTAACCACATATTTACAGTCTCTTCCTCCTGTGTGTAGAGAGAAAACAAAGATCAAAACCCAAGTAGACATAAAAACCTGCATTGACCTTTCACCCATAAACATTTATTCAGTGCTGTAAACATTATTAGCGCTAGCTCTGCGCTAAGCATCTTGTTAGGCGTCTCCAAGAACACAGGTATGTAGGAAACATGTCTGATCAGCGATGCTCTGAGATCCTGATTGATTTGAAGCACCAGTTCAAAGTCTGCAGAAGCGTGGCCTCAGTGTCTTGCAGAAAACCACGTGGTGGGGTGCTCATCACTGATTGATGACAGTCCGCTGAGCTGCTTGGTTTTATGGGCAGTGAGACGGGATAGAGCACCCTCCTCATGAAGGGCTCAGTAAGGCTCATGAGAAAGACGTGCTGGAATTGAAACTGCATGACAAGATAGTTCATCCTATTTCTTCTAGGCAGAACCTAAAACTATTCTCGTTAACTTTTTTTTAATGTGTCAGAGACGATTTAATTTTTTATTTTTAATTTTTATTGGAGTATAGTTGACTTACAATGTTGTGTTACTTTCAGGTGTACAGCAAAGTGAATAAGTTATACATATACGTATATCCATTCTTTTTTTAGATTTTTTTCTCATGTAGGGCATTACAGAGTATTCAGTAGAGTTCCCGGTGCCCTACTAGAGTTCCCAGTAGGTTCTTATTAGTTATCTGTTTTATATATAGTAGTGTGTATATGTCAATCCCAATTTCCCAGTTTATCCCTTCCCCACTTATCCCCTGCTAACCATAAGTTTGTTTTCTACATCTGTGACTCTACTTCTGTTTTTTTTTAAGATTCTTTTCCCATGTAGGCCATTACAGAGTATTAAGTAGAGTTCCCTGTGCTGTACAGCAGGTTATTATTAGTTATCTGTTTTATATATAGTAGTGTGTATATATTCCCATTAACTTTTAATTGATGCCTGAAGATCGGCGATCCTTTCTCTGTACTCTTCATTAGAAATGAGAAACCCTGCCAATAATTAGTGACAGTTGCTTACACGTAATTATTTTAGTATAGTTAGGTTTATTAAATCATCTTTACTCCAGGAGCTATACCTATTGGGTACCCTACTGATTTAGGTAATTCATCAGACAGTGATATCCAAGTTGCAGGTTTGATAGCTGAAGAGATAAAATTGGCATCCTGTGGCGTAGCTTTGCTCAGTGTAAAAACTTAAGTCTATAGCCAATATCTCCATGAGATTTTTCTTTCATTCACTCATTCATTCATTAAATATTTGTTTTATGAGACTTTGGTGTGCAGAATACATTTTCAAATTTTCCTTTTTTCTGCCTTTTCCCTAGTATTATTTGCATTTATAAAACAATTTCATACACGTAAGGCCAATTTTTCCTATAAATGAGAAGCTTCTGTGTATCTTAATCATTCTTTAATTAAGGACTAAAACTATAGCTTGAATTATAAGATCACAAAATGAGAATAACCTTTTAGGAACTTACTGTGTGCAGAATAATGAGCGAATGCTTCACACTTTTTTTTCTTAACATCTTTATTGGAGTATAGTTGCTTTACAATAGTGTGTTAGTTTCTGCTGTGTAACAGTGAATCAGCTGTACGTATACGTATTTCCCCATATCTCCTCCCTCTGTGTCTCCCTCCCACCCTCCCTATCCCACCCCTCTAGGTGGTCACAAAGCACCGACCTGATCTCCCTGTGCTCTGGGGCTGCTTCCTACTAGCTATTGGTTTTACATTTGGTAGTGTATATGTGTCAGTGCCACGCTCTCACTTTGTCCCAGCTTATCCTTCCCCTTCCCCATGTCCTCAAGTCCATTCACTACGTCTGCGTCTTTATTCTGTCCTGCCCCTAGGTTCGTCAGAACCTTTTTTTTTTTTTTTTTTTAGATTACATATATATGTGTTAGCATACGGTATTTGTTTTTCTCTTTCTGACTTACTTCACTCTGTATGGCATTCTCTAGGTCCATCCACCTCACTACAAATAAATTAATTTCGTTTCTTTTTATGGCTGAGTAATATTCCATTGCATATATGTGCCACATCTTCTTTATCCATTCATCTGTTGATGGACAC